>NW_024070200.1:9355026-9383922 GCF_014754425.2 Oryx dammah | reverse complement strand
GCAGGCCCAGAAGAGTTAACACTTCCAGCTCTGAGCACCACAATCTGGGAGCTTGAGAACTCAGGTGTATTATGCCTGCAGGCCCAGAAGAGTTAACACTTCCAGCTCTGAGCCTCAAACAAAGGGGTTACATTTTAAAAAAGAGTTTTTATAGACAGTTCATGACACCAGATTTTAGTGGGCAGAGCTGTTAATAGGCTAGTTTAAACTAGGGGTTTGACAGACTCCCAAGAGTTAGGACAAAGCAGGGGAGATGCCCGACCTCTATGCAGACAAACATGGTTAAGCAGAACTACAGGGGCTGGGTAATTGACAAGGGTGAGTGAGGTGTTTCAGCTCCTAGCATTGTTGTAAGTTTCTTTTTTGGGAAACTATGTAACTTACATGACTTTGCAAGGAGCTAGCTGAGCTGCAGAAGAAGAAGCACCATGAGGTTATTTCTAGTTGGGTGCAAGTTTTTAAAATTTCCTCTTCAACTAAGCATGCAGGCAAAGTAGAATCAGATAAGAACAAATTTAATGAAAACAGAGAAAAATTAAAGACAAGCTAAGATGTGGAGGGGGAGGGACATACCCAGTTCTGAGGTTGTAATGTACAATACGGTAGAGATGATAATTCTCTTCAAACAGACATACAGATACAACACAATCCAAATCAGAATCCTAGCAGGCTTTCTGGAGAAAAGAGGTGGTAGTTAATAGACCAATTCTAAAATTCATACAGAATCGCAAAGGTTAGAGAATCTCTGGATTAGTCAGGGTTCCACAGAGAAACAGAAGCAACAAGTTGTGTGTGCATATATGCCCGAACCCAGGTCTCGGGCATTGCAGGTAGATCCTCTACCATTTTGAGCTATAGGGAAGCCCTATACAGAAAGAGATTTATTACAAAGAATTGGGATACTGTGGAGATTGACAGGTCCAGGATCTGTAGTGTGGGCTGGCAGGCTGAAGACCCAGGAGAACTGAAGGTACACAACCTAGAGAGTCGGAAGAACTAATTATGTAGATAAAGTCCAGAGGCAATCTGCTGGAGAATTCCTTCTTGCCTCGGGGGGCCAGTCTTTTCCTATTATTCAGGCCTTCAACTGACTGGATGAGGCCTACCCACCCTGAGATAAGCAAGCTGCTTAACTCAGAGCTCACCAATTTAAATATTACTCTTACCACCAAACAACATTTAAGCTGACATAAAATTAACTATCACAATAGTTAGGCAATCTAGAAGGAGAATAAAGCTAGAAGATTTATACTCAAGATATAAATGTGTTATCCACACAAGGATAAAAAAAAAAAAGACTAATGGAAGAGAAAAGAAAGTCCAGAAATAGACCCATATACATATATATATATGTTCCAGATTCATGACAGAAGTAATAATACAGTATGGGAGAGAAAGGATAGTCATTTTAAGAAATGGTATTAATTTGATATAAACATGAAAAAAAGAATCTAGATCTCTTCTTCACATTGTACACAAAATAAATTACATCTAAATATAAAAAGTGAAATAATAAAACCTTTAGAAAAAAACAGTATGTATCTTCAGCGACTTGGGACAGACAAAACTTTCCTTCAGTTCCATGGCTGGGTCGATATTATCATCCTGCCAATTCATTCTGTTGATAGTTTGAAATATGCAGAGCTGGAATCTGGAAGTTCTTGTTTGTACTCCTACCTGAACCATCTCCATTTAGTCCACTTCTAGTAGTCACTGATGACTGAGTCACCCTTTTGTTTCATCATTAGTTCAAAAAGTCTAACAAGTGTTTACTTATGCCAATTCCCTTTCCCAAACACTGTCATGGCTCCTGATCAGCTTGATAAAAATGAACTGGTTGGACTGGTATTTTAGATTCTTACAAGGCAGCCTCAGCATCCACCTACCCACACATCATCTTATGAGCCTGCCTCCTCAGCACTGATTAATCCTCATTATTCTCTGATCTCCAAATGCATGCTGAATGTCCCCACTCCAAGACTTTATTCATGCTGCTGAACAGCCCCATCTAGGTTATCCTATTTCCAGGCTCCCAGTGTCTGGCCTTCCTTGGCCAGTCTGGGCTCAGTATGTGGGAGGAGACAAGCAAAACACGCAGAGATCTTGGCGACCAAGCCCCAGCCTTCCAAGGTCTGCTCCGTGCCCTCTTGCGGTCTAGAATCATCCCCCTAGGCTGAGTGCCCCAACACCAGGACACCCCGACTTAAGGCTTGTGAAGGGCGCCCTCTGCTGGACTCCTCCAGCTCAGGCATGACTACACTCGGCAGGCTCTGCCGGGAGCCATTCTGGAGAGATCCAAGTGCTTGCAAAGACTTTGGTGACACCCACCCCAGAGAGTGAATCCTTCCAACTGCAGGCACCACGGATGGACACTTGGCCAGGAAACACTATCGTATCTCAAACATGATATGGACAAAAGTCAGCTGAAGGTCAAGGATCCAAATTTCTGTTCTCATCGCCTGCCAGTGCAGGTCCAAGGAACCTGGGATGGAGCACACGACAGGAGAGAACGGTGATCAGCGAAGAGCTCTGTTCATTTTCAGCGGCTACACTATCACCTCGCGCCCGAGGCCAGCGGCGGTGACCCTGAGGAGCCACCCCCAGCTGGGAGGAGCCACCCACGCCCGAGGCCAGGGCCGGTGGCCGGGAGGAGCAACCCTAGAGGAGCTATCCCACGTTGAAGGTCAGGAACAGTAGCGGTAAGGAGATACCCTCCTCCAAGGTAAGGAGCAGCGGCTGTGCTTTGCTGGAACAGCCGTGAAGAGATACGCCACGCCCAAGGTAAGAGAAACCCAAGTAAGATGGTAGGTGTTGCAAGAGGGCATTAGAAGGCAGACACACTGAAACCATACTCACAGAAAACTAGTCAATCTAATCACATTAGGACCATAGCTTCATCTAACTCAATGAAACTAAGCCATACCTGCGGAGCAACCCAAGAAGGGCGGGTCATGGTGGGGAGGTCTGACAGAATGTGGTCCACTGGAGAAGGGAATGGCAAGCCACTTCAGTATTCTTGCCTTGAGAACCCTATGAACAGTATGAAAAGGCAAAATGATAGGATGGAAAGAGGAACTCCCCAGGTCAGTAGGTGCATCCGGGAGATGGTGATGGACAGGGAGGCCTGGCGTGCTGCGATTCATGGGGTCGCAAAGAGTCGGACACGACTGAGCGACTGAACTGAACTGAACTGAACACTATCAGAAATTTTTCTTTTTGCTCATGGGGGCCTCCTCTCCTTACCTCTGGACCACCATGGGGAGGTGTTCGGAGCCTCCACCTGGAGCCCCCCTCCATTTCATCAGCAGCCACTCTGAATCTCCCTAGTCCTCATTCTGCCTCTTCCACGTAGCTGCAAGACTTGGCCAAGGCAGGCGAGAAACAGCATGGACGTCATAGCCGGGAACAGCTGGGTTCACCTTCCTCCTCTGCCTGCCACTAAACCTCTCAAGCCTGTTTCCACATCTGTCAGGTAGGGATGGCGGTTTCTAGTTGAGAAAAGGAATGCTTGCGGGCTCAGTTGTGTCTGCCTCTTTGCCATCCCATGGACTGTAGCCCGCCAGGCTGCTCTGTCCATGGGGCGGGTTCTACTTCCTTCTCCAAGGGATCTTCCCAACCCAGGAATCAAACCCTTGTCTCTCGCGTCTCCTGCATTGGGAGGTGGATTGTTGACCACTGAGCCACCTGGGAAGCCCGGCCTCGTACCTGGGGAGTCTCTTACCTGTCCATGTCCTTGAGGCTCCTGACTCCACTCCTTGCCCCTTTAGGCGGGTGGGCCTAGTTCCTGAGACTCACGCTCTTTAGCTCGCCGGGTGGCGGACCCCAGAGGCAGGCAGCTCCTCTCCTTCTGGCTCCGCCCCTTATCTTCCCCTCCTATCCTCAAACCTGGGACTCCCTGGGCCCTGCGGTCCCTGCGGAGGGTCACCGGCCCCGCCCCCAGGATAGCTGGCCCCGCCCCACGCAGACGCCCATCTTCTTAAGGAGGCTGAGGCCCGGGAGTCTCCAAGTGTGCCCCAGGCTCCCAGGCCCAGCCCTGCGATGGAAGCCGAA
Source organism: Oryx dammah (assembly GCF_014754425.2). NCBI lineage: Eukaryota > Metazoa > Chordata > Mammalia > Artiodactyla > Bovidae > Oryx > Oryx dammah. The sequence goes on along the minus strand of NW_024070200.1, from coordinate 9,379,872 downwards.
GCTTCTCCGCCGGTCGGATCGCCCCCCTGCTACCTGTGGTTCCAGAGCCCTGGCGTCTACAAGGATGAGAAGGGGAGGATCTGGGTGGCTGTGGCTCTCCAGATCAGTCCCTCCCACCGAGCTCTGGGCCGCGAGGCCCCTGAGACCACAGTGAGTCCTGGGGCCGGAGGGGAGCCAGTGGAAGGGCAGTGCTGTCGCGCGACTCCAGCTCATGAGGGCCTGCACATTCTGCAGTAGGGCCCAGAATAGAGGTGAGAGGATGGCGTTCTCACTGGCGCCGGAAAACTCGGCCTGCGTGGGTTTCAGCGTGCTGATCCTGCCCCAGAAGCCCCTGCCTGGAGTGGCATAGACAGAGCTTATCGACCAGAGGTGATGTGATCCTCTGTGGGGTGGCTGAGAGAGAGAGAAGAGAGAAAGAGAGAGAGAGAAAGAGAAGGAGAGCGCCAGCGAGCTTACCTAGTCTTGCCGCTAGTGCGTGTTGAGAAGGCTTCATTGATAGGGTGACTATTCAGTTGGGCCCTGCAGGATGCATAGGAGTTTCCCAGGATCAGAAAGGAGACAAAAGACTAGCACAAGCAAAAGCATTGCAACCTAGAGGCAGCGGGCGGGCCCACAGGGTAAAATTTACCTTGGCTTCCGACTCCTAAACTGCAAAATGGGAATAATCTACCATGAGACAAGTGAATCACTGAGACAGGTCACCGGCTGAATGGCCTGCAGAGCATCTGAGAGACGATGTATCCTAGAACCCCTACCTTGGACACTGATTCAGGAGCCTTGAGTGGAGGCGAAGATGTTTGAAAAACTCCTCAGGTGATAAGGATAATCGACTTGGAAACAGCTGTCCTAAACTAGGGGCTGGGATCACAGCACACTTTTGAGAGATGAAATATAAATTCTTCAGGGTAATACCCTGATACTGGGGAAGCTTGAAGGCAAAAGGAGAAGGGAGTGGCAAAGGATGAGAGGGTTAGATAGCATCACTGACTCTGTGGACATGAATTTGTGCAAACTCTGGGAGATAGTGGAGGTTAGAGGAGCCTGGCTTGCTACAGTCCATGGGGTCACAAAGAGTTGGACACAACCTAGTGACTGAACAACAACAAATATGGTAAATATTTATCCAGGTGTTAAATAAACAATTCACTGTATTTTAGTTGCTAAGTTGGGTCCGACTCTTGTGATCCCATGGACTGTAGCCTGCTAGGCTCCTCTGTCCCTGGGATTTTCCAGGCAACAATACTGGAGTATTGTTTGCCACTTTCTTCTCCAGGAGATCTTCACACCCCAGGGTTCGAATCCGGGTCTCCTGCATTGCAGGCAGATTCTTTACTGTCTGAGCTATCAGGGAAATCCTAACCACAACACATTTCCTAACAATCTTCGAATAGGTTATCCAGAAAATTTTTGGTAGAGCACACTGAAAGTCTTTCCCATACCTCCACCCAATAAAGCATGCAGAAAATTTCGGACAAAATAGTTTAGTACGTTTTTAAAAAGCATACAAAAGTGTTCAGTGGGAAAACAATGGATTCTTCAAATAATTTAGCCTTGAGCGGGGGAAGGGAACTGGAGAGTGAGCATTGTTTTCAATTTTTAAAATGATTATTTCTTAATAGTAGACCTGGGTTTTCACATGCAGTCTTAGGATGGGAAATAGCTTTCTGAGCGTGATCTCACGCAAGGATCAGCAAACTTTTTTGTGAAGGGTCTGATAGTAAAAATTTTCAGCTTTCATACAGTAAAGACTTCAGAGCAACTACTTAACTCTGCCCTCATAGGACAAACACAGCCAGAGACAACACACAAAGGAAGACATTTTTGTTTGCAATAAAGCTTTATTTACAAAAGCAGGTGGTGAGCCAGATTGGGTCCATACTTTGCTGGCACCTGATTTAAAGCCAGAATCCAAAGGGAAAGAGATTTTGCTGCATAGTTCAAAATATCCCTCTTGCAAAACCCATCCCATAAAAATCGTAGGACAACAGACTAAGGCAAATCACTTGCAAATTGTATGACTGATAAAGGGCTAGATTCTTAACTCGGAAAGGTGTTCATCACTAAGAAAAGACAAATACTTTGATAGAAAACTCTGTAAAATAACCTTTACATTTATTAATAGTTGCATCATACATGGAGCTTTGGTTACATTTGACTGATGACTTTCCCGCATTTCTGTACTTTTCTGCATTGACCAAATTTTCTTTGTGTGTGTGATGTTCATAAGTAATGATGGCCATGATCAAAACTACAAAATAATTTTGTGGGAAAATCCTTCACTCCCAGGTCCTGAGCTCTATGGATATCTTGTTTTTAAAAAGAGAATTTTTAAAACTATGGAAGTGGCCAAGACAGACAGTCAAGAGTGTCCTCTGTGTAGGCCTAAACGTTTCTAATGGGCTGGAAACAGAAGCTAACTTTTCAGGGTGCAGGGGGTAAGATGGGGTGCAGGTCTGTGGGAGGGTGGTACCAGAGAGGAGGCCTGGAAAGAGCTAGTCCTCTCAGGTCCAGGCAAAACCCCCAGCTGATGGCGCTAAGACTCTGGGTGTGGGACTCTAAAAGCATGACCATCCCACCTCTACTCCAGGCAGTGCCCCCACCCCAGCTGGGCCAGAGGATCCAGGACCCTGGTTGTGTGTGCAGCTCAGCATCCCTAATGGGGCCCATCTTTCCCTCCAGCATGAATCTGACATCACGGTCCATCTGTGGCAGTTACCCAACCAGATGCCCAGGTCCCCCCGCTGTCCGCTTGTGTCTGGGCTGCCCAGTAAGTGGGAGCTCTATCCTGGGCGAAGGTACCAAGGAACGGATTCCAGACTCTGGGAAATAGTGGACCATGGCCAGGCAAGTGTGTGGTGGCCCGCGTGAGCGGGGTGGCCGTTAAGTAGTGGCTGCAGGGTTGCGAGGTGGGACAAAGGAAAGAGGGATTCCCTTCTCCAGTCCCTTGAAATCCACAAATCCAGGTTCCTGTTGGCTTCACTGGGATGGAAGGGCATGCCCCCTGGAGCTCTGATCACTGCTTCCCCTTCTACAGGTCGTCTCCACGGAAAATCTGATCCTCAAACGTCTGCCAAGTGGGAGCCACTGATGAGGCTGGTAGGTCAGGCCTGGAGACTCTCAACGCGGAGGGCTGCCCCTCTTTTCAGGAAGACCCTACCACCTTGCCCTCAGGCTGTTTCTTGAGTTTTTAATAACCGCCCCTTTCCTCCCTGTCCCAACCCCATTGGACAGTGATTTCCACCAGGGACAGAACCGCAGTTCATTCACAAAGTACTGAATAATGATTCTCACTCAGTTCTCTGAAGGATGAGGTGTACCTATGAACATCTGTTACAGACAAGGAAATAGGCTCTGAGAGCTGGAAGGCTTCCCCTGAGACCACAGAGCCTGGCAAGAGCCGCGATCAAGCTTGGATCCACTGACCTCGGAACTCTAAGGCCGACCTTAGCACTGGGGCGCCACAAGTCCGGTCGATGGCAGTGGCCTTTGGGGACCCTGCGGTGACCCACAGAGCCTTCTCCCTGAGATGGGCAGCAGCCTGCCCTGAGGGCCTCGAGTAGGGCCTGCTTTCCTACCCCTGGTCCTGCTCCGACGGGGCGCCCCCAGGAGTGATGCTCCCGTGTGCCCTGGATGACAAAGGGGACAGTCCATGAGCAGGGAGGGGTGAGGCAGACTCCCGGCGCGGACTGGGTTTTGCCCTTGAAACCTGAGCGTCCCTGGACGTCACCTTTGGTCTTCCCCCAGACCCAGCTGGCCCTGTGTCTTAAGCGAGAATCCCTATGCACCTGCTCATTGGTTTGCACACCTAGGGGCTGGGCCCCGTCCTCTCAGCATTTCCCATCCCTCCTCTTGCTTTGGGTTGTCTGCACCCTTTGTGCTCTTTGTGCCATCCTCCAGGTGCCACGCCCCAAGCCCCTCCCTTCCACGCCCACCAGGCCCCGCCCCGCGGCCTCCTGCGCAACCTTGATTGGAAACTTGCCTGCCATCCACTCCGCGTCTGGAGGCTCCGTCGGGGTGCGGGTGCCAGGTCTGGACCTGGGACTCAGATGCCCCGTGGCTGACATTTCTGCTGCCGCTTTGGCTGGGAGCCAGGGACTGGGCAGGCTGTCCACTCCTGAGCCTCAATCAACCCTGGGAAGTGAGTGCTGGCCCTTAAGGGTCCCCTCCAGTGCCAGTTAATTAAACTTCATTGCTTGTTAACTTTTGTGTGGACTCGCTTACCTTAAATTGATTAACTAGTGTAGGAATGCAGCAGCTGAAGGTAGAACTGCAATTATTCTTTGAGTGTTTTTGCACACCTGGAAGGAAGCTGGAATCGGCTCGTTTCAGCAGCAGGTCCGCGGTGGAGGGTAAGGGGATGGAGGATGAGTTCTTTGCCAGGCTGGACTCTGAAAAGGCAGGCAGACTGTGGCAGTCACTGCTGGAGAACCAGCGGCAGGTGGGCACTTGCCTAGGTAGTGAGGCTCCCGTGTACTCTGGATGACAAAGGGAACAGTCCATGAGCAAGGAGGGGTGAGGCAGACTCCGGGCGCGGACTGGGTCTTGCTCTTGAAACCAGAGGGAAGAAGAGGACAGTGTGGATGGAGGGCAGGGCAACAGTTTCACGGTGACAGCAAAAAGGGGATTCGCTCCTTGGGACTTCCCTGGTGGTCTAGCTGGTAAGACTTGGCGCGCCCAAAGTAGGGGCGCGTGTTCGATCCCTGGTCAGGGAACTAGATCCCACCTGCCACAACAAAGCTCCTGTGAGCTGTAACTAAGACCCAGTGCAGCCAAAATAAATATATATTTTAAAAAGAGGGAATTCATTGTGTCATATCAGTCATGAGAAGAGATCATCAACATGAAAGTCCTAACCTTAAAAATGAATCCACGATGTCACTGAAGAAAGCCCAGGGGATGATGTTCACGATCTTAGGACGGGAAACACTTTAAAAAGAGAAAGCAAAAGACAGTTAAGACAGACAATTAGCTTTCTCAAACGCAGCATTTTCTGTGAGAAGATGCTATAAAACAAGGGTGGAAATAAAAGGACTAGATACAAAGCACTTGAGTGCAGAATATACAGGGAACTTGTAGAAGAAATCCCCAAGGAAAGAAGAATGGGCGAAAGCCAGGAAGGAGGCTATTTACAGAAAAGGAGATGATGTTGGGAAGTGCAGGTTTCAGAATTCAGAAATGTGTATCCTTGATTTTGGCTGAAGTTTTTTAGGTGTTGTGGGAGTAGATTGTTATAGACACCTTGGAGGTTTGGTGGGCAATTCAGAAGCATTCATCAAATTTTAAAATGACACAAAGAGCCATGCCTAGAATGTTAATACCAAGAGCAGAGTTTCCAAGCTCAGCGCTGTGAGCTTTTGGGGCAGATACATCTCTGTCAGGAAAGGCTGACCTGTGCTGTCTGGCAGCATCCCTGGTCTCTGTCCGTGTAGTGCCAGTGACATCCCTTTGCCCAGCCGACTCCCCAAGTTGTGATTACCAAATGTCCCTTGATGGGGGGAAAGTTTCCCCCAGTTGAGAGCTGCTGCCCTGGAAGAACATTTGCACAAGAGGGAAGGGGGGGGAGCACTGTGGTCAAGGCTCAAGTCCACCACGGAAGAGTGGTTAAGAAAGCGAGACCCTGAGAGCAGGGGCTGGGCCTAGCCCCTTCCACTTAGAAGCTTGTGTGATCCGGCAGCCTGGCTCTTTAGAAAACCCTCTTGGGTCAGATGGCAGGTTTAGTCCTAGTTTTTAAAGGAATCTCCTTACTGTCCTCCACAGTGGCTGTATCAGTTTATATTCCCACCAACAGCAATGCCACTACTGGGCATATACCCGGAGAAGACCATAATTGAAAAAGACACATGTACCCCTGTGTTCATAGCAGCGCTATTTACAAAAGCCAGGATGTGGAAGCAAAGACCTAGATGTCCACTGACAGATGAATGAATAAAGAAGCTGCAGTACATACATACAATGGAGTATCACTCAGCCATAAAAAATGAATTTGAGTCCGTTCAAGTGAGATGGATGAGCCTAGAGCCTGTTATAGAGTGAAGCGAGTCAGAAAGAGAAAACCACTGTATATTAACACAGATGTGAAATCTAGAAAGTGGTGCTGATGAACCTGCTTGGAGGGAAGGAATGGAGATGCAGATATAGAGAACGGACTTATGAACACAGGTGGCGAAAGAGGGTGGGACAAGGGGAGAAAGCAGCCTAGACATATGTACACTTCCTTGTGAAAAACAGATAGCTGGTGAGAAACTGCTGTGTAACAGGGAGCCCTCCCAGGCACTCTGACGATCTAGAGGGAAGGGTTGAATGGGGGAGGGGAGGGAGGGGATCTCTCTATAATTAGGCTGGTTTGCATTGTCCTGTGGCAGGAACTAGACTTCCCAGGCGGTGTGAGTGGTAAAGAACCCACCTGCCAACTCAGGAGACACGAGAGAGACGCGGGTTTGATCCCCGGGTCAGGAAGATCCCCTAGAGTAGGGAATGGCAACCCACTCCAGTATTCTTGCCTGGAGAATCCTCATGGACAGAGGAGCCTGGTGGGCTACAGTTCATAGGGTCGCAAAGAGTTAGGCATGACTGAAGTGACTTAGCACAGACGCATGCATGGCAGAAACCATCACAACATTGTAATTTGCCTCCAATTTAAAAAAATTTAGAAAATTATAAGAAAAAAATTTATAAAAAAGAAAACCATCCTCCCCTCAGCTCATTTTTCTATCCTCCTTTTCCTCCCTAACAGATGGGTAGGGGCCTTGGGATGCATCCTGCCTCCCACCACACACAGGAAGATTTGTGGAGGACCTACTGGACAAGACTTCCCACCTCCCTCCCTCCTCCCCTCGCTCCCACCCCAGACCCTGGGGCAGGAAAAGCAGCGGGCTCCCCTCTGCCTCCCCCGAGGTCTTGGAGCTCAGTTGCTGATCTGTATGCCTGAGGACAAGAAACGCCTGTAAGTCCTCTTACAGGATGGCAGCCTGGCTGCTGAGGGTGCTGTCCTGCTGCAGAGTCCAGCTGCAACTCAAAAGCCTCTGATCTCACTCCATTTCCTTGGTTCAAAGTCTAAGTCTGCCCTCTGCTCCAGGCCATCCTGGACAGAGGCTGGACCCGTGGGAGAACAAAGAGAGAAAAAGCACAGCAAGACGTTTGCAATCACTCCCAGGGTACTTCCAGTTTGCCCACGAGCTCCAGGTCCTCAGTGTGGCTCCTCCATCCTCTGTGTGGTTCCTGAATGTGTGTTTCTCTGTGACCACGGATGGCTTGTGGGTCTGAGGTGTGGCCTCCTTGAAGTCTGGACTTGTCAGCTCTGACAGTTTACTATGGGGCACGCTGAGAAGACAGTTCTCAGCGCCCCACCGGAGCTGAAGACTGAAACCAGCTATAGGGGATTGTGTTAAGAACTCTGAGAGATGAACAAAGGAGAGGTTGTCCTGAAGAAACTGGGGGAAATCAACCTTTTGTAAAGGGTGGAGGACAGTGACAGGTGACTTAGTTTGTTGAGGAGACTTGGGGCCACCCTGGATGTCAGAACCACTGACCGAGAAGGATGCTCTCTGTAGGAGGGTTCCCTCCACTTGGCCCAAACCAGGAGCAATGCTCAAAACCCTTCATTACCCCTATGGCCTAGCCACTGACCAATGGGAACAGATGCTGGGCACAGGCCTGGCAAGCCCAGGCCTGGCCCTTCCCAGACTGTCACCCGTTGGACATCTTCCTCCGTGGAGACAGACTTTGTGTCCAGATCTCTGCCTGGCCCACATTCCTCATCCGGGTCTCTGTTTCTCCTCAAGTTCTATGAGTTCCTTGAGGGCAGTTGGCCAAGTTCCACAAACATTTACAGAGTCAACTCTGGGCCAGGCCCCGTGCTGAGTGGAAGGAAAGAGAAATGGGCAAGAGTACATCCCTGGCCTCCCAGTGTTGTAGCCACGCGTTCCGGGAAACAAACTCACTCAGAAGGACAATGCAGATAGTGGAGTGCAGTTTATTACACTGATGGAGCCCAAGGCAGTCTCCTGTTAGCCAAGGACCCCAACCATTATTTGTGAAAACCTTATATACGCTAAATGTAAGTGCCCAAACCCACCTCCCCCAAATTCCCTGAAACTAGTCTGAACAAAGGAAAAAGAAAGATACAATCAAAGTTAACCCATGATTCATATGCCTTAAGCCTAGGTACAATTATCAATAGGCTTGTGGTCATACCCCAATAAGCATAATGGAATGTATGATTCTATTTGTTTACACAGATAATTAGGGTATTAATTAGGGTATTCTTTTAGGCAACAGAGAGCCCTGGGGCTCTTCCTTCCTGGGGCCTGGTTTTCCAGTTGGTATGTCGTTTCCATAGATACTGGGCATATAGCTCAAAGTCCACAATCTGGCCTAAGATGGAGTCCTGTTTTCAAGACAGAGCCTGTTCTGTTTCCTCCTTCATCAAGGCTCAGTCTGACCAGAGTCTGAGCACACACCCCACGGACTGTGCAGCGGGACTAAGTGTAAATGAGGCCAGAGAAGGAAGGGAGGCGCTTCCCTGGTGGTCCAGTGGCTAAAACTTTGTCCCAATGCAGGGGTCCCGGGTTCATCCCTGGTCAGGGAATTAGATCCCACATGCTTCAATTAAGGTCAAATGCAGCCAAATAAATATTGGGGAAAAAAAGGAGGGGGCTGGTGTTATGTACCTGGGGCATCTAGGGAGGCTGCCTGGAGGAAGGAGCAGGCTAGAAAAGCCCTCACTTCTACACCATGCCCTGCCAGCCTCAGTGGTGAAGAATCCACCTGCCAGAGCAGGAGACACAGGACATGCAGGTTCGATCCCTGGGTCAGGAAGATCCCCCGGAGTAGGAAAAGGCAACTCACTCCAGTATTCTTGCCTGGAAACTTCCATGGACAGAGGAGCCTGGCAGGCTACCATCCTTGGGGTCGTAAAGAGCTGGACATGACTGAGAAACTGAACACGCACATACATTGCCACCCCCACAGCACTTTATGTTACAGATTCAAGATGAAACATACAGTGCAATGTGAAAGCCTGATCCTTAAAGCAAGCCCAGGAGGCAGGTTAGGCACCGCTGTCTCTCACTGCTCCAGATGAGGAATCTGGGCCTCCACAATGTGCCCTCGTCCACGGTCAGCAGAGGTAAAGTCAGGGCTGATGCTCAGGTAGTCCAGCTCCCCGATCCTGGCTCTTCTCCTTTGCCCCACCAGGCAGAGGCTGTCGGAAAGGAGACAAATGAAGATGAAACAGTAGTTGAGGAGAGAGAATGGACGGAACTTAGTACTGAGCAGATGTGGGAGGATGGGAGAGCTGGGGACAAGGATGCTTCTCAGAGTCCTGGTTTGGCCAACGGGGTCCTGAGTTGGGAACATGCAAGTGAAGGAGTCTTTTCGGCCTAGAAAAGAAAACAACAGTTTCAAAGGCCCTTGCTGAATCATCTAACTTCAGAGAAAACAAAACAGAATTTTAGGTCGCGCCCTGATGCTCCAGGCAGGTTGCATCTATCTGGGAATTATCACCCCCTGTCCAGAAACCTTCCACCCTCTACACCTGCACAGAAGACTTATCACCCCCTGCCCAATTACAAATGCCATCTCAACTAAAGAATATCAAAAACATCCCGCCTGATTAATGTTTCCCTTATTACTTCCAGAAAGTTCCCTATAACTATGGAGCCTCTCTGATCTCTCTCCGTGCTCAGCCTGGTCCTTAGGCCGACTGTCGCCCCTCCTTGCCTGAATAAAGGTAACCTACTTCTGTTGAGGTCATCTTTCCTCTTTCTGCCTCCGCGGGAACTATACCTTACATTCTTGGTGCCAAAACCCAGGAAAGGGCGAGGCATTCCTCTCACACTCTTTCAATCTCCGTCCCTCTCATTGTTTTCCCTTCCCAGAGTCTGGGAGAGGGAACATCCAAGCTCACTTTTCTGCCAGGGCTCAAGTTCCCTCGGGCGCCCAGTGCCTTCCCGATCAGTGCAAGCCTTGGGCTAAGGCCTTATAGGTGCTTTGCGGCCCCCAGGCCTTGGCTCTACCCCCTCTCCCTCGCTCTCTCTCTGACAACCTCTGGAACAGGGATCTCTGGCCATTTGACCGCTCTACATGCGACAGGCCACTCAAGCCGGTCCCTGGATTAAGGTCAGATCCGGACGGCGTTCTAGAGGCGCCCTAGAGCCCAGTCCTCTCCGGGCCCCAGGGACCCCGGCCCAGGGCCACTCTGTAGGCGACGGTGGGGGACGCTCCACCTCGACACAGAGCTCTCTTCTCACGACTCCTATTGCGACTCCAGGTGACGACTCGAGCTCTCAATAGGAGCCTCCGCTTGCCTTTCAATGATGGGGTCTGGCCAATCTGTCCCAAAAGATTCCCCTCTGACCTGTGTTCTCAAAAATCTCAAACCACTCTCACTCACTGAACTCAAAGCTAACCGATTAAAACAACTCTGTACACAGATTTGGCCTCAATGCCAATTAGACAATCAAGACCGCTGGCCCGAAGTCAGCACATTTGACTTTAACATTCTTCAAAATCTCACCAACTTCCTTAAACGGAATGGCAGGTGGTCGGAGGTCCCCTATGCCCAAGCCTTTTGAGCCCTTCGGAGCAGGCCCTCCCTATGCAAGGCCTGCTCCACCCACGAGGTCCTTCTCTGCACTTGCCTCCCAAGCAAAAGGGCTCTTCCTCAACTAACTGGAGACCACGACCTTCCATACCCCTGGAGTTTGACCCCACGGACAAGCCCCCCTCCCTACCCACCACCTTGCCATCCCTCTCCTTCCCCTTCATCCAACTCACCTACTGGCTCTACCTCTCCTGACTCCCCCTTGACCCCGCTACCCCATCTCCCCGACTCCCCCGCCCCCTTCCTTCCCCCCTGCCACACTGTCACGTACCCAACACCCGAGTCCATGTGCCATTTTCATTGTCAGATATGAGCCAGAGAGAAGAAGTTAGGGTGATTTTCTGAAAATCCTACCAGATACAGAAAAGAATTCCTGAGACTCTCCCAGGCCTATAACCTCACGTGGAGTGACATATATTATATCCTAAATGCCACTCTCACCCCTGACAAAAAAGACAATATCTGGCAAGCGTCAAAAGCCCATGCTGATCATTTACATAACCAAGACTGGGACAGCCCAGTTGCTGATGAGGCCGGGCCTCAGTTAGATCCCCACTGGACTTATCAGTCCGGTGACCCAGGTATCGGGAGACTCAATCATATGATTACTTGCATTCTAGAAGGAATGCAGAAAAATACTCATATGCATGTCAATTATGATCAAGTCAGAGAAATCACTCAAGGGGCAGACGAAAATCCAGCCTTATTCTTGGCATGCCTCACAGAGGCAGTCCAGAAGTATACCAACCTAGATATCACCAGCCCCGCTGGATTACTCTTCCTTCATGTTCAGTTCATCAGCCAGTCCGCCCCTGACATCAGACGCAAGCTTCGACAACTAGAAAAGGGCCCTGAGACCCCTCAAAGAGACCTTCTAGAAATAGCCTTCAAGGTGTTCAGTAATAGGGAGGAGGTTAAGAGAGAAAAAGAACGTGAGGGAAAAGCTAAATATGCCTTTTTGGCAGCAGCAGTTAAGGGAAGAGATCAACCTGGCCCAAGTCATCCCAGAACAGGGCTTAAAAGCCCCTCCTGACCCTGCTTCAGATGTAACCAGTCAGGACACTGGGAAAAGGCATGCCCAAACCCACAGCCCTCCACAAAAGCATGCCCAACTTGTGGCCAATGGGGACACTGGAAGATGGACTGTCCCCAGGGACGCCCTGACACCCCTGGGGAGGTCCCCACCTCCCAGACCTGGAGAGAGGAATGTCCACAGGGATGCCTTGGTGCCTCTGGGGAAGTCCCCACTTCTCCCAGAACCCCAGCCCAACCCTATGAGAGTTGTTCCAATGACAGGGCCCAGGTTCCAGCCCCCCAGCCCATGTCCTGAACATGAGCTTGGAACTTAGGGTAGATGGGGTAGTGGCCGGGAAAAAGACCTCTTTTATAGTAGACACTGGAGCCACTCTCTCTCTCCTAACTTCCTACTCTGGCCCAACTCAAGACTCAGAACTCACAATCAAGGGGGTCTCTGGAGTTCCCCTAAGGCCAAAAATCAGCCCTCCATTACTCTGTCAATTTGGAAAATCGACCCTTATACACTCATTCCTCATAATGCCTCAGTGTCCAATGGCACTCCTAAGGAGAGATTTGTTATCCAAATTAGGGGTTTTTATTACCATACCCGCTCTCAATACAGTCTCTATTCTGCATGCAGATGGCACCTGGATGGTCCCTATCCCTCACCCCTGACCTTCCCTTGGATCTACCCACCTTAGTCCCCCAAGTCTGGGACACTGATCACCCGTCCATAGCCAAACATCATCCCCCAGTCCACATTACCCTAAAAGACCCCTCGACTATAATCACCCAACAACAGTACTCTCTCACCCCGGAGGCCTACAAGGGACTTAAGCCTATCACAGACAGGCTTCTTCAAGCCTCTATCCTAATTCCTACCCATTCACCACACAACACCCCTATTCTGGCACTAAGGAAGGGACCAAGCTCTTGGAGACTGGTCCAGGATCTGCAAAAAGTCAATGAGGCCATCACATCGACATTCCCAAGAGTCCCTAACCCTTACACCCTTCTGTCTACCATACCCCCGACTGCAACCCACTTCACGGTATGAGATCTCAAAGACGCCTTTTTTCACCATCCCCCTCCACCCCTCTCCTAACCCCTTTTCGCCTTCACCTGGCAATACCCAGAGACTCACGTTTCCCAACAACTAACATGGACAGTTCTCCCCCAGGGATTCAGAGACAGTCCCCACTTTTTTGGACAGGCTTTACAAAAGGACCTACAGACACTCGACCTAGCCCCGAGTCATCTCCTCCAATACGTAGATGACCTCCTCCTTTGTAGCCCAACCCGAAAACTCTGCCTCCAACATACTGCCAAACTCCTTGGGGCCCTGGGATCCTGGGGTTATCAGGTATCCCAATCTAAGGCCCAAATAGCCCAGACAAACGTCACCCAGCTGGGGCTCACCATATCCCATCAACAAAGAACTATTCCCCCAGATAGAATCCAGGCCTTCATTAACTGTCCACTTCCAAAAACAAAAAGGGAGGTCCTGTCTATCCTCGGCCTCCTAAACTTTTTCTATACCTGGATCCCTAACTTCTCCCTCATTGCAAAGCTGCTCTATGAGGCAACTAAAGGATGTCTGGATGAGCCCCTCTTTAATCCCTCCTCGCTGGCCAATCCTCTTTGCCAGCTCACCCAGAGCCTCCTCCGAGTGCCAACTCTCCACCTGCCAGATCACACCAGACCATTCTTTCTCTTTGCACATTCCAACCAAGAACAGGCCCTGGGACCTCTGTGTCAGTGGGCTGGGGACACCTGGGTTCCCATAGCCTGTCTATAAAAACAGCTGGACATGGTGACCAAGGGGTGGCCTTCCTATATACAGGCCATGATATGTACCATACAGGTACAGGCTGCTATCGCGCAGCCCTCGTACCCGAAGCAAATAAACTCTCTAGACATGCCCCTTTAACAGTCTGTTCACACATCTTCCGAGACTGACTATCACATCGGGCTTTCCTCTCCCTTCCCTCTTCCAGGGTACAGGTCCTACATGCCTTTCTCCTTGACCCTCAGCTCTCATTCTCCCCCTGCTCTCCGCTTAACCCCGCCAGCTTATTACCCACGTCCTCTACAACCGACTCCCTCCGACATAGCTGCAGCCTAACAGTAGATCTTACCCAAAACCCCTTCCAACATTTAACACATCAGCCCATCCTAGACCCAGACACCTCACACCGGTTCGTTGATTGCAGCTCTCAAAAATCCCTACCCTTTGCAGCAGGATATGCCATCATCCACGTGGACCTTCATCACAATCATGGGACCCAGAGAACTGAGGCTTCACCTCTGCCACCTCACACCACCTCCCAACAGGCAGAACTGATAGCTCTCCCCAGAGCTTTAACTCTGGCTAAAAATCTAAGGGTTAACATCCACACAGACTCCAAATACGCCTATAACATACTTCACTCAAACATCCTAATATGGAGAGAAAGAGGTTTCCTAACCCAAAAGGGATCCCCCATTATTAATTCAGACCTGATCCACAAACTTCTAGAGGCAGCACTCTTCCAAAAAAACGCCACCATCCTCCACTGTGAAGTGAAGTTGCTCAGTCGTGTCCGACTCTTTGCGACCCCACAGACTTTAGCCTACCAGGCTCCCCTGTCCATGAGATTTTCCAGGCAATAGTACTGGAGTGGATTGCCATTTCCTTCTCCAGGGGATCTTCCCGACCCAGGGATTGAACCCGGGTCTCCCTCATTGTAGACAGATGCTTTACCGTCTGAGCCACCTTCCTCCACTGTAGGGGACATCAAAAGGGAAGTCTCATATCAGCCTACAACATTGCTGCAGACAGAAGGCAAAGGAGACAGCACTGTCCCATCCTTCCCTCCAGTCCCCTGTCATCTTAGCTCTGACTCCTCCAGACCCCCCCACCACCAGAGAAACCCTCTCTTATCTACACTCACTTTTTCATCCCTCATCCAAGACACTCCGACAGTTCCTCTGTAACCACTTCCCCATATCCAATGCTGACCAACAATATTTAGATAATCTTACCTGCTCCTGTCAAACATGTCAACACACTAACCCCAGTTCCAACCTTAAACCGACATCCTTTCCAACCCATCAAGTGCGAGGCCACCTCCCAGCACAGGACTGGCGGGTAGACTTTACTCTTATGCCCCTGGTCTGGAGAGTCAGATCCCTCCTGGTCCTTGTGGACACCTTTTCGGGATGAGTAGAAGCATTTCCCACTACAGACAAAAGAGCCCACACCGTGGCCCAAATCCTCCTCACAGAAATTATCCCCAGGTTTCGCCTGCCTTCATCCCTACAGTCTGATAATGGCCCAAAATTTACGTCCGAGGTCACCCAACAACTTGTCCAATTCTCACAGGTACCCTGGAAATTTCACATTCTATACCGTCCTCAGTCCTCAGGAAAGGTAGAAAGGATGAATCGAATAACCAAAGAAACCCTTACCAAACTAACCCTCGAAGTACATCTGGATTGGACTAAACTTTTGCCAGTTGTTCTCCTCAGAATACAGGCTTTGCCCAGAAAGCCCCTGGGGCTGAGCCCCTTTGAGGTGATGTATGGAAGGCCCATGCTCCCTCCTGGACTCCCCCCTGAACCTCCTCCCATACCAAGCTTCTTACACTCCCCTCTGCTGGCGGAACTCCACAATGCCCCCTGGAAATACGGAAACTACAACTTGCCTGCCCCTGACCCCCAAGCCTTCCTGCCCCCTTTACAAATTGGGGACATGGTCTATCTGTCTGATAATCCCCAGGGGGACCTAACCCCAAAGTGGCAGGGACCATTCAAAATCATCCTCCTTACTCCAACTGCAGCTAAACTCGAGAAGGTCACCTCCTGGGTACACCTCTCTCACCTAAAACGGGTCACCTCCGATCCTGCACTGCCCTCCTTAACTGACCCATCTCAGGTCTCCCTCTCACGGGACCCACCTCCTTAAAATTCACCTGGCGACAACCTCTGTCAACCATCCGAGAGGGCACTGAATGACCTGGACTCTCTTCAACCTGCAACTGTTCCTGACCCAACTAATACAAGACCTCTGGACCAGAGCCCCGACAGGAACCTCATCCAAACACCTGACCACACTGGCGTCTCACCTGTGGCTCCAGGGAACCTTCTACAACCTGACTCCAGACGAAACTGATTTCTCTACTCTCATTCTCTACATCATTTTATATCCTAATGAACACTGTTCCCCCTCAGATTCAAACAACCACCAACTTGGGGCCTTTTTCCCGTCACCCTGACTAGCCTCTCCCTGTCTCTCTAACTATAATAGCACTCTTAATCTTAATGCTTGCTATAGGCCTAGTATCTGTCCCCCCTCAGGACTGGCCACCTACCCTTAGTCTTTCCATGGGTATCGCCTGCGTTGCTAGCTGGGTTACACACCTAGGGTGCTATTTCCTCTGCACTGCCCAACTAATAGCCCATGACTCCTCTGTTCCTTATCCTTGCTGCACTCCCCAGCCTTCTGGCTACTCCCTGCCCCCTCTCTGACATTCATTCCTATGTACATTCCTCATGTTATAATACAGCTCCAAAACCATGCACCATGAACCTCGAGGGTGGAAAGTCCAAATTCTTTCTCAGTCTTAAAGTAGAAAAAGAGGGAATTTGAGTACCTGCCATAAGCCAAATGGAAAAAACATATGTCTATCCCATTACCCCCTGGGGGTACTCAGATGGGGGCAGGGTACTAGATCAAAATCGGGAAAAGAAACAAGAACAAGTCATCAAGAACATAATTTCCCAGTTACCGGCAACCCATGAGCCTTATAAATGCCTAGACCTCCTTTCCCAATTACCGCCTCCCTTAAAACCTCCCTCTGGCAACCAACACCTTACCTGCCTTCTCAACTCTTCCTTCCATATCTTCCAGTGCACACAATACACATCCCAGTGCTGGATATGCATGTCACTGTCTCCCTCACCGCACACAGCAATTCCTTTACCTTCAATCTGGCTGTCACAGGGCAACTATACCTCCCCTCCCAACAGAAAACTATGCAACTCATTGGGCTAGTCTCTGACAATGTCCTACTGTCAGCCTCTTCAAACCTAACCTGTACCTAACCTGTATTAACTACTCTAGTCCCAACTACACTGGTCTTACAAACTCTGCTCCCTCCTTCTGTTCCACTTGGGTTCTCTGCAACAGCACAAATAATTGCACCAATCCAGGAATCTTCATTCTCTGCAGGTCCTATGCATATTCATGTCTCCTGTTGGAACTCCCTGGACCTTGCATCTTGGTCTTCCTGACCCCGGGCCTAACACTCCTCAAAGAAGAAGAAGTAGAAAAAATAGTCTATCCCCAAGGGGAACTTTCCCACAGGAAAAGACGAGCTGTCATAGCCCCCTCCTGATTGGGACTGGCATAGCAGCAGCCCTAGGCACCTGGATTGGAGGCATCTTGACCTCTGCCTATTTCTGCTACAAGCTGTTCCAAGAACTTAATGAAGACATGGAGCAGGTAGTGGAGTCCTTCGTTTCAATTTAAAGACAAATAAACTCTTTAGCTTCTGTGGCCCTACAAAATAGGCAAGCCCTGGACCTTCTTACCGCAGAAAAGGGAGGGACCTGCCTTTCCCTAGGAGAGGACTGCTGCTATTTTGTTAATGAAACAGGCATAGTCCAGGGCAGAGTCAAAGACCTTAGAGACAGAATTGAATGCCACAGAAGAGTTACAAAACCTTTACAGTCCCCCAAACCTGTTCCAACAGGTCCTCCCTTGGTTGCTCCCTTTCCTGGGACCACTGGTACTTATCATTATTGTTAGGTAGGTAGAACAGGGAAAAGGAGCCCAAAATGGTGGTGGCTACAAGACAAGGAAAGGAAAAGCCCGCGAAAATGAAACAAAAGAAGGTCCGAGGACTGGAGTGAGGACCTCAGGTAAAACAAACAATACTCCTGGCTGGCCCAATTTACAGAGGACAGGCCCAGGAGAGATAAATATATAAATAGAAGGGCCAAAGCTAGCTCACTCTCTCTATCGCCCACACGCTGGGGTGCTCTTCTCCTCGTGTCTTTAGATTGACGTGTCTGCACGCCTTGAAGATGGATTTTCCTGCTATCTTCTAAATAAAATAGACCTGTAACACTGAGCTGTAACACTGATTTGTCTAAGAGCTATAACACGGTCCATTCCAGACCTGAGAGCTATAACACGGTCTATCCAAGACCTGAGAGCTGCGACACGCTGAGGGGGCCTTAATGTCCGTCACTCCAAATCTTTGTTGTGATGAGACAAAGAATCAAGGAACATACACTAGTGTGACAGTTATATTCCTTTTATTTAGATCCTGTCTCTTCAATCTCTTTCAAAGGTTTCTCCCAGAGCGGATTCGGGCCATCTCTCGAGATCAGGTCAAGACCATTCTTCTCAAGAGCCTCACCCCAAGCTCAGAAAAAGGAGACCCTGGGCCCTAGGATGATCCTCCATTCCAGACTCAAAATCGTCGCCCCTATCCAGAAGGAAGTAGCCAGATACGGCGCCCTTTTCCCCATTTTTTTATGATTTCAGGGTCTGGAATGAAGGAGTCTTTTGGGCCTAGGAAAGAAAAAACAACAGTTTCAAACGCCCTTGCTGAATCATCTAACTTCGGAGAAAACAAAACAGAACTTCAGGTCCTGCCCTGAGGGCTTCCCTGGTGGCTCAGACGGTAAAGCGTCAGCCCTGCAATGCGGGAGATCCGGCTTTGATCCCTGGGTCGGGAAGATCCCCTGGAGAAGGACATGGCAACCCCACTCCAGTATTCCTGCCTGGAGAATCCCATGGACAGAGGAGCCTGGTGGGCTATATATATAGTCCATGGGGTCAGAGAGAGTCGGACATGACTGTGAGAGTTGGACTGTGAAGAAGGCTGAGCGCCAAAGAATCGATGCTTTTGAACTGTGGTGTTGGAGAAGACTCTTGAGAGTCCCTTGGACTGCAAGGAGATCCAACCAGTCCATTCTGAAGGAGATCAACCCTGGGATTTCTTTGGAAGGAATGATGCTAAAGCTGAAACTCCAGTACTTTGGCCACCTCATGGGAAGAGTTGACTCATTGGAAAAGACTCTGATGCTGGGAGGGATTGGGGGCAGGAGGAGAAAGGGACGACAGAGGATGAGATAGCTGGATGACATCATGGACTCGATGGACATGAGTGAACTCCGGGAGATGGTGATGAACAGGGAGGCCTGGCATGCTGCGATTCATGGGGTCGCAAAGAGTCGGACACGACTGAGCGACTGAACTGAACTGAACCGAGGTCCCGCCCTGATGCTCCAGGCCGGTTGCATCTATCTGGGACTTATCACCCCCTGTCCAGAAACCTTCCACCCCCTACACCTGCCCAGAAGACTTATCACCCCCTGTCCGGAAACCTTCCACCCCTTACACCTGCACAGAAGACTTATCACCCCCTGCCCAACTACAAATGTCATTTCAACTAAAGTATACCCAAAACATCCCGCCTGATTAACATTTCCCTTATCGCTTCCACAAACCTCCCTATAAATTTGGAGCCTCCCTGATCCTCCTCCGCACTCAGCCTGGTCGTTAGGCCGACTGTCGCCCCTCGTTGCCTGAATAAAGGTACTACTGCTTTACTACTACTACAACTACTACTTCTGTTGAGGTCATCCCTCCTTTTTCAGCCTCGGCCGGAACTATAGCTTACAGCAAGGAGGCGGAGATCCAGGATAAATAAAGCCGAGAATCAGGTTTGGGACGCTGAGTGGGGTATCCAGGTTGAAATGCCCTGGAGACAGGTGTGGGTCTAGAGAAAGGTTGGGGCTGAATTCATAGGTTGGAAAGTCATCATCAGAGGTCATTGCCGGCCAGAGGAGAAGAGAGAACTATCTGGGGCAGAGGTCAGCAAACTCCCCGCACAGGGACATGCAGTAAATACTTTTGACTCTGCAGGCCATTCGGTCAACTCCTCAACTCTGCTGTTGCAGCATGAAACTGGCCATGCATGACAAACAGGCGTGGCTGAGTCCGAATACAACGTCACTTAACAAAATGGTCAGCGGGCCAGATTTGGCTTATCAGCCAGTTTACTGACCCCTGATCTAGAGAACAGGTATGCCAAGCAGAAAGAAGAATGCCAGATTCTTAGCAGGAAAGAGAAAGAATTAGCAAAGAAAACTAATTAGAAGCAGTCCAGATGGATGGCAGCTAGTTGGACGAGAGAGAAAAAAGTCTGATGTGGAAAATGAGAAAAGGAGTTTAAGAAGGACATATCCATTTCTTCTTAAAAAAAAAAAAAAAAAAGGCACCACCTTTGTACTCCGAGGTGTGCAACTCCGGAGGTACCACCCATTCATACCGGGATGGACTGGTGCCCCAGGGCTGTGCATCATGGCGGTCTTGCTCCCCTCAGATTTAGAACCACCCAGAACATGACGCATGAAAGATAACCCAACCCCGGAAAGCACAACCACTGACGGGAAGTCCGAACACAACTTGACCTTTGGCATTTTACAGGAAGGGGCTGCCATGACTCGTTCCTGAGGCAAGTTGGAACATCGGGGCTAAAACCCTGGTCTCATGACTCTCTGTACCACGTTACAGACCGTCAGCCTTGCATTGCCAACTGGTGGGCTCATTACTTCCAGCTTCTTGGAACTGAAGGACAAGGTCCCCCATTATCTGTGAGAAATAAGTCGCAAGGTGCCCAGTAGAGGCCCGAGACCATGGATAGTATCTAACCCTATATATACCATGTTTTTTCCCATACATACATGCCTATGATAAAGTTTAACTTATAAATTACATACAGTAAGAGATTAATAATAAAAATATAACCATTAACAATATAGTATGATAAAAGTTATGTGAATGTGGTCTCTCTCAAAATATTGTAGATTTCGTGCATTTTCCATTTTAACATAGCATTTATTACACACTGTGGTGCTTTCCAGCTGCGGCAGCAAAATTAGCATGAGTTTTTTCCCTTCTTCACAATCTCAGGGATAGAATATTTGTTCTCACTGTAGGTCTTAGTGGTATGTGATTTCTTTCCTTATTGAGAACTTTTACCTTTTTACTTCAATGAAGCACTTTATGGCTTCTTTTGGGCAGATCCAAATGGCCAGCATCACTACTCTTATTAAGGTTTTGTTAGCCACGCATTCCAGGAAACAAACTCACTCAGAAGGACAATGCAGATAGTGGAGTGCAGTTTATTACCCCTGCGGGCCCAAGGCAGAGTCTCCTCTTAGCCAAGGACCCAGGCCAGCTATTGTGAAAACCTTACTATACACCCTAAGTATACGTGCTCAAACCCACCTCCCCAAATTCCCTGAAACTAGTCTGAACAAAGGAAAAGAAAGATACGGTCAATGTTAACCCGTGATTCATATGCCTCAAGTCTAGGTAGTTAACAGAGGACAATTATCAATAGGCTTGTGGTCGGTCATACCCCAATAAGCATAATAGAATTTGTAATTCTATTCGGCTACACAGATAATTAGGGTATTCTTTTAGGCTATGGAGAGTCTAGGTATGAGCCCTGGGGCTCATCCATGGGTGGGGGGTGTCTGGTTTTCCAGCTGGTATGTTGTTTCTATAGATACTGGGCATATAGCTCAAAGTCCACAGTCCAGCCCATGATGGAGTCCTGCTTTCAAGATGGAGCCTGTTCTGTCTGTTTCCACCTTCAAAGGAGTCCAAGCTCTCTCTCCTTGCCACATGCCAGGCCAATTAACCAAGAGACAGGGTGTTTTGAGGCAAGGAATAAGCTGGCTGACAAAGAAGATAGAAAGATGTCTCAAGATAACCACTTTATTGGGGTGGGTCTGGATGCCAGGTTTTTTTTTTATAGAACAGAGATGGGGGAGGTGAGCGAATAAAGTAAAAAGGCCATTAATCTTGCAAATATCTCCTAGAATGACAAGACTTGAGGAGGGGATGTTAATTTCTTTTTTCCTGGAGCCAAGGGCAGGCAGGCAGAGTCTAGAACAAAGGCATTCTGGTTTAATATTCAGGCAGAGGGGTAGGGTTCCCCCAGGCAGGCTATTATGTATAAACAGTATCCTTTTAGTGAACAAAAGCAAAGGGAAGCAAAGGTTAAAAGTAACATGAGGTCAGAATTTGCTCCTCCCTGCAACACTCTTGTGCCCTGGGGCCATTGTTAATACCGTAGAGATTACTTAACACAAGCACTACAATACCAAGATGGCCAGTAAGTGACTAAGGGCAGGATATGATGGAAAAAGGATGATTCATTATGCCATGTGCTTTCCCAATGGGTCAGCAGGTAAAGAATCCACATGCAATGCAAGAGACCAGGAGACGTGGGTTTGATCCCTGGGTCAGGAAGATCCCCCTGGAGAAGGAAATGGCAGCCCATTCCAGTGTTCTTGCCTGAAAAATCCCACGGACAGAGGAGCCTGGCAGGCTACAGTCCAAGGGGTTGCAAAGAGTCAAGACACAGCTGAATAACAGAGCACATACGCATTGTCCCATGGAGGCCGGTAGGAGATTTCATCATGCTACACAGAATGGCCTGCAATTTAAAACTTATGAATTACTTCTGGAAATTTCCACTTAATATGTCCAGATCTCAGTTGACTTTGGGTAACTGAAACCATGAAAAATAAAGCCACAGATAAGGAGGGATTCTCATGGCTCTGTACACTTAAAAGCTACTAAAAACTGGGATTAACGAAAGTCAGGATGTTAGGCAAAGCACACTGATTGAAACCGCTCACCCTGGCCAGGCACCATAGTAACTATTTGCATGAGTTGTTTTACGACAGGAGGTCCTGGTAAGGAACACGGAACTAATAAGCCACCATCAACTGGAAGAGTTCAGGAAAGGTCACCACATGTCTGACATCCTCCCAGAATCCTTCTCTCTGGCATCCATCTTGGCTGAACAAGGTGTGCATCACCAGGAAGGACTCTGATTCAGAATGATTGGCTAAGGACAACCTGGAAACTAATCCTATCACCATAAAACCCTGACAAAGCTGTTCTCCTGGATTTCCTTACCTCACTGCTCTCCACCTGGGTGCCCTTTCCCAATAAATTCTCTTGCTTTGTCAGCACATGTATCTCCTTGGACAATTCATTTCCGAGTTTTAGACAAGAACCCAGTTTCAGGCCCTGGAAGGGGTTCCCCTTCCTGTGATAAGGATACAATATTTACCAATCTCTGTCTAAAAGGATTTAAGAGGTTAAAGCATCTGCCTGGAATGCTGGAGACCCGGGTTCGATCCCTGGGTCGGGAAGATCCCCTGGAGAAGGAAATGGCAACCCACTCCAGTACTCTTGCCTGGAGAATCCCATGGAGGGAGGAGCCTGGTAGGCTACAGTCCATGGGGTCGCAAAGAGTGGGACACAACTGAGCAACTTCACACACACAAGAGGAAAACAAGCATAGTACAAGTTTTATTCTTTTGTTTATATATACAAAGACCTGTGTTTTAAGTAGGTATATAATGAACAATACAGTTTGAGTTCAAGTTTACCTTTTCATTCTGTGGTATTAACACCTGGATAAATTCATTCTTGGGTTGCCTGAAGCAAACAGGGATGGGAGTGCCTGTCACCCTGCTAAACAGTCTCCAAGGAAAGTAGAAATGTTGAAAAAAGGCAGCTGTAACTTGGAGCAAAAATCAACCTACTTATTTGTGATTATATGTCATGTTTTCTAAGGCAAACCCCTCAAATAAACCAATTGTTTGATTTCTTTTAATAGAGCAAATCTTATTGTTCTTGCAATATTCTTCATCTTTTTAGCTGCAGACCAACAACCATTTCCTCCTTCCTGTTTAAATTATATTTATAAAAATAAAAGAACTGGCACTGACATTTGGTTTGTCCCTCAATTTTTTTTTAATAAAGCAAAGTCATTTTGCATGTGTGCTAAGCCGCTTCAGTTGTGTGCAACTGTGTGATCCTATGGACTGTAGCCCAGCAGGCTCCTCTGTCCAAGGGATTCTCCAGGCAAGAATACTGGAGTGGGTTGCCGTGTTAACCAACAGCGAAGTTTCCCTAGTTAATCCCTCTAAGTCCCCATTTTCTTGTGTGTAAAAGAGGCATCATTATAATAATACCTCCCTGAGGGGTAGCTCTAGGAGTGGCTCCTGCTCAGCACTGCAGGCTTTCTCTCAGGCCTGGGCCAGACTTCCTCCCCGCTTCTGATCTCGGCCCTCTCCTGGAACACCCCAGGATGTCCCTCAGCACAGCTGAATTCCGCCCGATTTCCAGAAAGTGTTCCTTGATGAGTCCTGTACATCTGAACTCTCTTCCCCTCCTCCCTCTCTTCTCACTTCAAACATTCTGAGCAGGTATACAGGAAGAAAGGAAGCAGAAAGCAAAAGAAAAGAGAAATCCTACAACGAGCCAGAGCAGTTCTGCCTCCTAGGAGAGATTCTCCTTGGAACAGTTCGTGTTTTATTTAGCAAAAAACACATTGATGGGGCACTGAATCCCAAAGAGCTACCCCAAGTCAACCAGAACAAAGTTGTTCTACATTATAAGCTAAGAATATTAGCATTTCAGAGATTAGTTATATGAAGAAAGGAGGGAGGAGCCCGGAAAAATGAGGTGATGGCTTAGTGGGGAGGGACTGGTGCTGCTCTAACCGTGACTGTTGGTAGCTCAGTCGTGTCCAACTCTTTGCAACCCCATGGACTATAGCCCACCAAGCTCCTCTGTCATGGGATTCTCCAGGCAAGAATACTGGAGTGAGCAGCCATTCCCTTCTCCAGGGGATCTTCCAGGGATCGAGTCTGGTTCTCTCACATTGCAGGCAGATTCTTTACCATTTAAGCCACCAAGGAAGTCCAAGGGACTTTTCAAAACCAGTGTCCAATATCTGACTTTAAGGTATAGTCTGAATGTTGAACCAAAAACCTCCTCAAACTGTCAAATTCTATAACTCTATAGCACCCAAATCCTGTCAATTGCAGCCATGTAGTCAAGGAATGACAATGGTGCCCAGGGGGAGGTGAAGTGATGTACATGGAACAGGAATGGATGGGAGATAGTCCATAACCCAATCTTGTAAGGGGCAATGGGCGGATGTGTGAGACCCCAGGAAATCCCTGGGGAGACAGTGAAATGTGATATGGAAGAAGGGGAGCAGCCAAGCTAACTTAAATCTTTTCTAAAAGGATGGAGTGCCCTAGCCAATAAATAGTTCACATCAAAAAATGGGGATTTTTACCATGAACCAGATGGGATCATCAAATCATGATCTGAATCTATTATTGTT
>NW_024070200.1:9288007-9355016 GCF_014754425.2 Oryx dammah | reverse complement strand
TGTGTGTGTGTGTGTGTGTGTGTGTGTGTGTGTGTGTGTGTGCTGTAGCTCAGCTGTCTGACTCTTTGCGACCCCATGGACTGCAGCACGCTGTTCCTCTGTCCACAAGATTCTCCAGACTTCCCTGGTGGCTCAGACAGTAAAGAATCTGCTTGCAATGCAAGAGACCTGGGTTCGATCCCTGGGTTGGGAAGACCCCCTGGAGAAGGAAATGGCAACTGACTCCAGTATTCTTGCCTGGGAAATCCCATGGACAGAGGAGTCTGGTGTGCTGCAGTCCACGGGGATGCAAAGAGTAGGGCAAGACTGAGCAGCTAACAGCAGCTAACACACACTTCTATAACATATGCTAAATCTGTGTGTGTTCTTTCCAGGATGAAGATTTAATGTGGTTATCCATGACCCTCAAGAGTCAGAGGATCAGTAGGAAGGAGACACTCAGATCTTTAACCAAATACAATCCAATCAAAAAGGTGGTGAAGTGGACATGGCTTCTAGGTGGCCTTGGTTGGTGGTCTGATGAGGCTAGTGTTGAGGGGAGGCATCATTTGATCACAGCAACCAACCAAGTTCTCTTGATTTTTGACTTTTTGGCTCTTCAAGTTCTCGGGCCCAGTTAATTAGCATCTTAACCAATGAGGCTGCTGTATAAAGACCCGTATCATCTGGACCAGTTTCCAAAGATGAGTTTGATTTCTGAGTTTGATTATAAGTTTGATTACTGAGAAGTGCAAAGAGCTCTCCCATATTATTGAAATGTTCAGTTTAACAGTTTCATGGACTATTGAGTTTCTACCTCAAAACTATGAATGTTTATTATAGTAAAGTATTTGTGAGAGCATTTTGTTGGGAAATTTCTCACTTCAATTTGCAAACTGTTTGCCATAGGAGGTGCACTCACCAAAACTAGATGGACTCACTAACTGACAATGATTTAACTGGACTAGTTCAAGTTACCTCGTTTGGTATAAACAGTTGGGGGAGAATCGTTTAGAATTAGTATATTTCTAAGGGCATTTCCCCTTTGTTTATGAAGTTGTTTTGTAAGCAGAATACAGTGACACTAACAAGGTAGCTTTAAAAAACAGTAAGAATCAAGGAAATTTGGTAACAATGGCATTGTTTCCCAGTTTCCTCAAAGCCCCTCACAAAACCCCGCAGAGTAACTAGGACAGAAAAATAGTGTAGAAAGGAGAAAAAAAAAAATCAATAAAAGGAGTCTTCCAAAGGATTCAAGTGAAAGTGATGGATAAAGAAAACAGGCTAAGGAGATTCAACATATGCATAATAAAAGTTCCTCCTCCACTCAAGCCCCCAATTTCAGAAAAGTAACACTGTGGAATAGAACAAATATAGGATACTTCTAAAAAAACCTTTCTGGAAAATAAAACAAAAAAAAAATCACTTGAACCTGTGTTTTTCAATTTTTGTTTTTTAAATATTTGTACCAGGTCTTAGCTGCAGCATATGGAATCTAGCTCTCTTATCAGAGGTCAAACCCAGGTACCCTGCATTGTAAGCCTGGAGTCTTAGCCACTGGACCCCCAGGGAGGCCCCAAACCTGCGTATTTTAAAAGGATATGACATCCCTGGGACATACAACCAAGAACAGTCAACTCTGAGACATAGGCTATTAAAAGTATCAGATTTTATAGAACTGAAACCCTTTTGACATAAGGTAAAATGACCAAATAACTTACTGGGGATTAGCCCTCTATGGAGCACTTTTTAATTTAATATTTATTATTTATTTGGCTGCACTAGGTCTTTCATTGCGGCTCTTGGACTCTGGTTGTGGCGTGGTTTCAGTAGTTGTGGTACACAGACTTAGTTGCCCTGTGGCAACTAAGGATCTTAGGACGCCCACCAGGGATCAAAGTCGGGTCCCCCACTTTGCAAGGTGGATTCTTAACCACTGGACCAGCCAGAAATTCCCATGGAACACTTTTAACTTAAAACACAATGGAGTAATAAAGTACAGATTCCAAAGGAAGAAAATGTGAACCAAGAATTTTCTTATTCAGCCAAAGTGATCTTCAATTATAAGGGACACAAACAAGCTGATGAAGCTGAAAGAATCAGGGAACATTGCTTTGTGCCCTGCCTGAGCAACCTACAAAACAATAAGGTTCAGGCAATCAAGAAGTATTTAGAGAAGCTTTTTATTAAAGAACTACTAGTGACCACTAAATGTATTTAACTGTAGAATGAAGATTAGGAGGCCAAAGGGTGACAAATACTATCTATTTGTTCTATCCTCCAATAATGAAGACAAAATTCATCTGTTAAAAACAGGGAGAGAAGGGAAAGATTATGTGTAATGTCAGCTTGCTCGCTATCTTAAAGGTATCGCTTAGCATTAATACTGGCCACCTGATGTGAAGAGCTGACTCACTGGAAAAGACCCTGATGCTGGGAAAGGTTGAAGGCAGGAGAAGGAGACGACAGAGGATGAGAAGGTTGGATGGCATCACTGACTCAATGGGCATGAGTTTGAGTAAACTCAAGGAGATGGTGAAAGACAGGGACACCTGGTGTGCTGCAGTCCATGGGGTCACAAAGAGTTGGACGTAACAGCCACTGAACAACAATAACAAAGCTTTCTCATTGCCTTAAAGGTAATATTTAGCACTAAATGGATTAGATACTTAGGGAAGAAAAAGGAAAGGGGGAGAAGAGGGTACTAATTTCAGGACTGTTCACAGTAAGGAACCAAAACCTCTGTTACCATCCAACATGGAAGCCATCAGTCACAGATGGCCACTTAGTTTTCAATTATCATTAAATAAAATTTAAAACTCAATTTCCCAATCATACTAGCTACATTTCAAGTGCTCCACTGGTTACTACATGTACCCAGTACATCTTTCACACACTGGAGAACACAGATAACAGAACATGTTCATCATTACAGAAAGTTCTTCAGACAATGCTACAACAGATAGCATTATTAAAAGAAGGATTAAGAATATTACCCTAAGATATTAGTATAAAGATAACCATTGAAACAAAATACCCAGTCGATGGTATTTTGCTTTGGCATCCCAAGCAGATGAATAGATAGCCATTCTCCACATATTAATCTGCAGAGTCAACATAGTCTATTAAAATATCAGCTGACTTCTTTGCAGAAGCTGGCAAGCAATTCTGAAATTTGCACAATATTCAAGGGAACCAGAATAATGAAAACAACCTTGAGAAAGAACAAAATTGGAAGACTTATACTTCCCAACTTCAAAACTCATCATACAAATAGCGATCAAGACAGTGATGTATTGGCACACATCAAATGAATAGAAGTGAGGACCCAGAAGTAAACCCTTACTTTTACAGTCAATTGATTTTTTTTTTAATTTTATTTATTTATTTTTGACTGTGCTGGGTCTTCATTGCTGCATGAGCTCTCCTCTAGTTGCACTGAGCAGAAGCTACCCTCTAGTTGCGATGCACGGGCTTCTCATTGCGGGGGCCTCTCTTGCTGGGGAGCGCAGGCTCTAGGTGTGTGGGCTTCAGGAGCTGTGGCATGTAGGCTCAGTGGCTGCGGCTCCCAGGCTCTAGAGCACAGGCTCAGTAGTTGTGGTGCATGGGCTAAGATGCTCTGTGGCATGCGGGATCTTTCTGGACCAAGGATTGAATCCATGCCTCCTGCATTGGCAGGTAAATGCTTTACGACTGAGCCACAGAGAAGCCCCAGTCAACTGACTGTTGACAAGACTGCCAAGACATTTCAGTGGAAGGAAGAAGTCTTTTCAACAAAGGATACTGAGGTTAACTGGCTATACACATGGACTCCTACCCTCACAACATAAATACAAATTAACTCAGAGTGGATTATATACATTAATGTAAGAGTTTCAACTTTAAAACTCTTGGAAGAAAATCTAAGAGTACACTTTGATGACTGCGAAGGTTAGGCAAAGCTTTCTTAGATATAATATCAAAAAAACAAGTAATAAAAAAGACTCATCAAAATTAAAAAGTTTTGTACTTCAAAGGATACCATCAACAAGTGAGTGGACAATATACATATTGGGAGAAACTATTTGTAAGTTATATCTGATAGGCAAGTTGAGTCCAGAATATATAAAGAAGTCTTGTAACTTGGTAATAAAAAAGAAAATAACCTAATTTAAAAATGGACAATAAATAAATCATGATGATTTAACGTACAGCACGGTGATTATGAGCTTCTTTAATGGCTTAGACAGTAAAGAATGTGACTGCAATATGGGAGACTTGGGTTCAATCCCTGGGTCAGGAAGGTCCCCTGGACAAGGAAATGGCTACCCACTCCAGTACTCTTGCCTGGAGAATTCCATGGACAGAGGAGCCTGACGGGCTATATAGTCCATGGAGTGGCAAAGAGTCGGACATGACTGAGTGACTAACACTTTCACTTTCATGGTGACTATAGTGAACAATACTGTATTATATATTTGAAATTTATAAAATAAGAGAGTGTATCTTAAAAATTATCATCGCAAGAAAAAAATCTATGTATGATGATTGAGTATGCCTGATACATTACATGTCAAATATACCTCAGTTTAAAAAGTGGGCAAAGCATCTTAGTAGGCATTTCTCTAAAGAAGAGGTACAAGTGGCCAATGAGCACAGGAAAATATACAAACATAATTAGCCACCAGGGAAATGCAAATCAAAAATACAAAGCTTCTTTATGCCTTCTACGTGGCTAGAATCAAAAAGCCAGATAGTAACTGCCAGGGATGTGAAGAATGCAACTCATACAATATTGGTGGGAATGTACAACCACTTTGGAAACCAGTCTGGCAGCACCTTAAAAAGTTAAAAAAGTTACTGTATGACTCAGTAATTCTACGCCGATGTATACAACCAAGAGAAATGAAAGCACATGTCCGCACAAAAACTCTATGTGTGACTGTTTGCAGCAGCATTATTTATAATAGGAAAAAGTATAAATAACCTTAATATCCATATAAGGATATGGATATACCCTTAATATATAAAGTGGGGCATATTCATGTAATGGAATATTATTCAGTCATAACAATGAATGAAATTTTATTATACGCCATAATACATGTGAAACCTTGAAAATATGATGCCAAAGTATCATCACAGAAGGTTACATACAGTATGATGCCATTTATATGAAATATACAGAACAGGCAACCATGATGATGGTTGTACAACTCTGGGAATATACTAAAAGCAACTGATTGTACATTTTAAGAATGCATTGTATGGTATGTCAATTATATTTTAATAAAGCTGTTACATAAAATAACCATATAAAAATTAAAAATAATAAACACCCAATTGAAAGAGCTAGAAAAGGAACAACCGAAACCAAAAGAATGTATAACTTTAGAATTAAAGGTGAAAACAGACATCAGTGATACAGAAAACAAGCAAACAACAGAGTTAACAAGTGAGTCTAAAAGCTGGTTCTCTGGGATATAAAATAGACAAGCCTAATTTTACTAAATGGGTAAGATTTAGTAAAATTTTTAATTAAAAAAAGATAAAAGAAATAACATGGGACAAAAAGTAGAAATGTGGCTACCAGGAGTTGGGGGTGGGGCAACTGGAGAGGGACTGGTAAAGGATAGAGTTTCAGCTATAAGAGGAGTAAAGCCTAAGGATCTAATGTTAAATATGGTGACCATATAGTTAATAACACTGGATTGTATAACTGAAATTTGCTAAGGGAGTAGAACTGAAATACTCTCAAAAAAATTAAAAATAAATATGTGTAGTGAGGGCTGGGTGAATTAACTAAAAGGGGGAATACTTTCACAGTGTGTATATATATATCAAATCATCATGACATATAATTTATATACCTTGAAA
Organism: Oryx dammah; assembly: GCF_014754425.2. Taxonomy (NCBI): domain Eukaryota; kingdom Metazoa; phylum Chordata; class Mammalia; order Artiodactyla; family Bovidae; genus Oryx; species Oryx dammah. Next base: position 9,349,181 of record NW_024070200.1, on the reverse strand, counting down.
TTTTATTTATCAATTGTACTTCAATAAAGCTGAATTTTTAATGATAAAAAAGAAATAACATAGTGCAATAATAATCCAGAAAGGACATTAAAATTCCTGAGACTATTTGGAATAACTATGAAAACAAAACATAAAGCCCAGATGAAATGGACAACTTTCTAGAAATAAGTTATTTAATCAAAATTGACTCCAGTAGAAATGAAATGCTTAAACAGACCAATTTCTATAGAAGAAATTAAGAAGCTGGAGAAGCAGAGTTCCTTGAAAAAAACACCAGCCTTGAATGGAATTCTTTCAAGCTAAAAAAAAGATAATCCCAATGTATTTTACAGTATTACAGAGTAGAGCAAAAGAAAAGCCTCTAAATTATTTTTATGAAGTGGTTATAACTTTGACGTCAAAAGCAAAGATGGGGGGAGAAAAATTTCAGACCTTTTTAACTACAGTGCAAAATTTTAAAATCAAACATTAGCAAAGAGATCCACCAACACACTAATGTATTGTTCATCATAATTAAGTGTGGTTCATTCCAGGAATGCAAGAAAGAGTCAATACCCTAACTTCAGTATATTATTAGAGTTTAATAAAGGTACCATCTAATCAACCCACTCTGGTATTCTTGCCTGAAGAATTCCAAGGACAGAGGACCCTGGCAAGCTATAGTCTATGGGGCCGCAAAGAGTCGGACACGACTGAACCCACAGCACATAATCCTCTCCTTACATATCAAAAGGCAGGTAATAAAATTTAGTATCTGTTCAAGTTAAAAATTCTGAAATAGGAATTGAAAAATTTTTAACTTGATAAAATATAAATACTTAAGCCCCAAAGACAGTGTCACACGAGTGTATGTTCCTTGGTTCTTTGTCTCATCACAACAAAGGTTTGGAGTGACGGACATTAAAGCCCCCTCGGCGTGTCACAGCTCTCGGGTCTTGGATAGACCGTATTATAGCTCTCAGGTCTTGAAAGGACCATGTTATAGCTCTTAGACAAATCAGTGTTACAGCTCTATTTTATTTAGAAGATAGCAGGAAAATCCATCTTGGAGGCATGAGGGCACGTCAATCCAAAGATGCGAAGAGAAGAGTGTCCAGCGCATGCAGCAGGGGGAGCTAGCTTTGGCTCCTCTTTTTGTATGCTTATCTCTCCCTGGGCGTGTCCTATGTAAATTGGGCCAGCCAGGAGTGTTGTTTGTTCTACCTGAGGTCCTCACTCCGGTCCTCGGACCTTCTTTTGTTCTATTTTCGTGGGCTTTTCCCTTCTTTGTCCTGTAGCCACCGCCATTTTGGATGCCTTTTCCCTATTCTACCTACCTAACAGATAGGATCATACTTAATGGGGAAACCCCAGAGCCCTTTCCAATACAGCTAAGAAAATTTTTTAAATGTCTATTACTTCTATTACTTATCATAGCTTTGGAGATATTAGACAAGAAAAAGGAATGACAACCATTAAGAGATAAAAAGTTTACCTGGTTTGCTCTTAAGAAAGAAGGTGGGTTATAGATCACAAGAGACTTCAGACGCATCAACCACACGCATTCTGAGTCTTGATTTAAATCAGCTGCAGAAAGACATTGGCGACGTCTAGGGAAATCTGAAAACAGACTGGGTTAGATATTGAGAAATTACAGTTAATTTTGTTAAAGGTGACAATGATACTGTGGTTATCAGGAATAAAATGTCTTCTCTGTGAAGATACATAATAAATTACTTGTGGGTGAAATTATACAGCCTGTAAAATACTTCAGTCAAAAAACAAACCCCAACTTTGTAGGGTGGAGAATGAAACAAGACTGGCATGATACTGGTAAATGGTGAAGCTCTTTGTCAGATGCCAACATACATTTGTGACCCACTCCATCTTGCTTGGCTTCCTCAAGAATGCTGGTCCTGGGACTTCCCTGATGGTCCAGTGGCTAAGACTCTGCACTCTCAATGCGGGTGGCATGGATTCAATCCCCAGTCAGGGAAACAGATCCCACAAGCTGCAACAGTTCACATGCTGCAATTAAAAAAGCCTGCATGCCGCAACGAAGATCAGGGATCCCGGCACAGACAAATAAATTTAAAAATTAATAAAATAAATATTTTAAAAAAGACTGCTCCCTTCGACAATGGCCTCTCTGCTGTCCCTCCTTCCCTTCGGCTGCACACAGGAGTATCCATCACCCCTGACCAAAGCCCCCTTGCGACCACACTTCTCCACAGCAAAGATCCTAGCAAGGGCTGTTCCTCCTCACTCCCCTTCTCTCTTATGCCCACTGTGACCAGACCACACCCCCATCACAGCAAACTTCTGACGATGTCACCACCAGCCTCCACATGGCCAAATCTGATGCCCACTTTTCTCTGTTCAGCCTCTTGCCAGTGTTCTCCGCAGCCTAGCACTGTTGCCCTCTAAATACTTCTTTTTAGGGTTTTAAAGATACCACCATCTTTCCATGAGGGGCCTCAGCCAGGTCCCTGGCTTTCACTGCCATTGACATTTTAATCCTACACTGATATCTTTAGTCCTGATGGGAGTTCTAGATCCATATTCAAACAACGGCCTATTGACTCTTTAACTGGAACGTCACAAGCAACTCAAACCTCATGTTATTAAAAGTCTGGACATTTCTGTCCTGCTGAGCCCACCTCAACAATACCACTCTCCATCCTGGGGGTCTCAATCACAACCTCAAAGTCATTCTTGTTGCAGAAAACTGAGATTCTGTATCACACTTATAATTTACAATTTATGAGGATGACTTATCCTCATAAAGGGCTTCTCTGGTGGCTTAGTAAAGAATCTGCCTGCAATGCAGGAGACGCAGGTTCGATCCCTGGGTCAGAAAGATCCCGAGAAGGAAATGGCAACCCACTCCAATATTCTTGCCTGGAGAACCCCATGGACAGAGGAGCCTGGCGGGCTACAGTCTGTGGCATCACAAAGAGATAAAAAGTCACAGTCAGCATCCAAAAAATACTGCTTCCCTGGTGCCTCAGATGGTGAAGAATCTGCTTGCAACACAGGAAACCCAGGTTCAATCCTTGGGTCAGAAGATCCCCTGGAGACGAAACGTGACAACCCACTCCAAAATTTTCATGAACACTGCCTTGGTTTGCTTGAGCTGCTCTAACAAAGCATCACAGACCTGGGGGCTTAAACCACAGGTATCTATTTCTCCCAGTTCAACTTGAGTCAGAAGTCCAATCAAAGTGCTGGCCAGCCTGCTCCGTGTCCAGTGTGTGGTCCTGGCTTGCTGACTGCTGTCTTCCTGCTGGGTCCTCACGTGGCCTTTCCTTGGTGCAGGCGCGTGGAGAGATCTTTCTTCTTCTTAAAAAGGCACTAGTTCCATTGTGGAAGCCCCATCCTCAGGCCATCTTCTCACTTTAATCATCTCCCAAAGGTCCCACCTCCAAATACACACATCCGGCAGTTAGTGCAGCAACATATGAATATGGGGGTGGGGGGGTCGAGTGCTGGACACAAACATTCAGCCCCAATTGAGAACTTTCCTCTTCTTGTGCCTGTTCCTAAAACAGGCCACTGGCTGACCACGGATACTCTTTCTTCTCCAAGGTTCTGACGCTCCAACAGACCAAATTCCTGCACTGTCAAATACCGTGCAAAACGACAGGGTTAAAATAAGAGACACAGGCCCAGGCAGGTGTGGAGCCAGACGTTCACCTGTCTAATGCTTGGTAAGACGGGGATCGGAGAATATAAAACAGGAAAAGTGATATTTTTCTTCTACAATTCTCATATTAGATACTTGTATGAGTGTGTTAGTCACTCATGTCTGATTTTTTGTGACCCCCATGGACTGCAGCCCTCCAGGAAAAGTGATATTTTTCTTCTACAATTCTCATATTAGATTACTTGAGTGTGTTAGTCACTCATGTCTGACTTTTTGTGACCCCCATGGACTGCAGCCCTTCAGGCTCCTCTGTCCATGGGATTCTCCAGGCAAGAATACTGGAGTGGGTTGTCACGTTTCTTCTCCAGGGGATCTTCCGACCCAAGGATTGAACCTGGGTTTCCTGTGTTGCAAGCAGATTCTTCACCATCTGAGGCACCAGGGAAGCAGTATTTTTTTTTTTTAATGTAATTCTCAGATACTTAACCACCTACTGATGTTTGTGTCCTGACCCTGACATGGCTCTGTGATGAAGAGCTAGGGACTAGGGTTACACCAAGTGGAGAAGAGCAGTATTCTTTTGACTGGAAGGCATTCTGTTGTGATGCCTGAGGTCCTGTTTACCTGCTCAGAAGGTAAAGGAGGGGCAGGGAATCTTGAGAAGGAATCAGGAGGCTTCCTCGGGATAGGCTGTGGCCTGGGGCTTGGGAGGAAGGGAAGGACTCTGGCTGCTGGCTGGGGACAGTGTCAGGCAGGAGGGGGCTCAGACTGGGATTGGAACTACCCAGGGAAGGACAGGAGACAGAGCTGGCTGGGCCAGGAAGGGAGGAGAATACCAGGAGATGCTGACTGTGACTTTTTGAGGTCACTTACTCCAGTGGTTCTCAAAACTATACCTCTAAGAACACTGGGCTTTTGAGCATTTGGATTATATGAAAATAAATTCCAGTCTTAACTCCAAAGTAAAAAGTATATATATATATACATACATATATATATATATATATATATAAATTCATGAGTATTCTTTCCCTTTCAAATATTCGTACTTGGTGACAGTCTGTTCCTGCTTCTCTCCACTAGAATCAAGGTCAAGGATAGAAGCTGGTCCAGCACAAAGTTAGATGAATTGTCTTCCATTTAATCAGTCAACATTACAAAGTGTTTACGCCACATACAACTTCATAACATCCGGGTCTGAGGGCATCTGTAAAATAGGGGGACCTCCAATCTCTCTTTCCACAGGTGGGCAATCAGAGAGCCGGTCCACCGCGCTGGCCTGCCGGGCCTCCTGCCTGTCCCGGGCTGAGCGCCTCTGAACCACAAGCTTCGCAGTCCTGAGCACTGACCCAAGCCCCTCCCAGGCCGTCCTGTGAACCGCACCTAGGATGCTCGGCCAGGGGGTGGGGCTCTCGGAGGTGTGGGCGGGGCTCTCGGAGGCGTGGTCACGTGCAGGCAAGGACCACGGGAGACAGCTGGTTCAGGGGTTCAGGGGCTCAGAGACCAAGCGCAGGCAAGCCGGCCCCATGCCCTGCGGCCGGGATACAGAGCTGAGGGGACAGAGCGGGAAGCAGCCCAGGGTGTGCAGGACGTGACACTGTTTGCTGTGAGGGACGGAACAGGGAGAGAGGCTGAGACCATCAGGCAGCTGAGAAGACCAGAGGCACAGGTAGAGGCCGGGATACGTGGACCCCGAAGCTGTGCCCACACGGCCTCTCCCGCAGGCAGGTCCGGTCGGGGGAACTCATCCTCTGTCCGTCTGTCCGACCCGGGTGTGGTGGAGCAGATCACACAGGGTTGATAGGTACAGGAAGGTGAACGGAAGCACTAACATCCCCCTGGCAGGCTCAGGGCTTGGGAGGAGATGGGAGCTGCGGACTTGGGACGAAAGAGAACAAGGTCAAGGGCAAAGGGATGGAAGGGGCGGAATGCAGGGGTGGGGGTGTGTGGAGCGGCTGACGTCTGGATAGGGGAGCTAGGGGGTCAGTGCTGGTTCCCAGAGCCCAGGCCTTACGCCCAAGTCAGCGGGCTTGGCGTGAGAAGACCTGGATCCGAAACCTGACTGAGATCTCGACCAGTCATCGTATGTCTCAACCCCCTCGCCCCGTCTTATGACCTATAAAGTTAAATACTATCCAGGTCTGGTGATGTTAAGGTCAAAGGACCGTGCCCACGCCTATGAAGCACCGTGCAGCTATGCGCCCCTAATATTAAGGACTTGATTGGCTCCTGAGGTGTTAAAGGAGAGCGAGCCTGGGTCCCAGCCCCATGGATGTCAGCGTAGTTGGGAATAGGGGTCAGCACCACGGAGGTCAGCATAGTTGGGAATAGGGGTCAGCACAGCCTCCACGGCGGGGAGGAGGGGCATCCCCTCTTCCTGACCTGCCCCTGGGGTGCTCACCTTGTCACAGGTTCACTGGGTCTGGCAGCTGCTCCAGGAGCATTTCCTCGGTGCTAGCGACCTGTGAGAGAGGGAAGTGGAGGCCAGAGCCGGGGATCTTCTGTCCCCTCCCACTCTGGGCCCTGGGATTGGGGTGGCAGCTGGGAACCTGTGTGGGGGGGGACCCCAGGGGGCGCTTGTCCCCCAAGCCTGCAGTCCTGGGCTGCCCACCAGAGAGGCGCCTGCCACCAAGGGAGCTTCTGTTAGAGACCCCTGAGGGTGGCTGGTCATTCCCTTTTAATGTCTCACCAATTCAGTCCTAAAAATATCTGCCATTGTAAAGTCCCCCCCCTTTTTTTTTTAGAAGTGGAGGGAACAGATAGACTGCAGGGGCCAGACATGGGGGCGGGGGAACGGGGCCAGCCACGACCATCTGACGGGTCCCCGGAGAAGCCCACACTTGCCTCGACATGGTACACTATGCGCCAGAAACTGGAGTCTGAGGCTCGGTACCTCTGCCCGGGGTAGAGCTGCCACATGACAGGCAGCAGTTGCGGGCCCAGCTGGCTGGGGGGCACAGGCTCCCCCAGGGGCACGTCTTGCTGACGAAAGAGGACTTGGAGGCTATTTTCTATCTGAAGAGAAGAGAAGGCCGGGGTACACCCTCAGGACATAGTACCCACAGGTTGTCCAGCACAAATACCCACGGACCATCCAGCCACCCGCCCAGCCTGCAGCTGAGATGCTGGTGGTCACTGTTCCCTGAAGATCCAGTCCCTAAGCCGGACAACGCTCCTCTCAGGGGGCTCGGGCTGGGCTGGGATGAGCAGCACTTGAATGGGTCTAGATACCCAGACGGGACCTCAGAAGGTCCACCTTGTGACCAGTGCCTAGTTGCTAGGGAATGCCACGGGGCCCTGGGGCTTCTGTAACCATGGCGTCTGGGGTCCGTTTCAGCTGATGTGGGATTTTCTTCGATTATTCATTATCATGCATCCCCTTTGAAACAAGATCTCCCCAGACCCTGGAATCAGGTAACAGAGCATGTTTCGCCATCTCCACCTCAGTCCTTGTTTCATTGCCTCTCACTAGACTACAGAGACAACTGCCCAGCCTACCGCCTAGTTGGTCCTCTGACCCACAGCCAAGTCTCAGCCCCGAAGCCAGGGTGCCTGTCTAAAAATCTTGTCTCTTCCCTGCTGGATGCCCTTCGACAGCTTCCAGTCGCAGGCAGATGAACTGGAATCTTCACCGTGGCCCACAGGGCTGCTGAGCCAGGTCCCTGCCTCTCTCACCTCCTCTCTCATCTCTCACCTCCTACTGTTCCATCCCGGTTCCTCCATCCACTCCAGCCACACTGACCTCCTCACCATGTCTGGGACACACACACTCCCTCCAAGTAGAAATCCCTCCTACTTGCTTGTCCTCTGGAACATTCTCCCCTAAACCCATGCAGGACTCACATCCTTTTTAAAGGCAGATCTTGGTTCGAATGAATGTATATCTATAAAAACAAATGTGAGAAGAATCCAACTCTATGATATCCATAAGGGGCGTGCCCAAACCGATGTCCAAAAAGGTTTCAGAGAAAATGATGGGCAATTTTCAGGTACATGCAAATGAAGACTCTGGAGAGGACCTGCATGAAGACCCCAGGCCACTGGTTCCTGCCTGCCATCCCACTGGAGTTATCCTACACAACTTCCCACTCGCCTCACCTACTGTGCTGTCCCTCTCCCTGAGTAGAATATCAGCTTCAAAAGCAGTGGGATTTAATCCCACCCACTGCAAATCCCCACAAGCTAGAATTTTTGGCATATCAACAGGACACTTATCTTTGTTCAATGATTATTTTTCCAAAGTGGAAACGGCTTTTCAAATTTTATCTATGAAGTAAGTTAGAATTCACCATTAAAGAACAATTCAGAATATCTTGCAAAGTGCAAGGGTGGAAATCACCATTCTTGCCATGTTAGGATATGGCTTTCCATATCCTTGAACCATTTGAAATTTGCTTATTCATCTTTTTGTTGCTGACTTACATAAATCTTTTCAGATGAAGAATACTAGTTCTTTAAAATTATGTGGAGAAAATTCTATCCCATGGTTTGCTAAATGGTTTTGTCCAGCATTTATAATGATTATGTGAAAAACTCTGCTTTGCAGTTTCAGCATCATGTTTAAGAAGATATGCCCCAACCAGAGATTAAAAAAAGATATTGACTTACACTTTCCTCAAATACTTGGCTTAAAGTGAATATTTAACTCAATTTTTAAAGGTATATATATTTCAAAATCTTAAAGGACAATAAAGATGCAAATTTTAGATGGTGGTTACATTTTAGCTGATGTTGCGCTGGAATCCCAACCCCATTACCTACAAGCAGCACTACTTTGAACAAATGTACATTTTTATGCCTCTATTTCCTCACCTATGAAATGGGAAAACAAGCATTCTCAGTAACTTTTTGCAATTTTACTATTCCATAAATGTTCTAATGACAATTATACTTTTATATATTCTTTCTTTGGTTTATATATGGAAAGTTTCAACTGTTTTCACCTAAGTTTCTTTGAGAAAACCCATGCTCTGATGGAAAGTGCTTGTAAGAGAGCTGTACTTCTTAAAAAAAAAAAAGTTAGTATTAACTAAAGATCCACCTTAAGGTCTTAAGGCATCACACATAAAACAAAGTCAGTGTCTATTCGGTACTGCTTTATGCCATGTGAATTTGTTTCTTTCAAAGACTTGAGGAGGTAGGAAATATCCCAAACTCTACTGCAGTGGTTCCCAAACTTGGCTGATCTTAATTTGTGGAGGGTCCTTTCAAAATACAAATTTCTGGGTTTCACCTATGGAGATTCTGATAATCCACCAAGGGCGTTGTAATCACTTTCTCGTGTTAGTTGTTCAGTCATGTCCGACTCTTCCTAACCCACGAACTGTAGACTGACAGGCTCCTCTGGTCATGGGATTTTCCAGGCAAGAATACTGGAGTGGGTTGCCACTTCCTTCTCCAGGGGATCTTCCCAACCCAGTAATCCAACTTGGGTCTCCCACATTGCAGGCAGATTCTTTACCACCTGAGCCACCAGGGAAACCCAAATCACTTCGGACAAAAGATTATTCCCATTTTATGGATTAGGTCCTTGAGATCCAGAGAAATCCTATTTTACTCGAGATCATATTCATACACTCCAGACATACTGGGTCCCCATCCTTTGGCTCTGTGTTTCTCCTACCCTCCTTTCCTGGCCTGGAGAACCTCTCGTCCTTGAGCCAAGCTCAGAGTGGTTTCATCTGTGTGTCCTGGCCGCCCTGAGTGGACCTGCCCTTCTGAGTCTCCCCGCCGCCGCCCTCGCCCTGTGGCATCTGAGGGTGTCCTCTAGGGCCTGCACGACCTGGGGCGTCCGGGTCCAGACCCCGGGCCATGGGTGGGCCATCCATGCTGCCCTGCACGCCTGGCCCCACAGCGGCTGTACCTTGAGGGTTATGGGCAGCCAGGTGCGCTGGTTCTCGTCCACATACACAGCCTTTTCCCACATCCTCAGGTGGTCCGGATGAAAGGGTGTGTCCCCCATGAAGAACGGGCCCTCGGCCATGGTGCCTCGAGGGGTCTGGAAGCAAGTGCAGGAGCTGCTCGGGGGTTCTCGCTGGTCCACGGGCTGCAGAACCTCGATGCTTTATAGCCGGAGGGCGCGCGGGCGCCCCCAAGAGGTGGGATTGGAGGAGGGGTGGAGCGAGAGGGGGGTGGAAGGGGGCTGGGCTGGGCGAGGGGAGGGCGGGGCTGGGCGAGGGGAGGGCGGGGCTGGGCGAGGGGAGGGCGGGGCGGGGCTGGGCCGGGCGAGGGGCGGGGCGGAGCGGGCCCGGGGCGGGCCGGGCACAACAGGATCCGTGGGCCCTGCACCCAGACCTGCCTAGTGTTCTGAGACCCTGGCAGCCTCTAGCTCAACATGCAGTCCTACAGACTCAGGGCTTCCTCTAGCCCAACCTGAGCCAGCCATGTGCTCCCCATTGCCGGGGAGGCACTCAGGTCTGTTCCCTTGGCCTTTTCTTCTGTGGGCAGGCACCAGCGCCCTCCGCCCCCCTGGATGCCGGGACTCCACTGTCTGTGTGCGGCTCCTTGGAGCCACCCTGCAGATTGGGACTCTGAGCCTCTGCTTGGAACTCACAGCTGACGTTGGGCAACCCAGAGCCAGGGCCCCCTCCACATCTGGGATCAGAAGAAATGGGTGCAAGCCTGAACGAGGCCTGGACTTTTCCCAGGTTCACGGCACCACTTTTAGCCTGTGGATTTGGGTATCAATTTCCTTGGTAAATTGCAACTCTTGAAGCCCCCGTGCCCCTCCTCCACACATTTTCCACTCTTTGATGATGCTGTGGTCATCTAATAGCTGTTGTGAAACTGGGTTGTGAAGAAACATGGGTTTTTCCCTTTATAGGCTTTGTATTCATTAGTGAAAACATCGTTCGAAATAAAGGCTTAAAAAGAAACCCCTCCCTCCACCCCAATATCAATGGATTTGAGGAGTCCCTGTGTTATAGGATCAAACTGTCTCTCAGTAAATTGCATCAACTGAGGAAAACAATTTCACTTCATTTTGCAGTACCACATGCCCATTAAAGCAATTAGGAAAATAAAATACAATGAAAAACATGTAAAAGGGGCTCTAACCTCGTTGCTCAAACATCACCCGTGGTTTCTTGCCTCACCTTCCAGCTCTTTCTCATCTCTCTGACTAGGCGCTGAGAAAATTGTCTGTGATCTTTTGAAAATGTCTCCGAAGTGAAAATGACCTTGACACTTGAGCCCCCTGACAGCAAAGGTATGAATCTGCATCTCTGCCTATCCAGACAGCTTAATTCCTCAGAAGGTGCTGAGGTGGCCTAAGGAAACAGAGATACATCAGGATTTATCAGGAACACAAAATAGAAGACAGACACCAAGTAAAGTTGGAAGTGGAGGGAGGTGACTTTAGTCCAGGAAACCTCTTTCCCACTGCAGCCCCTAGTGGTGCTGCTATTTAATATTCAGACTTGTGGCTTTCAGGTTGATTTCCCCTTGGCTGGGCTTCCCTGGTTAAAGTGTCTGCCTGCAATGTGGGAGACCTGGGTTCGATCCCTGGGTTGGGAAGATCCCCTGGAGAAGGAAATGGCAACTCACTCCAGTATTCTTGCCTGGAGAATCCCATGGACGGAGGAGCCTGGTGGGCTACAGTCCACGGGGTCACAAAGAGTCGGACGCGACTGAGTGACTTCACTTTCACTTTCACTTTCACTTTCCCCTTGGCTGATTCTTAATTCCAGACCCAGACAGCCACTGGGAACAAGATAACATGGTCACACACTCTGCTGACAAAGTGTCAGCCCAGTCCAGAGCTTTGAGGTATAAACGAGAACAAGTCCAGCTTAAACAGTGTAGCTGGGAGGGCCTCTTTTGGCAAGGGAAGGGAGCACTCAGGAGCCAGCCACATGAATGGCTTCAGGACCCAGAAGGCTGTGGGGTCTGCTGATTTCATTAGCACGCGTCTGCTTTCCTAAGAGGCCACAGAAGATGAACCAATAATGAGGCCCATTTGGCTGGATACACTTCTGAATGTTCTGGGAATATGATTGCCCCTCACACTCCCCATATTGAAAGAATAATGTACGTCTTCAGTCTCACACGAGGGCTTTTTAACATTAAATAGGAGTGTGTCATTCTTGTGTAGGATTTAGAAAATCATTTGAGAAGCAGGTCCAAGAATCAATGAGCAAAATAAACATGACTGGGGAATTTGTCGAGCAGCTTCTGTTGGAGGCATGAACCTTCTTTATGGAAATTCCATAGGGTAGCCCCTTTAGCATTGTATCTACCCCATCTTAAGGCTCAAGGCCAGCCAGCCTAGCTTTAGAGTTGTGTGTTCCTTTCCAGCTCTGGGCTTTATTAGACAACTAGCTCCCTGAGGATAATGAACATGATATTTCATATAAAAAGTAACACAAGGCAATTATGTTGACTCACTTTTTTAATAGTATCTTTAACTGACACTTTCATGTCCTAACTTGGAGCCAGTTTTGACTTTGCCTCTATTACCTGTGACCTTGGCAAATCCTTTGCCATCTTGGCCCCATTGCCATACTTTCCTAATGAATGAGTCAAGCTAGATGGATGTTCTCGAAGCCCATTTCTAACACACCAATCCCTGCTTCTCTGATAAAATTGCCTAGTGGAGGAGAAAATAGTTAAGAACAGTTTTGAGCAGAGTGGTTCTGGATACCAACGATGCCAGGAGAATTCTTTCTTCGGGAATGAGGAAGTCATTCTTCTTGTTTGGGTTCCTCAGAGGGTTTGGGGGCGAGTCATGGTCATCAGCATGATCTAGAGCTGTGCAGCTCTGAGTATGGTCTCTGACCAGCTACGTCTCAAGTCCTCTACAGACCTACTGAGTCAGAATCTGCATTGTAACAAGATCCCCAGGGAATTTTGGGGCGCATTAAGTATTGGTCTACAAAGGGAGGATCAGAAAGGAGAGATGGTGGTGTCTGCCTCCCTCCACCAGTTCCCTCTAGGTCTCTTTACGACACAAGGATTAGATATGGGTTTCTTTATCATTTAGTTCTAGGCTCTCTTACTTTCTGTCAAAATCACTTCTAATATATAAGGTATTTTCTTCTTAAAATCTTGGTCATCAATGACACTGCTCATCAATGACATTGCTCAATCAGTCGTGTCCGACTCGTTGCAACCCCATGGGCTGTAGCCCACCAGGCTCCTCTGTCTATGGGATTCTCCAGGCAAGAATACTGGAATGGGTTGCCATTTTCTACTCGAGGGATCTTCTCGACCCAGGGATTGAACCTGCGTCTCTTGTGTCTCCTGCATTGGCAGGCGGATTCTTTACCACTGAGTCACCGGGGAAGCCCTCAGTGACATTCTGCTGCTGCTGCTAAGTCGTGTCAGTTGTGTCCGACTCTGTGCGACCCCATAGACGGCAGCCCACCAGGCTCCCCGTCCCAGGGATTCTCCAGGCAAGAATACTGGAGTGGGTTGTCATTTCCTTCTCCCGTGCATGAAAGTGAAAAGTGAAAGTGAAGTCGCTCAGCCATGTCCGACCCTTAGAGACCCCTTGGACTGCAGCCTACCAGGCTCCACCATCCATGGTATTTTCCAGGCAAGAGTACTGGAGTGGGATGCCATTGCCTTCTCCACAATGATATTCTAACCATCATCAAAGAATGTAACAAGCTATAAAGAACCTACTTGGGGCTACTTAGGGTCCAGGCCTCTGGGTTCTACAGTGAGTGGCCCCCGATGAGTGTGGGCTCAGCCGCTCAGTCATGTCCAGTTCTTTCCTTTCCCATGGACTGTAGCCTGCCAGGCTGGTCTGTCTGCGGATGTTTCAGGCAAGAACACTGGAGTGGGGTGTCGTCCTTCCTCCAGGGGATCTTCCCGGGCCAGGGGTCACCCCCATGCCTCCTGCAGCTGCTGTACTCGCAGGCAGAGTGTTTACCACAGAACCAGCTGGGAAGCAAACTGAACCAAACCACTAAGCTAATGGTTCACAACCCTGGCTGTTTATTAGAATCATCTGGGAAGCTTTTATAAACTACTTGTGGCTGGACCCCACCCCAGACCATTGAGACCAGAATCTCTGAGACTGAGGCTTTGGGCTTTGTGTTTTAAAGGGTTCACCAGGTGAGTCTAATAGGCAACCACGATTGAGAAACACTTCTTTAAGACCAGTTTTTAAGGTATGACTAAGATTTATAAAACGAAATAACCGTGAAAATGTTAAAGCCATTCTTTCTCCCATCAGTGCTCATTGTGAAACTCACGTCAAGCCTGCAGGCACTTCACTTCTTTCCCTAGGCTCTACTTTAAATTTGCTGCTTCCAATTTTTTTTGTGTGTGTAGGGAACCATAATACCAAGATTTTGGGGATTGTAAGGGTCTGTGCGTGCTAAGTTGCTTCAGTCGTGTCCGACTCTTTGCGACCCTATGGACTGTAGCACACCAGGCTCCTCTGTCCATGGAGATTGTCCAGGCAGGAATACTCAAGTGGGTTGCTGTGCCCTCCTCCAGGGGATCTTCCCAAACCAGGGATTGAACCTGCACCTCCTACGTCTGCTTCATTGGCAGCCAGGCTCATTACCACTAGCACTACCTACTAAGAGTCTGAGATCTCACCAATGTATGAAATATGTAAGCAGCATCCATGTTAATTGCCTGGAGTGTTTTTGTTATTGTTGTTGTTAATTGCTACATCTGGGCCATATTTTAGATAATGAAAGCTGATGACTGAGCGCAGAGTAAAAGGGATATTATAGCTTTAATCATCAGTTCAGTTCAGTTCAGTCGCTTGGTCATGTCCGACTCTTTGCGACCCCATGAATCGCAGCACGCCAGGCCTCCCTGTCCATCACCAACTCCCGGAGTTCACTCAGACTCACGTCCATCAAGTCCGTGATGCCATCCAGCCATCTCATCCTCTGTCGTCCCCTTTTCCTCCTGCCCCCAATCCCTCCCAGCATCAAAGTCTTTTCCAATGAGTCAACTCTTCGCATGAGGTGGCCAAAGTACTGGAGTTTCAGCCTTAGCATCATTCCTTCCAAAGAAATCCCAGGGTTGATCTCCTTCAGAATGGACTGGTTGGATCTCCTTGTAGTCCAAGGGACTCTCAAGAGTCTTCTCCAACACCACGGTTCAAAAGCATCAATTCTTCGGCACTCAGCCTTCTTCACATAGGAATGAAATTTTATCTCTAGATAAAGGAGAATCTGGGACAAGAATACACTAAGTAAAACTCAGGGACCAAGCATAGCTTTATCCCTGGATGGCTTCTGTCTCTCTCTAAACTTAACAGTTTTCATTAAGTTTTAAGTGCTTCTCAAACTTGAAGGTATATATGGTGACCTTGGTAAAACACTGTTTCTAACTGGGTGGAGCTGGGTTGAGATTCTGCATTTCTAACAGACTCCAAGGTAAGGCTGATGGTTATGAACTACCTCTGAGTAGCAAGGTCCTAGGCTAACCCAATACACACACAACACAAATGCAAAAGCAAACAGCCATAAGCCCAACACACCATGCGGTTGACCCTGACAAGCTGGTGGAGTCCAGCAGGTAGTAGAACTGTAATGGAACCCTTTGAGCTAGAAATTCTTCTTCTTTCTCTTCTTCTCCTTCTTCTCTTCTCCCTCCTTTTCCTCCTTCTTCTATTTATATTGGAATGAATTTTTAAGATTAACTTAATATACAGCGTGGTTCTTACTCCACCCTCAGTTCTTCTTTAATTTAGTTTGATTCCATTAATCTGACCTCAGAAAAATATTTCACATATCTATATTCATCCTAGAAAAGTGGTGCTTCGCCTCCATGCTTGTAACATGAATAAACTGAGATAAATAATATTAACTCTGCAGTGCTTGTAGTTTTCGTACTAAAAATGTCCTCTGTACCATTTACACAATGTCTCTTGACCTCGCTTTTCAGTTTTAGGGTATTTTAAGTGGATTTCTTATCAATTAACAGCATGGGGGACTTGTTTTTTTGTGAGATATATATACTATGATATATAATAATACTAACATGTATTATATTTTGTGTGCTGGTCAGAATCTAGTTGCCTCTTAATTTTTCCAAATTGTTAGTCACTCTCGCAAAGTCTACTGAATAATTTATCCTTCCACACAGGATTTCACAGTGCCACTATTAATTATGAAGTTCCCATGTACAAGTGGGTCTGTTTCTGGCCTTTGTTCTGTTCCATTTGACTATTCCTATGGTAAAACCAAACTTAAAAATTATTGTGAATTTGAAATACTTGGTGGGGTAGATCTTGCCTCTATTCTTTTTTTGAAATTGTACTTTTACATACTGTAAGGTATAGTTTGGGCTGAGGCAGAAAGAGGAAAGACGACCTCAACAGAAGTAGGTTACCTTTATTCAGGCAAGGAGGGGCGACAGTAGGCCTAAGGACCAGGCTGAGCACGGAGAGGGATCAGGGAGGCTCCATATTTACAGGGAGGTTTGTGGAAGCAATAAGGGAAATGTTAATCAGGTGGGAAGTTTTGGGTATTCTTTAGTTGAGATGGCATTTGTAGTTGGGCAGGGGGTGATAAGTCTTCTGTGCAGGTGTGGGGGGTGGAAGGTTTCTGGACAGGGTGTGATAATTCCCAGATAGATGCAACCGGCCTGGAGCATCAGGGCGGGACCTAAGGTTCTGTTTTGTTTTCTCCGAAGTTAGATGATTCAGCAAGGGCCTTTGAAACTGTTGTTTTCTTTTCTAGGCCCAAAAGACTCCTTCATTCCAGGCCTTGAAATCATAAAAAAAAAAAATGGGGAAAAGGGTGCTGTATCTCTCTGGCTACTTCCTGCTGGATGGGGCAATGATTTTGAGTCTGGAATGGAGGATCGTCTTAGGGCCCAGGGTCTCCTTTTTCTGAGCTTGGAGTGAGGCTCTCAAGAAGAAGAATGGTCTTGACCTGATCTTGAGAGATGGCCCAAATCCATTCTTGGAAAAACCTTTGAAAGAGATTGAAGAGATAGGGTCCAAATAAAAGGAATAGAATGATAAGTACCAGTGGTCCCAGGAAAGGAAGCAACCAAGGGAGGACCTGTTAGAACAGGTTTGGGGGACTGTAAAGGTTTTGTAACTCTTTTCTGCAGCATTCAATTCTGTCTCTAAGTCCTTTGACTCTGCCCTGGACTATGCCTGTTTCATTAACAAAATAGCAGCAGTCCTCTCCTAGGGAAAGGCAGATCCCTCCCTTTTCTGCGGTCAGAAAGTCCAGGGCTTGCCTATTTTGTAGGGCCACAGAAGCTAACGAGTTAATTTGTTTTTGGATTGAAACAAAGGACTCCACTACCTGCTCCATGTCTTCATTAAGTTCTTGGACAGCTTGTAGCAGAAATGGGCAGAGGTTGAGATGCCTCCAATCCAGGTGCCTAGGGCTGCTGCTATGCCAGTCCCAATCAGGAGGGGGCTATGACAGCTCGTCTTTTCCTGTGGGAATGTTCCCCTTGGGGTGTAGACTATTTGTTCTACCTCTTCTTCTTTGAGGAATGTTAGGCCTGGGGTCAGGAAGACCAAGATGCAAGGTCCAGGGCGGGGTCCAACGGGAGACATGAATATGCATAGGACCTGCAGAGAATGAAGATTCCTGGATTGGTGCAATTATTTGTGCTGTTCCAGAGAACCCGTGGAGAAGGCAATGGCACCCCACTCCAGTACTCTTGCCTGGAAAGTCCCATGGACGGAGGAGCCTGGAAGGCTGCAGTCCATGGGGTCACTGAGGGTCAGAAACAACTGAGCGACTTCACTTTCACTTTTCACTTTCATGCATTGGAGAAGGAAGTGGCAACCCACTCCAGTGTTCTTGCCTGGAGAATCCCAGGGACAGGGGAGCCTGGTGGGCTGCCTTCTATGGGGTCGCACAGAGTCGGACACGACTGAAGTGACTTAGCAGTAGCAGAGAACCCAAGTGGAACAGAAGGAGGGAGCAGAGTTTGTAAGACCAATGTAGTTAGGACTAGAGGAGTTAATACAGGTTAGGTTTGAAGAGGCTGAGAATAGGACATTGTCAGAGACTAGCCCAATGAGTTGTGTAGTTTTCTGTTGGGAAGGGAGGTATAGTTGCCCTGTGACAGCCAGGCTGAGGGTAAGGGAATTGCTGTGTGCGGTGAGGGAGACAGTGACATGCATATCCAGCACTGGGATGTGTGTTGTGTGCACTGGAAGATACGGAAGGAAGAGTTGAGAAGGTAGGTAAGGTGTTGGTTGCCAGAGGGAGGTTTTAAGAGAGACTGTAATTGGGAAAGGAGGTCTAGGCATTTATAAGGCTCATGGGTTGCCTGTAACTGGGAAATTATGTTCTTGATGACTTGTTCTTGTTTCTTTTCCCGATATTGATCTAGTACCCCACCCCTATCTGAGTACCCTCAGTGGGTAATGGGATAGAAACATATGTTTTTTCCATTTGGCTTATGGCAGGTACTCACATAACTCCCTCGTTTTTGTACTTTAACAATGAGTAGGGATTTGGACTTTCCACCCCCGATGTTTATGGTGCATGACTTTGGAGCTGTGTTATAATATGAGGAATGTACATAGGAATGAATGTCGGAGAAGGGGCAGGGAGTAGCCAGAAGGCTGGGGAGTGCAGCAAGGATAAGGAACAGAGGAGTCATGGGCTATTAGTAGGGCAGTGCAGAGGAAATAGCACCCTAGGAGTGGAACCCAGCTAGCAATGCAGGCGATACCCATGGAAAGACTAAGGGTAGGTGGCCAGTCCTGAGGGGGTACAGATACTAGGCCTATAAGCAAGCATTAAGATTAAGAGTGATATTATGGTTAGAGAGACAGGGAGAGGCCAGTCAGGGCGATGGGAAAAAGGCCCCAAGTTGGTGGTTGTTTGAATCTGAGGGGGAACAGAGTTCATTAGGATGTAAAATGATGTAGAGAATGAGAGTAGAGAAATCAGTTTCGTCTGGAGTCAGGTTGTAGAAGGTTCCCTGGAGCCACAGGTGAGACACCAGTGTGGTCAGGTGTTTGGATGAGGTTCCTGTCGGGGCTCTGGTCCAGAGGTCTTGTATTAGTTGGGTCAGGAACAGTTGCAGGTTGAAGAGAGTCCAGGTCATTCAGTGCCGTCTCGGATGGTTGACAGAGGTTGTCGCCAGGTGAATTTTAAGGAGGTGGGTCCCGTGAGAGGGAGACCTGAGATGGGTCAGTTAAGGAGGGCAGTGCAGGATCGGAGGTGACCCGTTTTAGGTGAGAGAGGTGTACCCAGGAGGTGACCTTCTCGAGTTTAGCTGCAGTTGGAGTAAGGAGGATGATTTTGAATGGTCCCTGCCACTTTGGGGTTAGGTCCCCCTGGGGATTATCAGACAGATAGACCATGTCCCCAATTTGTAAAGGGGGCAGGGAGGCTTGGGGATCAGGGGCAGGCAAGTTGTAGTTTCCGTATTTCCAGGGGGCATTGTGGAGTTCCACCAGCAGAGGGGAGTGTAAGAAGCTTGGTATGGGAGGAGGTTCAGGGGGGAGTCCAGGAGGGAGCATGGGCCTTCCATACATCACCTCAAAGGGGCTCAGCCCCAGGGGCTTTCTGGGCAAAGCCTGTATTCTGAGGAGAACAACTGGCAAAAGTTTAGTCCAATCCAGATGTACTTCGAGGGTTAGTTTGGTAAGGGTTTCTTTGATTATTCGATTCATCCTTTCTACCTTTCCTGAGGACTGAGGATGGTATGGAATGTGAAATTTCCAGGGTACCTGTGAGAATTGGACAAGTTGTTGGGTGACCTTGGACATAAATTTTGGGCCATTATCAGACTGTAGGGATGAAGGCAGGCGAAACCTGGGGATAATTTCTGTGAGGAGGATTTGGGCCACGGTGTGGGCTCTTTTGTCTGTAGTGGGAAATGTTTCTACCCATCCCGAAAAGGTGTCCACAAGGACCAGGAGGGATCTGACTCTCCAAACCGGGGGCCTTTGAGTAAAGTCTACCCGCCAGTCCTGTGCTGGGAGGCTGCCTCGCACTTGATGGGTTGGAAAGGATGTCGGTTTAAGGTTGGAACTGGGGTTAGTGTGTTGACATGTTTGACAGGAGCAGGTAAGATTATCTAAATATTGTTGGTAAGCATTGGATATGGGGAAGTGGTTACAGAGGAACTGTCGGAGTGTCTTGGATGAGGGATGAAAAAGTGAGTGTAGATAAGAGAGGGTTTCTCTGGTGGTGGGGGGGTCTGGAGGAGTCAGAGCTAAGATGACAGGGGACTGGAGGGAAGGATGGGACAGTGCTGTCTCCTTTGCCTTCTGTCTGCAGCATTGTTGTCGGCTGATATGAGACTTCCCTTTTGATGTCCCCTACAGTGGAGGATGGCGGCTCAGACGGTAAAGCATCTGTCTACAATGAGGGAGACCCGGGTTCAATCCCTGGGTCGGGAAGATCCCCTGGAGAAGGACATGGCAATCCACTCCAGTACTATTGCCTGGAAAATCTCATGGACAGGGGAGCCTGGTAGGCTAACGTCCGTGGGGTCGCAAAGAGTCGGACACGACTGAGCGACTTCACTTCACAGTGGAGGATGGCGGCTTTTTTTTTGGAAGAGTGCTGCCTCTAGAAGTTTGTGGATCAGGTCTGAATTAATAATGGGGGATCCCTTTTGGGTTAGGAAACCTCTTTCTCTCCATATTAGGATGTTTGAGTGAAGTATGTTATAGGCGTATTTGGAGTCTGTGTGGATGTTAACCCTTAGATTTTTAGCCAGAGTTAAAGCTCTGGGGAGAGCTATCAGTTCTGCCTGTTGGGAGGTGGTGTGAGGTGGCAAGGGGAAGCCTCAGTTCTCTGGGTCCCATGATTGTGATGAAGGTCCACCTGGATGATGGCATATTCTGCTGCAAAGGGTGGGGATTTTTGAGAGCTGCAATCAACGAACCGGTGTGAGGTGTCTGGGTCTAGGATGGGCTGATGTGTTAAATGTTGGAAGGGGTTTTGGGTAAGATCTACTGTTAGGCTGCAGCTATGTCTGAGGGAGTCAGTTGTAGAGGACATGGGTAATAAGCTGGTGGGGTTAAGCGGAGAGCACAGGGAGAATGAGAGCTGAGGGTCAAGGAGAAAGGCATGTAGGACCTGTACCCTGGAAGGGGGAAGAAAGAGGAAAACCCGATGTGATAGTAAGTCTCGGAAGATGTGTGGAGAACAGACTGTTAAAGGGGCATGTCTAGAGAGTTTATTTGCTTCAGGTATGAGGGCTGTGATAGCAGCCATGGCCTGTATGCAGGGAGGCCACCCCTTGGTCACCATGTCCAGCTGTTTTGATAGACAGGCTATGGGAACCCAGGTGTCTCTGGCCCACTGACACAGAAGTCCCAGGGCCTGTTCTTGGTTGGAATGTGCAAAGAGAAAGGTCTGGTGTGATCTGGCAGGTGGAGAGTTGGCACTCGGAGGAGGCTCTGGGTGAGCTGGCAAAGAGGACTGGCCAGCAAGGAGGGAAGAGGGGCTCATCCAGACATCCTTTAGTTGCCTCATAGAGCGGCTTTGCAATGAGGGAGAAGTTAGGGATCCAGATATAGAAAAAGTTTAGGAGGCCAAGGATAGACAGGAGCTCTCTTTTTGTTTTTGGAAGTGGACAGTTAATGAAGGCCTGGATTCTATCTGGGGGAATAGTTCTTTGTTGATGGGGTATGGAGAGCCCCAGCTGGGTGACGTTTGTCTGGGCTATTTGGGCCTTAGATTGGGATACCTGATAACCCCAGGATCCCAGGGCCCCAAGGAGTTTGGCAGTATGTTGGAGGCAGAGTTTTCGGGTTGGGCTACAAAGGAGGAGGTCATCTACGTATTGGAGGAGATGACTCGGGGCTAGGTCAAGTGTCTGTAGGTCCTTTTGTAAAGCCTGTCCAAAAAAGTGGGGACTGTCTCTGAATCCCTGGGGGAGAACTGTCCATGTTAGTTGTTGGGAAACGTGAGTCTCTGGGTATTGCCAGGTGAAGGCGAAAAGGGGTTGGGAGAGGGGTGGAGAGGGATGGTGAAAAAGGCGTCTTTGAGATCTAATACGGTGAAGTGGGTTGCAGTCGGGGGTATGGTAGACAGAAGGGTGTAAGGGTTAGGGACTCTTGGGAATGTCGATGTGATGGCCTCATTGACTTTTTGCAGATCCCGGACCAGTCTCCAAGAGCTTGGTCCCTTCCTTAGTGCCAGAATAGGGGTGTTGTGTGGTGAATGGGTAGGAATTAGGATAGAGGCTTGAAGAAGCCTGTCTGTGATAGGCTTAAGTCCCTTGTGGGCCTCCGGGGTGAGAGAGTAGTGTTGTTGGGTGATTATAGTCGAGGGGTCTTTTAGGGTAATGTGGACTGGGGGATGATGTTTGGCTATGGACGGGTGATCAGTGTCCCAGACTTGGGGGACTAAGGTGGGTAGATCCAAGGGAAGGTCAGGGGTGAGGGATAGGGACCGTCCAGGTGCCATCTGCATGCAGAATATAGAGACTGTATTGAGAGCGGGTATGGTAATAAAGACCCCCAATTTGGATAACAAATCTCTCCCTAGGAGTGCCATCGGGCACTGAGGCATTATGAGGAATGAGTGTATAAGGGTCGATTTTCCAAATTGACAGAGTAATGGAGGGCTGACTTTTGGCCTTAGGGGAACTCCAGAGACCCCCTTGATTGTGAGTTCTGAGTCTTGAGTTGGGCCAGAGTAGGAAGTTAAGAGAGAGTGGCTCCAGTGTCTACTATAAAAGATGTCTTTTTCCCGGCCACTACCCCATCTACCCTAAGTTCCAAGCTCATGTTCAGGACATGGGCTGGGGGGCTGGAACCTGGGCCCTGTCATTGCAACAACTCTCGTAGGGTTGGGCTGGGGTTCTGGGAGAAGTGGGGACTTCCCCAGAGGCGCCAGGGTGTCCCTGTGGACATTCCTCTCTCCAGGTCTGGGAGGTGGGGACCTCCCCAGGGGTGTCAGGGCGTCCCTGGGGACAGTCCATCTTCCAGTGTCCCCACTGGCCACAGATTGAGCATGCTTTTGGGAGGGACTGCGTGTTTGAGCATGCCTTTTCCCAGTGTCCTGACTGGTTGCATCTGAAGCAGGGTCAGGAGTGGGTCTTAAGCACCGTTCTGGGATGACTTGGGCCAGGCTGAAATCTTCCCTTAACTGCTGCTGCCAAAAAGGCATATTTAGCTTTTCTCTCACGTTCTTTTTCTCTTTTAGCCTCCTCCTCCCTATTACTGAACACCTTGAAGGCTATTTCTAGAAGGTCTCTTTGAGGGGCCTTAAGGCCCTTTTCTAGTTGTCGAAGCTTGCATCTGATGTCAGGGGCGGACTGGCTGATGAACTGAACGTGAAGGAAGAGTAACCCAGCGGGGCTGGTGATATCTAGGTTGGTATACTTCTGGACTGCCTCTGTGAGGCGTGCCAAGAATAAGGCTGGATTTTCGTCTGCCCCTTGGATGATTTCTCTGACTTTATCATAACTGACATGCATATGAGTATTTTTCTGCATTCCTTCTAGAATGCAGGTAATCATGTGATTGAGTCTCCCGATACCTGGGTCACCGGACTGATAAGTCCAGTGGGGATCTAACTGAGGCCCGGCCTCATCAGCAACTGGGCTATCCCGGTCTTGGTTATGTAAATGATCAGCATGGGCTTTTGACACTTGCCAGATATGGTCTTTTTTGTCAGGGGTGAGAGTGGCATTTAGGATATAACATATGTCACTCCACATGAGGTTATAGGCCTGGGAGAGTCTCAGGAATTCTTTTCTGTATCTGGTAGGATTTTCAGAAAATGACCCGAACTTCTTCTCTCTGGCTCATATCTGACAATGAAAATGGCACATGGACTCGGGTGACCGTGTGGCAGGGGGGAAGGAAGGGGGCGGGGGAGTCGGGGAGATGGGGTAGTGGGGTCAAGGGGGAGTCAGGAGAGGTAGAGGCAGTAGGTGAGTTGGATGAAAGGAAAGGAGAGGGATGGCGCGGTGGCGGGTAGGGAGGGGGGCTCGTCGGCAGGGTCGAACTCCAGGGGTGTGGAAGGTCGCGGTCTGCGGTTAGTTGAGGAAGAGCCCTTTTGCTTGGGAGGCAAGTGCAGAGAAGGACCTCGTGGGTGGAGCAGGCCTTGCATAGGGAGGGCCTGCTCCGAAGGGCTCAAAAGGCTTGGGCATAGGGGACCTCCGACCACCTGCCATTCCGTTTAAGGAAGTTGGTGAGATTTTGAAGAATGTTAAAGTCAAATGTGCTGACTTCGGGCCAGCGGTCTTGATTGTCTAATTGGCATTGAGGCCAAATCTGTGTACAGAGTTGTTTTCATCGGTTAGCTTTGAGTGCAGTGAGTGAGAGTGGTTTGAGATTTTTGAGAACAGAGGTCAGAGGGGAAACTTTTGGGACAGATTGACCAGACCCCATCATTGAAAGGCAAGCGGAGGCTCCTATTGAGAGCTCGAGTCGTCACCCGGAGTCCCAATAGGAGTCGTGAGGAGAGAGCTCTGTGTCGAGGTGGAGCGTCCCCCACCGTCGCCTACAGAGTGGCCCTGGGCCGGGGTCCCCAGGGCCCGGAGAGGACTGGGCTCTAGGGCGCCTCCAGAATGCCGTCCGGATCTGACCTTAATCCAGGGGCCGGCTTGAGTGGCGTGTCACATGTAGAGCGGTCGAATGGCCAGAGATCCCTGTTCCAGAGGTTGTCAGAGAAAGAGAGGGAGAGGGGGTAGAGCCGAGGCCTGGGGGCCGCAAAGCGCCTATAAAGCCTTAGCCCAAGGCTTGCACCGATCGGGAAGGCACTGGGCACCCGAGGGAACTTGAGCCCTGGCAGAAAAGTGAGCTTGGATGTTCCCTCTCCCAGACTCTGGGAAGGGAAAACAACGAGAGGGACAGAGAGTGAGACAGAGTGAGACGAGTGCCTCGCCCTTTCCTGGGTTTTGGCACCAAGAATGTAAGGTATAGTTCCCGCGGAGGCAGAAAGAGGCAAGATGACCTCAACAGAAGTAGGTTACCTTTATTCAGGCAAGGAGGGGCGACAGTAGGCCTAAGGACCAGGCTGAGCACGGAGAGAGATCAGAGAGGCTCCATATTTATAGGGAGGTTTTTGGAAATGATAAGGGAAATATTAATCAGGCGGGATGTTTTGGGTATTCTTTAGTTGAGATGGCATTTGTAGTTGGGCAGGGGGTGATAAGTCTTCTGTGCAGGTGCAGGGGGTGGAAGGTTTCTGGACAGGGGGTGATAATTCCCAGATAGATGCAACCGGCCTGGAGCGTCAGGGCGGGACCTAAAGTTCTGTTTTGTTTTCTCTGAAGTCAGATGATTCAGCAAGGGCCTTTGAAACTGTTGTTTTCTTTTCTAGGCCCAAAAGACTCCTTCACATACTCTCTATTTTTCCTTAATACTTTTGGGATTCATACTGGGAGTTCATTGAATTTACACAGTTACGGCAAACCTCATATTCTTTAATAATATTTTGTAGTATCTCCTATAAAAGTGTTACATATTTTGTTTTGCTTACTGCTAGATACTTGGTAGTTCTGTTGCTTTTGTTGATTGGCATAATTTTTAAATTTTGCATGATTTTACTTAGAATTTTTGCATCTATCTCTATCACTGTGTGCTGAATAGAAAATATATTTTTTCTCTGTTTGTATCACTGAAAAGATAACTATGCCTTAAAAGTTGGAAAGGATACAATTAAATTATTTTTTTATTGATGTGTAACATGCATACAAAAAATTGCATGAAGGAATGCATGACTGGTATTTTTTAAAGAGATTTTAAGCCTTTTAAAAATTGGAGTATAGTTGATTTATAATATTGTGTTAGTTTCAGGTATATAGCAAAGTGACTTGGCTATCTATATTAATAACTAAATATATATATATTCTTAAAAAATTATATTCCACTATAGTTCATTATAAGATATTGAATATATTTCAATATATACACACTGTGTATATGTATATATGTATGTATATATATGTGTGTATATATATACGTAGTATATATATATCTGTGTGTATATATATACATAGTATATATATATATCTGTATATATAGGTGATTATATGTGTGTGTATATATATATATAGTAACTTATTATTGTTGAATGGTATTATTTATGCTACCTTCTAGTGTAAAATTTTGGTGTTGACTTTGTACTTAGTATCCTTTCTAAACTCTCATATTAGTTTTGATGGTTGGTTTATCTGCAAATAATAGTTTTTTTCCCCCTCTTCCTTTCCATCCTTATACTTCCTAATGTCTATCAATCCATCTCTCTCTCTTTTTTTCTGTCTCACTGATTTTTGTTTTTTTGTTAAAATACGTTAATAACAGGACCGGTTGATGGTAGGCATTCCTGTCTTGTTGCTGTCTTTAATAAGAATTCTAAAGTTTAACCAGTAAACATGATGTTAGTTGAAATTTTTGGTAGATATGATTTATTATTTAAAGAATGTCCTACCATTCCTAGTTTTTCAGCTTTTTTTTTTTTAACCACATGTATTGAGTTTTATTGGATGCCTTTTCTGCATCTATTGAAAAGATCTCCATTTGTGGTGAAGCAGTTACTGTAACATTGTAGGTTGTCTTCCCAGCCTGCATTTGCCTTCTTCATCCTGCAGAATATTCATTTTGAGGGGGAGTTCAGCCTCTAAACTCTTCACGTAACTGGGAGTAAGGATGACTCAGCTCATGGGTAAATCCTGATTTCTGTAAGGTAGTTCTTGGTTTGGGTGACCACATGTCTTAGCACTGGCCTATGGGATCTATATTATTTTTTATTTAGGTATATAACATTCTCAGTTGTTACTTCTTCAGCTATTGTTTGTCTCATTCTTTTTTATTTTCTTCTTTTGGAAGCATTATTAAATAGGTGTTTATATTTCTGCATTCGTCCTCCATCTCTTAGCTCATTTTTATTCTCTCCTTCTCGTTTCGCTAATACATCCTGGGAGACTTCCTAAGACTGATTTTGCAGTTCAGTAATTTACTCTTTACTGTTATCCATTATTCAATTTAAGTTATCTACTGAGCTTTTCATTTCAGGAATTTTATTTGTATTTCCACAGTTTTTTTTGGTAGGGCATAGGCAGTGAGTACATAACTTAAAAACTATTGTACCCTGTGACCTAGAAAGAAACAATACTCACAAAAATGGAAAATAATGATACACTGAAAAAATCGTTTAGCAAAGCCCAATAAGTGGTTTAAAACATAAGCACCATACTCTCTTTCTTCCCCTCTCCCTGTCTCTTTGTCTCTCTCCTCAAACTCCAGATTTTTAAAGAGATATTTTGAAACTGACTCAGGATTTATGAAGAGTAACAGTGAGGGAAAAACGGAAATTCAATCCAACGAGAAGGCAGTGCAAGCATTCTTACAAGGAAGTGACATCCCAGTGAGGCAGGAGTCACAGATGGGGACTCCAGGCAGAAAGATCCATGCCTTTGGGCTTCCCTTGTGGCTCAGCTGGTAAAGAATCCGCCTGCAGTGTGGGATACCTGGGTTCCATCCCTGGGTTGGGAAGATCCCCTGGAGAAGGGAAAGGCTACCCACTCCAGTATTCTGGTCTGGAGAATTCCATAGATTGTATAGTCCATGGGGTTGCAAAGAGTCGGGGACACGACTGAGCGACTTTCACTTCACTTCAGGGCAAGGAGGGAGTAGGAGTGGCCGTCACCAAAAGGATTGACTAGAATTTTATAGGAGGGCATTTGTTCCAGCTGTTGTGAAGACCTTGCTGCTACCTCCACATGCACCACGCTGGTTAAGGGAAAAATTATATCTGTTCTCTGGAGGAACGGTGGAGGACTTGGGATAGGTGTTGGGGCAGTGCCTTAGAGGGAAGCAGAAAGTCAATAAATAAACAGAAGACCCCCACCCTCTCCCACTGGAGACTCAGCCAGAGTCCTTATCCCCGGACAAGAAGTGAAACGAGATTGACAGAAGTTCTGCTCATTGCTCAGATAGATTTCCAAAGCCAGGCCAGCTGAAACTCTTGTAGGGGAGCGCAACTTCTGAAAAGAACTCATGGAAAGGGATCACAGGAGGGTGTAAGAACACACACAGCATGAAAAAGAGGCAACAAACAGAAGAACTTCCACCTGAGGGAACAGAGCTATCGAAACAGCCAGAAGAGGCGTTTAAAATAAGCATAAATCCATAGGCCAATAGAAGGTAAGGTTGTTTCATGACGATGACACGTGTATGTGGTTATTTTCTTAAAAGTCATATTCTGGAGAGGCAGTACTGTCAGGGTGCAAGCACAGGCTCTGGATTAGGTTGTCTAAATCTACGGTCCATCACTTAGTCTGCAACATTTGGCAAGTCACTTACCTTCTCTGCATTTTGAGTTTGGTGTTTGGAAAATGAGAAAAATAAGATTATATCTACTTCATAGGGTTTTTATGAAGAGTAAATAGTAATCTTTGTAAAGTGTTTAGAATGGCTCCTAATGTATAGTAAGCACTAGATGATATTATCTTGGAAACAAAATGTGCAATTGTCGAAATTAAAGACTCACTAGATACACTGAGGTGCAAAATGAATAAGATTGAAGCCTGGACGAAGGGCTTCCCCAAAACATCAGAGACTGCAAGTTGGAGAGTATGAAGTTAAGAGATCTGGAAGATAAATATATGAATTCCAAGATCTGTTAAATAATAAGAATTTCAGAAGTAGAAAAAAGTGAATAAAAGGGAGGTGATATTTGAATAAATAATTGAGAAATTTCCAGAACTAGAGAAGATTAATATCATCAGAACAGAAAAAATAAGGAGAAAGATAGCTAAATACACTGTAAAAAAAATGATCAAGGATAAATTTTAAACAAATCCTTGTCAATAAGCAACAAGGTTTGATGAATCAGTAGATGGATAAGTAGATAGATACCACATATTCGTTCTGTGTCCTTGGAGAACCCTGACTAGTTCACATGCAATATTGGAGGATGGAAGCGGGATAGAGAGGTTCAACACTCAGGTGCCCCTGAGCAGGAGGCATGCTAGGATCTGGAAACAGACATGCAAGGAGAGAAGTTGAGACTGAGGTAGGTGGTTGATGAGCCCCTTAGCTGCACAGCTGATGTTTTTCAAGTGCAGTGAAATTAAGGCTTTGTTCTTGCTCACATCCCAAGGACAGAGCTAGTGGCAGAAGTGAGCTTTGCTGAAGTAAAGGGATAAGGTACCCACTCTGAGGTCAAGGAAGACTTCCCTGTCTGCACATACACAGGAAGGATCCTTGGAGGTCAAAAAGGGAGGAGGCCCCACCCCATAATAAGTGTGGACATGCACCCACAGGCCTCTGCAATGGGATCCATCTTAGCAAAAAGCTGTACATGCATGCATGAGGAGGGTCCTAGGACCAGAAAGCTGTGAGGAACAGAGACAAGGTAACTGGACAAATGCAAACAAAGGCTCAGAAGGACTGTTTCACATTGAAGAGGGAAATTTAGAACTCACACCCAGTTGGAAATAACTTTCTGCTGGTTCTGCTTCTGTAACTCAGCTTGCTCCTTGCAAAGTCATGTATGTTACATAGTTTCATTTTGTGTGTGTGGGGGGGGTGGTGGAGGAGGCGCAGGAATGGAAACTTACAACAATGCTAGGAGCGGAAACTTACCTGACTCACCCTTGTCCTGCTTTTGTAATTACCCAGCCCCTGTAGTTCTGCCTAACCGTGTTTGTTTGTGTAAAGGTCAGGCGTCCCCCA
Source organism: Oryx dammah (assembly GCF_014754425.2). Lineage (NCBI taxonomy): Eukaryota > Metazoa > Chordata > Mammalia > Artiodactyla > Bovidae > Oryx > Oryx dammah. Next base: position 9,320,004 of record NW_024070200.1, on the reverse strand, counting down.
TGCTTTGTCCTAATCGCTATTCCCTAACCGCTGTTGCCTAACCGCTGTTCCCTAACCGCTGTTCCTGGGTGGCGGAAACCCCTCCTTAATAATAACCTATTAACTGTCAGCACTGCCCACTACAGCCTGATATCATGCACTGCCTATAAAAACTTTGTAACCCCTTTGTTCTGGGTTCAGAGCTGAAAGGGTTAACTCCTTTGGGCCTGTTGGCATGATAAACTTGAGTTTTCCAACTCTCCGAGTAAAAGGGACTTCTGAAACAACACACCGGATTTCAATCACCTCTTTATTGTACTCCTCATTCAGAATGCCTGCACTTCTCTCTGGGTGTGTATTTCTGCTCTGCTTCTGACTTACCGTGCTCCTCCTCCTTAGAGAGGACACCCATACCCTTTCTCTCTGGGTGTGTATTTCTGCTTTGCTTCTGTCTTAAATAAACGAACTGTTTCTCTGTGTGCTCTCCCACATGCTATGCTGTATCTCTATTAATATCCTTTGTACCTGTTTTTACAGTATTTGTCTCCTGGGAACATTCTTGCTTTCAAACTGGGGGCCTGGTGTGGTGGGGGTTGGGGGGTGTGGAGGGTGAAGAGCCAGGGCCACTTTGCTTCTGACATTTAGTCCCTAGTGGTCTAGTGGCTAAGATTTCTGATTTTCATCCAGGTTTCCCAGATTCAATTCCTGGACAGGGAACTGAGATCTCTCTTCAGAACCGTTCACTGCTGTCTCTTCAAGATCACGATTAGGCCAGATGTCTCCAGTGGGTGGGGCCTCTGGTGGTGCAATGAATAAATGAATAAATACCAGTCCTATGTAAATTTCTCAGCAATGAAATAGAGCTGGGGAAGATTAGCCAAGATTACACTATTTATAAACGTGGGTTTTAAACACATTATTATTAAAGAGTATAACTGCAGAGAGGGCTTCCTGGAAGGTTCATTAACTTGGGCAGAGTGAAACAAAAATAGCAACACTTTATTTGTATTGCTGGGAAATGAGTCAGAGATTACAATCTGAAGTTCAAAGCTAAACATCAGGATACTGGAATTGTATGTACAATTTTATCTGTATGGAAATATACAACTTTTTTCTAGAAAGAAGGTCCTAGATTCTAAAAGTTAAAAACTACCCATCATATGATTTGTTTTCTTGATAAATAAAATTATCCCTCTCCTTTAGGACAACTTAAAAAATATCATCTTTGTGAAAAAATCTCTCTCCTACAGAGTATGACATCTGTCCTTGAGTTCATAAAGAGAGTAGACTGAATATAAATAAACTTTATCTTACTGACTTACTAGGTAAAGTGACTAATCATTATGGTTTGGAAATATTCATAAGTTTAAAAAAAATACTTTTATTTCTTTATTTGGTTGTGTTGAGCCTTGGCTGCCGCATGCAGAATCTTTGTTGTGGGATGTGAGCTCTAGAGTTTCTGGGCTCAGTATTTGTGACACATGGGCTTAGTTGCTCCTTGGCATGTGGAATCTTACTTCCCTGATCAAGATCAAACCCATGCCCTCTGTGCTGGAAGGTGGATTCTTAACCACTGGACCAACAGGAAAGCCCCCTAAGAAGTTTTAACACTCAGGCTGACCATCCCCCAAATAGTTTGACTCTATTCCCATCCTCCCACCCCCCACCCCCTGCTGGCTCCTGTACCTTTTTAGTTCTATTTACTCCCCAAAGTATTTGTTTTGGTGAGAGGGATTGGGGGCAAGAGGAGAAGGGGATGACAGAGGATGAGATGGCTGGATGGCATCACCATCTCAATGGACATGAGTTTGGGTGAATTCCGGGAGCTAGTGATGCACAGGGAGGCGTGCAGCAATTCATGGGGTCGCAGAGTCGGACACGACTGAGTGACTGAACTGAACTGAACTTCCCAAAGTATTTGTTTACTTTCTCTCCCCTTTCTGTTCACCACCCCTTAATGATGGCCTCTGTATATCTTCATTCTTCTGTTGTCTAAGTTTACCTGACCGTCATCTGGATGAGGGGCTAAGGATGATCTAGGTTGCATATCAGACATTTTTCTTACAGCTTAGTGTCTGCACTATGATCTTGTTCATTTCCTGGTTTGTATGTCTGCCAAAAATCTGACCACTGGATTCATCTGAGCATTGCTATATTTTGTTAAAACTAAGCAAACCAGTTGTGGCAATAACCTTGAGAGACTGGAATATATTTCTGGAACATCCAGTCAAAGAGCTGCCATTTTTTTGCCTCTTCTTCTAATTTACAACCCTCTCATGTTGGTTTGATCTCTGCCTAAGTTTCTGAGGACTGATGGAGAAGGTCACAGCATTTTTCTGATTTTATACAGTCATCATGTCTGCTCCCACGCAGCCCACTCAGCAGCCTTACAGATTTATAATCTTACTCATATTGAAGATTTCCAACTTACTCTTCTGCTAGTTCCTCACCAGAATGTAAGCACCTTAAGGGTTGAGACTTGGTCTTATCTCCTCATATCCTAAGCACCTAGGAGAGTCTGGCACACAGAAGATAACTTGCGAAATAACAGAACAAGCAAACTGCAGACCAGAAAAATTCTTCTATAGGGAAGTGGCTGAAGTACATACACTCTCCCATCAACTGTTGGGCCACCCAGAGAGAGGCAACATAGGGAGTTATCAAACTCAACCCTGAATTCTCCTTTAATAAGATTAGTAAATTGAATTTCATGAAGTTAGCAATTTCTCTTCATCAAAGAGAGTAAAAACCTACAGAGTGTTTTATTTGTCATGTATAGAAACTGATAAACTGCTCCTATCTAGAATACGTGAAGATGTCTAACAAAACAATAGAAGAATGGACAAAAGACTTGAACAGACACTTCACAAAAAAGGATATCCAAGTGGCCAGTAAACACATGAAAATATACTAAACCTCCTTACTTATCAGGGAAATGTCAATTAGGCCACAGTGAAATCCTACCCACCAGGAAAGCTAAATCCTACTATCCTACTGATCCTCACTCCTGGTGTCATAAGCATGAGTTACGTTTGATTCAGAAATATTAAATTGGTTTTAAAGATTTATTTATCTGTTTATGATTTTTATGGCTGCACTGGGTGTTTGTCACTGCACGTGGCCCTTCTGCAGCTGTGGCGAGTGGGGGCTACTCTCTAGCTGCGGTGCACGGACTTCTCATTGTGGCGGCTTCTCTTGTTGCAGAGCACGGGCTCTAGGGCACCCGGGATGCAGTAGTTGTTTCACATGGGCTGCAGAGCACAGGCTTGGTAGTGGTGGTGTATGGGCTTAGCCACGGCCTGTGGGATCTTCCTGGACCAAAGATTGAACCTGTGCCTTCTGCATTGGCAGATGGATTCTTTACCACCGAGATACCAGGGATGCGATGCCCTAAAGTTTTTTTTTTTTTTTTTTAAACATTTAGGTTTCAATATACTTGGAATCCATTTTAAAGGTTATGTTATAGTAAAAATTCTATTTTTTAAATATGAAATTTCTTAATTCCATTAAGCAAATACAGCATTCTCTACCCAGGGCGCTATGATATACTTCTGTCATAGGCCAGGTTATCATAGATGTGGACATAATTTTGGGCTAGCAACTAATATCATGTACCATTTTTTCTTTTTATCTACTGCTATATCAATACCACAGTTTTATTTACTATAATTTTATGGTAACTTTGATAACAACATTGCCTTTCCTTAATACCTTATTTCAGAGAAGGCAATGGCACCCCACTCCAGTACTCTTGCCTGGAAAATCCCATGGACGGAGGAGCCTGGGAGGCTGCAGTCCATGGGATCGCTAAGAGTCAGACATGACCGAGCAACTTCACTTTCACTTTTCACTTTCATGCATTGGAGAAGGAAATGGCAACCCACTCCAGTGTTCTTGCCTGGAAAACCAGGGACGGGGGAGCCTGGTGGGCTGCCGTCTATGGGGTCACACAGAGTCGGACACGACTGAAGTGACTTAGCAGCAGCAGCAACAATGCAGGAGACCCAGATTTGATCCTTGGATTGGGAAGATCCCCTGGGGAAGGGAATGGCAACCCACTCCAGTGTTCTTGCCTGGAGAATCCCAGGGATGGGGGAGCCTCATGGGCTGCCGTCCATGGGGTCGCGCAGAGTCGGACACGACTGAAGCGGCTCAGCAGCAGCAGCAATACCTTATTTATATCTTCCTATGCTTCCCTGATGGCTCCCCCGGTAAAGCATCTGCCCGCAATGCGGGAGACCCGGGTTCGTTTCCTGGGTCGGAAAAGTCCCCTGGAGAAGGAAATGGCAATCCACTCCAGCACTCTTGCCTGGAAAACCCCTGGACGGAGGAGCCTGGTAGGCTACAGCCCATGGGGTCGCAAAGAGTCGGACACGACTGAGAGACTTCACTTCCTTCACTTCATTCCCTTCTTAGAGTTTCCCTGGTGGCTCAGACGATGAAGAATCTGCCTGCAGTGCAGGAGACCCAAGTTCGATCCCTGGGTCGGGAAGATCCCCTGGAGAAGGGAATGGCAACCCACTCCAGTATCATTGCCTGGAGAATCCCACGGACAGAGGAGCCTGGTGGGCTACAGTCCATGGGGTCCCAAAGAGACACTACTGAACGACTTAATACTTCTGTTCCTTTCTTGAAAAAAACTTTAGCAGCCAAGGCCCACCATGACCTGGCCTTGACCCTCATCTCCACTGTCCCCTACCCTATGCTCTCTGCTTCCACCATGGTGAAATCTACTTCAGCGGTCAAACTGGGTCATGCAGGCAAAGGCAGGGAACGGGAGGTAGGGAATGCTCACTATGTCAAGGGCCTGACTTAACAGCCTAGCTACGTTAAGGCTGTTGTTCTATGATTAAGGAATGTTTGTGTTTTTTTTTTTTTTTTTTAAAGAAGCATGCTCTTAAAAATCCAGAATTAAAAGTTCAAACAATAACAACATAATTCCTTCTTAATAATAGGAACCTTATTAAGAGCATCAGTGCTGACATTCTTGTCTTGGTTGTAGGGAAATAATGGAGAGAAGAAAAGATAATCTGTAACAGAGATTAGGAAAAATTAAGCAAAGTTAGAATATTTAATAGGTCAAGAGTGTCTAAAAGAAAACATAAAAACTACCCACCCACCACCAAATCCCAAGAATGCCAGGTTAGTTTAACACTCAAAAATGGCTTAATGTAATTTACTATATTCACAAACTAAACAAACAAACAAACAAACAAAAACATCATCTCAGTAGATGCAGAAAAAGCACTTGATAAAGTTTAACATCCATCCCTGACAAAAAGTCTCAGAAAACTAGAAATAAAAAGAAATTTGCTCAAAGCTGATAAAGAGTAATCTGTGAAAACCTCCAGTTCACATACTTAATGGTAAAATAGTTAATGCTTTCTAAGATCAGGAATAAGGCAAAAATGTCTCTCTCCACAAACTCTATTCAAATTGTGCTGATGTTTCTAGTCATGGAAATAAAGAAAAGATATAAAAGACATCAGATTGGAAAGGAAGCAGAAAAACTGTCTTTATTAACAGTTGACATGATTGCTTATGTAGAAAATCTGATGAAATCTATTTTTTTAAGGCCACTAAAAGTAATAATTTTAGAAGATCAATATAAGAAATCAATTGCATTTCTCAATATTACCAACAAACAATCAGCAATTTTTAAAATATCATTCCGAATAGCATACAAATGTGAGATGCCTAGGGAGAAAGCTGACTGAAGATGTGCAAGAACTATATAATACAAAACATAGCTAGGAGAAACTTTCAAAGGCCCAAACAAATGGAGAGAAATAGAGTGTTTATGGGTCAGAAGATTCAATGTTGTTAAGATGGCAGATCCCGCTAGATTGATCTGTTGATTCAGATGCAAGCCAAGACAAAATCCTAGAAGACTTTTTTTTTTTTGTAACTGACAAGCAGTGGTATGAGAGAAAGTGGATATACCTGTGAACCAAAATGAATCTTAGTCCATATACAATGTGCAAAAATATTTTGAAATGGATTGCAGATTTCAATGAGATAGGCAAAATAATGAAACTTTAAAAGGAAGACATAACGGAATATCTTTATAACTCTAAAATAGACAGGCTTTTGAGTAGAACATAAAATACCTAATCATAAGGTAAAAGTAATAAATTTGCACTATATTAAAATTCAGTTCAGTTCAGTTCAGTCGCTCAGTGGTGTCCGGCTCTTTGCAACTCCATGAATCGCAGCACACCAGGTCTCCCTGTCTGTCACCAACTCCCGGAGTTCACTCAGACTCACGTCCATCGAGTCGGTGATGTCATCCAGCCATCTCATCCTCCATCATCCCCTTTTCTTCCTGCCCCCAATCCCTTCCAACAACAGAGTCTTTTCCAATGAGTCAACTCTTCCCATGAGGTGGCCAAATTACTGGAGTTTCAGCTTTAGCATCATTCCTTCCAAAGACCCAGGGCTGATCTCCTTCAGAATGGACTGGTTGGATCTCCTTGCAGTCCAAAGGACTCTCAAGAGTCTTCTCCAACACCACAATTCAAAAGCATCAATTCTTTGGGGCTCAGCTTTCTTCACAGTCCAACTCTCACATCCATACATGACCGCTGGAAAAACCACAGCCTTGACTAGATGGACCTTTGTTGGCAAAGTAATGTCTCTGCTTTTGAATATGCTATCTAGGTTGGTCATAACTTTCCTTCCAAGGAGTAAGCGTCTTTTAATTTCATGGCTGCAATCACCATCTGCAGTGATTTTGGAGCCCCCCAAAATAAAGTCTGATGCTGTTTCCACTGTTTCCCCATCTATTATTTCCCAAGAAGTGATGGGACCAGATGCCATGATCTTCATTTTCTGAATGTTGAGCTTTAAGTCAGCTTTTTCACTCTACTCTTTCACTTTCATCAAGAGGTTTTTTAGCTCCTCTTCAGTTTCTGCCATAAGGGTGGTGTCATCTGCATACCTGAGGTTATTGATATTTCTCCTGGCAATCTTGATTCCAGCTTGTGCTTCTTCCAGCACAACGTTTCTCATGACATACTCTCCATATAAGTTAAATAAGCAGGGTGACAATATACAGCCTTGACGTACTCCTTTTCCTCTTTGGAACCAGTCTGTTGTTCCATGTCCAATTCTAACTGTTGCTTCGTGACCTGCATATAGGTTTCTCAAGAGGCAGGTCAGGTGGTCTGGTATTCCCATCTCTTTCAGAATTTTCCACAGTTTATTGTGATCTGCACAGTCAAAGGCTTTGGCATAGTCAATAAAGCAGAAATAGATGTTTTTCTGGAACTCTCTTGCTTTTTCCATGATCCAGCAGACGTTGGCAATTTGATCTCTGGTTTCTCTGCATTTTCTAAAACCAGCTTGAACATCAGGAAGTTCATGGTTCACGTATTGCTGAAGCCTGGCTTGGAGAATTTTGAGCATTACTTTGCTAGCGTGTGAGATGAGTGTAATTGTGTGGTAGTTTGAGCATTCTTTGGCATTGCCTTTCTTTGGGATTGGAATGAAACTGACCTTTTCCAGTCCTGTGGCCACTGCTGAGTTTTCCAAATTTCCTGGCGTATTGAGTGCAGCACTTTCACAGCATCATCTTTCAGGATTTGAAATAGCTCAACTGGAATTCCATCACCTCCACTAGCTTTGTTTGTAGTGATGCTTTCTAAGGCCCACTTGACTTCACATTCCAGGATGTCTGGCTCTAGATGAGTGATCACACCATCGTGATTATCTTGGTTGTGAAGATCTTTTTTGTATAGTTCTTCTGTGTATTCTTGCCACATCTTCTTAATATCTTCTGCTTCTGTTAGGTCCATACCATTTCTGTCCTTTATCGAGCCCGTCTTTGCATGAAATGTTCCCTTGGTGTCTCTAATTTTCTTGAAGAGATCTCTAGTCTTTCCCATTCTGTTGTTAATATTAAAATTAGGGAAGTCTATTCACATGGGATACTATAAGAGTAAAAAGTCAATTCGCCAAGTGAGAGAAGATATTTTCAGTACCTGTATCTGACAAAAGACTCTTATAAAACATATATAAAGAATGTCTACAAATCAATATGAAAAAGAGGCAACCTAGTAGATAAATGGATAAAATACTTGAACAGGAACTTCACTAAAGAGGTTATCCAAATGTCCAGTAGACATGAAAATAAGCTTAAGTTCATTAGGCAACAGGTTTCAGTTTCAGTTCAGTTGTTCAGTTGTGTCCGACTCTTTGCAACCCCATGGACTGCAGCATGCCAGGCTTCCCTGTCCATCACCAACTCCTGGAGCTTACTCAAACTCATGTCCATTGAGTTGGTGATGCCATCCAACCATCTCATCCTCTGTCATCCCTTTCTCCTCCTGCCTTCAATCTTTCTTAGCATCAGTATCTTTTCTAATGAGTCAGTTCTTCACATCAGGTGGCCAAAGTATTGGAGTTTCAGCTTCAGCATCAGTCCTTCCAATGAATATTCAGGGTTGATTTCCTTTAGGATTGGCTGGTTGGATCTCCTTGCAATCCAAGGGACTCTCAAGAGTGTTCTCCAACAACACAGTTCAAAAGCATCAATTTGGAGGCGGTCCTAAGATGGCAGAGGAATAGGACAGGGAGACCAGTTTCTGCCCCACAAATTCATCAAAAGAACATTTAAACGCTGAGTAAATTCCACAAAACAACTTCTGAATGCTGGCAGAGGACATCAGGCATCCAGAAAAGCAGCCCATTGTCTTCGAAAGGAGGTAGGAAAAAATATAAAAGGCGAAAAGAGAGACAAAAGAGGTAGGGACGGAGCTCCGTCCAGGGAAGGGAGTCCTAAAAAGAGAGAAGTTTCCAAACACCAGGAAACACTCTCACTGCTAAGTCTGTGGCGAGCCTTGGAACCACAGAGGGCAACATAGCTGGGAGGAAAAATAAATAAATAATTAAACCCCACAGATTAGAGCCCAACTGTAACTCCCCCAGCGGAGAAGCAGCGCAGACGCCTGCATCCGCCACTAGCAAGCGGGGGCTGGGCAGGGAGGTGCGGGCTGCATTGCTTAGAGTAAGGACCGGGCCTGAATGCCCCAAGGGCAATCTGAGGGAAGTAATTTGGGCTAGCAAACCAGACTGTGGGTTAGCTACCACACGAAAAGCCCTAACCTAAGACACCACCAGGCCCGCTCACAGAACAAAGGACTGAACAGAGCTACGCGAAAAGCCCTAACCTAAGACACCACCAGGCCTGCTCACAGAACAAAGGTCTGACTAGAGCTACGCCCACTCCAATACTCTTGCCTGGAAAATCCCATGGATGGAGGAGCCTAGTGGGCTACAGTCCATGGGGTCGCTAAGAGTCGGACACGACTGAGCGACTTCACTTTCACGCATTGGAAAAGGAAATGGCAACCCACTCCAGTGTTCTTGCCTGGAGAATCCCAGGGATGGGCGAGCCTGGTGGGCTGCCATCTATGGGGTCACACAGAGTCGGACACGACTGAAGTGACTTAGCAGTAGCAGCAGCAAGACACCGCCAGGCCCGCTCACAGAACAAAGGACTGAACAGAGCTAGCCAGCTGCAGACCATCCCCCTCCGGTGACAGACAGCCAGAGCTGGAAGGGGGCAATCGCAGCCCCAGCGAGGCATTATCTACCAAACTGCAAGCAGGCTTCTCTGCTAACCAAGACTTGGGGTTCTGGACGGTCAACATCCACCTGAGAAGGTGTACCTGGTGTACACCCAGAAAACCGAGCGGCAGGGACGGGGGAGGCAATAAATCACAGCGACCACACTCGCCAAACACCTCATCACCTGAGCTGCTCGGACCTGGGAAGGGCACAAAATGCAGGCCCAACTGAGTCTGCACCTCTGAGGACTACCCGAGTGCCTGAACCTGAGCGGCTTAGACCTGGGAGGTGCATGCAGCCCAGGGCCGGCCTCGGACGGTTCCCGGTGGAGCAACCTAGAGCCTAAGCAGTCTGGGCAGGGAGGGCACGTGTGCCGTGAGCGGGGGCAGGCCCAGTGTGGCTGAGACACTGCGAACACACGCCAGTGTTATTTGTTTGCAGCGTCCCTCCCTCCCCACAGCGCCACTGAACAAGTGAGCCTAAAAAAGTGTCCACCAACCACCCTTGTGTCAGGGCGGAAAGCAGACACTGAAGAGACCAGCAAACAGAAGCAGCTAAAACAGAGGGAACCGCCTTGGAAGTGACAGGTGCAACAGGCTAAAACCCTGTCGTTAGTACTGACTACATAGGAAGGGGCCTATAGATCTTGAGAAATATAAGCCGGACCAAGGAACTATCTGAAAATGAACTGACCTCACACTGCCCACAACAACACCAGAGAAAGTTCTAGATGTATTTTCACTAATCCTATCTCTGTGAATCTCTTGTGTGTTCCAGATGGTGGAAACACTTAGGGAACTGATGACTGGCTGGATCTGTCTCTCTCCTTTATGTTAACTACCAGTTTTTCAAAACAGCAATGAGCACAAATGGTATTTCAAGATAACTGCCAGTTGCAAGGTGATATGAAAATAGCTGAGATTTCTTGGTTAGGAAGCCACAGTCACTGCTAATACACCGTGACATATTGTACATAATTCATAATTGAAAAAATGTTACATATATGTTCGAGCTTACTCAGACAAGTAATGTAAATGCTTCCCTAGGCAAATTCAAGAACCTTCTGGATTCTATCCACAGAACACTTGGTTAAGAAGCCTGGTTGGTGAGCAGACAATAAGTAAGTAAACAGGGTGAGTATCAATGGTGCTGAAGGCCCTGAAGGAAATCAACAGGGTGATTTTGACAATAAAAACAGAAGAGAGAGCCTGACTCCGGTGGGATGTCACAAAAAGCCTGGAAGACGTGTGACGTTACAAAGCCTCCTACAGAGGCAGGAAATGGCCACCCGGGGCCCCATGTGGCCTAAACCCTGCACAGTGAAAAATCTGACTCTCCAGTGGAAGATCTGTTTTTACTTTCTGACCACTGTGCTCCCCCAGTTCCTAAAACCCAGACTCATTTACATCCTGTGGCTCAGTGGTAAAGAATCCGCCTGCCAATGCAAGAGACTCGAGTTCAGTCCCTGGGTCAGAAAGATCCTCTGGAGGAGGAAATGACAACCCACTCCAGTACTGTTGCCTGGAGAATCCCCACGGACAGTCCATGGGGTCCCAAAAGAGTCAGACACGACTCAGAGACTAAACAACAACAACAACTAGGCCCTAAAGGCATTTGATTTTGCAACTTTACTTGTTTGCAGCGAACCAGCCAAACAGCAGCGATCCGCCCCTGCAAAACTGAATCCCTCAAAGCTCAGGATCTCTGAATAGCCCTAACTGGGAACCAACCTCTTTAAGGCTTGGAGAACCCCTGAACCTTCGAGGTCTCTACCATCTTTCATTCAACCTTCTCAAGCACACACAGAACCTTCTCCAGGATAGATCACATCCTGGGCCATAAGTCTAGCCTTGGTAAATTCAAAAAAAATTGAAATCATTCCAAGCATCTTTTCTGATCATAATGCAGTAAGATTAGATCTCATTTACAGGAGAAAAACTATTAAAAATTCCAACATATGGAGGTTGAACAACATGCCGCTGAATAACCAACAAATTACAGAAGAAATCAAAAAAGAAATCAAAATATGCATAGAAACGAATGAAAATGAAAACACAACAACCCAAAACCTGTGGGACACTGTAAAAGCAGTGCTAAGGGGAAGGTTCATAGCAATACAGGCATATCTCAAGAAACAAGAAGAAAGTCAAATAAATAACCCAACTCTACACCTAAAGCAACTAGAAAAGGAAGAAATGAAGAACCCCAGGGTTAGTAGATGGAAAGAAATCTTAAAAATTAGGGCAGAAATAAATGCAAAAGAAACAAAAGAGACCATAGCAAAAATCAACAAAGCCAAAAGCTGGTTCTTTGAAAGGATAAATAAAATTGACAAACCATTAGCCAGACTCATCAAGAAACAAAGGGAGAAAAATCAAATCAATAAAATTAGAAATGAAATTGGAGAGATCACAACAGACAACACAGAAATACAAAGGGTCATAAAAGACTACTATCAGCAATTATATGCCGATAAAATGGACAATGTGGAAGAAATGGACAAATTTTTAGAAAAGTACAACTTTCTAAAACTGAACCAGGAAGAAATAGAAAATCTTAACAGGCCCATCACAAGCACAGAAATTGAAACTGTAATCAGAAATCTTCTAGCAAACAAAAGCCCAGGTCCAGACGGCTTCACAGCTGAATTCTACCAAAAATTTAGAGAAGAGCTAACACCTGTCATACTCAAACTCTTCCAGAAAATTGCAGAGGAAGGTAAACTTCCAAACTCATTCTATGAGGCCACCATCACCCTAATACCAAAACCTGACAAAGATGCCACAAAAAAAGAAAACTGCAGGCTAATATCACTGATGAACATAGATGCAAAAATCCTTAACAAAATTCTAGCAATCAGAATCCAACAACACATTAAAAAGATCATACACCATGACCAAGTGGGCTTTATCCCAGGGATGCAAGGATTCTTCAGTATCCACAAATCAATCAATGTAATACACCACATTAACAAATTGAAAAATAAAAGCCATATGATCATCTCAATAGATGCAGAGAAAGCCTTTGACAAAATCCAACATCCATTTATGATAAAAACTCTCCAGAAAGCAGGAATAGGAGGAATATACCTCAACATAATAAAAGCTATATATGACAAACCCACAGCAAACATTATCCTCAATGGTGAAAAATTGAAAGCATTTCCCCTAAAGTCATGAACAAGACAAGGGTGCCCACTTTCACCACTACTATTCAACATAGTTTTGGAAGTTTTGGTCATAACAATCAGAGCAGAAAAAGAAATAAAAGGAATCCAAATTGGAAAAGAAGTAAAACCCTCACTGTTTGCAGATGACATGATCCTCTACATAGAAAACCCTAAAGACTCCACCAGAAAATTACTAGAGTTAATCAATGAATATAGTACAGTTGCAGGATATAAAATCAATACACAGAAATCCCTTGCATTCCTATACACTAATAATGAGAAAACAGAAAGAGAAATTAAGGAAACAATTCCATTCACCATTGCAACAAAAAGAATAAAATACTTAGGAATATATCTACCTAAAGAAACTAAAGACCTATATATAGAAAACTATAAAACACTGGTGAAAGAAATCAAAGAGGACACTAATAGATAGAGAAATATACCATGTTCATGGATTGGAAGAATCAATATAGTGAAAATGAGTATACTACCCAAAGCAATCTATGGATTCAATGCAATCCTTATCAAGCTACAACGGTATTTTTCACAGAGCTAGAACAAATAATTTCAAAATTTGTATGGAAATACAAAAAACCTCAAATAGCCAAAGCAATCTTGAGAAAGAAGAATGGAACTGGAGGAATCAACCTGCCTGACTTCAGGCTCTACTACAAAGCCACAGTCATCAAGACAGTATGGTATTGGCACAAAGACAGAAATATAGATCAATGGAACAAAATAGAAAGCCCAGAGATAAATCCACACACCTATGGACACCTTATCTTTGACAAAGGAGGCAAGAATATACAATGGATTAAAGACAATCTCTTTAACAAGTGGTGCTGGGAAAGCTGGTCAACCACTTGTAAAAGAATGAGACTAGAACATTTTCTAACACCATACACAAAAATAAACTCAAAATGGATTAAAGATCTAAACGTAAGACCAGAAACTATAAAACTCCTAGAGGAAAACATAGGCAAAACACTCTCCGACATAAATCACAGCAGGATCCTCTATGGCCCACCTCCCAGAATATTGGAAATAAAAGCAAAAATAAACAAATGGGACCTAATTAAAATTAAAATCTTCTGCACAACAAAGGAAGCTATAAGCAAGGTGAAAAGAGCCTTCAGAATGGGAGAAAATAATAGCAAATGAAGCAACTGACAAACAACTAATCTCAAAAATATACAAGCACCTCCTGCAGCTCAATTCCAGAAAAATTAACGACCCAATCAAAAAATGGGCCAAAGAACTAAAGAGACATTTCTCCAAGGAAGACAGACAGATGGCTAACAAACACATGAAAAGATGCTCAACATCACTCATTATCAGAGAAATGCAAATCAAAATCACAATGAGGTACCATTTCATGCCAGTCAGAATGGCTGCTATCCGAAAATCTACAAGCAATAAATGCTGGAGAGGGTGTGGAGAAAAGGGAACCCTCTTACACTGTTGGTGGGAATACAAACTAGTACAGCCACTATGGAGAACAGTGTGGAGATTCCTTAAAAAACTGGAAATGGAACTGCCTTATGACCCAGCAATCCCACTGCTGGGCATACACACTGAGGAAACCAGAATTGAAAGAGACATGTGTATCCAAATGTTCATCGCAGCACTGTTTATAATAGCCAGGACATGGAAGCAACCTAGATGTCCATCAGCAGATGAATGGATAAGAAAGCTGTGGTACATATACACAATGGAGTATTACTCAGCCATTAAAAAGAATACATTTGAATCAGTTCTAATGAGGTGGATGAAACTGGAGCCTATTATCCAGAGTGAAGTAAGCCAGAAAGAAAAACACCAATACAGTATACTAATGCATATATATGGGATTTAGAAAGATGGTAATGATAACCCTATATGCGAGAGAGCAAAAGAGACACAGATGTATAGAACACTCTTTTGGACTCTGTGAGAGAAGGAGAGGGTGGGATGATTTGGGAGAATGGCACTGAAACATGTATAATATCATATATGAAATGAATTGCCAGTCCAGGTTCAATGCAGGATACAGGATGCTTGGGGCTGGTGCACTGGGATGACCCAGAGGGATGGTATGGGGAGGGAGGTGGGAGAGGGGTTCAGGATGGCAATACAATATTGTAAAGTAATTAGTCTCCAATTAAAATAAATAAATTTATATTAAAAAATAAAGCTGTTATTACTCATTTACTCTTTCTTAAAAAAAAAAAAAGCATCAATTCCTTGGTGATCAGCTTTCTTTGTAGTCCAAATCTCACATCCTTACATGACTACTGGAAAAACCATAGCTTTGAGTAGATGGACATTTGTTGGCAAAATAATGTCTTTGCTTTTTAACGTGCTGTCTAGGTTGGTCATAGCTTTTCTTCCAAGGAGCAAGCATCTTTTAATTTCATGGCTGCAGTCACCATCTGCAGTGATTTTGAAGCCCCCCAAAACAGTGTCTCTCAGTGCTTCCATGGTTTTACCATTTATTTGCGATGAAGTAATGGGACAAGATGCCATGATCTTAGTTTTCTGAATATTGAGTTTTAAGTCAACTTTTCCCACTGTTTTCTTTCACTTTCATCAAGAGGCTCTTTAGTTCTTCTTCACTTTGTGCCATAAGGGTGGTGTCATCTGCCTATCTGAGGTTATTGATATTTCTCCCACATCAAGTTTAATGTAAGTTAAAACCATTAGGACTTCCCTAGTGGCCCAGTGGTTAAGAATCTGCCTGCCAATGCAGGGAACACACGTTCAATCCCTGGTCTGGGAGTAGCACCACAGCTACTGAGCCCATGCATGCAAATACTAGGACAAAGCCTGCAAGCCCTAGAGAATGTGCTCTGCAGCAAGAGGAGCCACTACAAGGAGAAGCCCATGCACCCCGGCTAGAGAGCAGCCTCCACTCGCTGCAATTAGAGAAAGCCCCTGTGCCACAATGAAGACCCAGCAGAGCTAAAAATGAAAACACATGAAAAATCTAAAAAATCAGTATTAGACACCACTGTACTAACCAGAATTGAGAAAATGGAAAAGAAAATATCAAGTGTTCCTCAGGTTATAAACAACAGGATCATTATGCCCTGTTGGTAGAAATGTAAAGTCATACAATTTGGGAAAGCATTTGACACTTTGTACTCATGTTGAAAACATGACCCAACAATTCCATTCCTTGTTACACACCCGAAAGAAATGTGAATCTACGTCCACCAAAAGTCTTGGACTAGGATGTTCAAAACTGTTCAAACTGAATACCACTCGAAAGCCCATCAGTGGTCAAATGGTGTTCATTCCATCATGGTATTTGCACACAATGGAACACAACTTGGCAATGAGAATGGACAGATTAAAGAAGTTGAAGCTCCAGTACTTTGGTCACCTGATGTGAAGAGCCAACTCACTGGAAAAGACCCTGATGCTGGGGAAGACTGAGGGCAAGAGGAGAAGAGATCTACAGAGGATGAGATGGTTGGATGACATCACCAACTCAGTGGCCATGAGTTTGAGCAAACTCCGGGAGACAGTGAAGGACAGGGAAGACTGACATGCTGCAGTCCATGGGGTTGCAAACAGTCACTGGACAGCAATAACAACCACCACCACCGCCAAACGGATGGATCTCTCAAACAGAAGGGTGAGGAAAGTACATCAGTCATGGGTAAGCTTGCAGATGTTGTATGGGCAAGGAAGCCAGGCTCAAAGGAATATGTATACATGACTCCATTTGCAATTGTATTTATGGCAAGTACTAGGCATCCCTGGTGGCTCAGACGGTAAAGCGTCTGCCCGCAATGCGGGAGACTCGGGTTCAATCCCTGGGTCGGGAAGATCCCCTGGAGAAGGAAATGGCAACCCACTCCAGTACTCTTGCCTGGAAAATTCCATGGACAGAGGAGCCTTGTAAACTACAGTCCACGGGGTCGTAAAGAGTCAGGCAAGACTGAGTGACGTCACTAAGAGAAGTAAATTGGTAGTGTTACAAAGTCAAGAGAGTGGTTTTTCTGGGTTGGGGAGATAGTGGCTGTAAGAGGGCACAGGGGGGGCCCTGGGCGGGTCTGGTCATGTTCCTTTTGAGCTTTCCTGCTGCACAGCTGGATTCAGTTTGTGATCGTTCAGCATACTATACACTCATCTAGTCAAGGCTGTGGTTTTTCCAGTGGTCATGTATGGATGTGAGAGTTGGACTATAAAGAAAGCTGAGCACAGAATTGATGCTTTTGAATTGTGGTGCTGGAGAAGACTCTTAAGAGTCCCTTGGACAGCAAGGAGATCCAACCAGTCCATCCTAAAGGAGATCAGTCCTGAGTGTTCATTGGAAGGACTGATATTGAAGCTGAAACTCCAGTACTTTGGCCACCTGATGGGAAGAGCTGACTCGTTGGAAAAGACCCTGATGTTGGGAAAGATTGAAGGCAGCAGGAGAAGGGGACGACAGAGAATGAGATGGTTGGATGGCATCACCGACTCAATGGACATGAGTTTGAGTAAACTCTGGGAGTTGGTGATGAACAGGGAGGCCTGGCGTGCTGCAGTCCATGCGGTTGCAAAGAGTGGGACACGACTGAGCGACTGAACTGAACTGATACACTCACACTTGCAATTTGCTGCGTACATATTCCCAAGTGGCTCAGTGGTAAAGAAGCTGCCTGCCAGTGCAGGAGATATGGGAGCCTCAGGTTTGATCCTTGGATCAAGAAGATCCCATGGAGAAGGGAAATGGCAACCCACTCCAGTATTCTTGCCTAGAAAATCCCATGAACAGAGGAACCTGATAAGTTACAGTCCATGGGGTTGCAAAGAGCAGGACATGACTTAGTGACTAAAACAACAACATAGTTAGAAGGTTTCTATTGTTAAAATGAAATGACCATCAAGTGTTAAATAATAAAAAAGGAGAAGTTATATGGAATTCTGATGTTTAAAAACAAAAATCAGCATAGGCTTAGGTGCCATAGGAATTTAGAATTAAGAATGGCTGTTGTGGCTTGGAGTATTGCCAATGGTCTTCTGGGGAAGGGATGCTGGAATGGCCTCAAAGGCCAGGCATGCTCTGGATGAAAGAGAAGAGATCCTTTGGCTCCAAACAAAAAGTAACCTTTAAAAGTGGGCCAATGATTATAGCCTACTCTTTCCACCCAGAGAAGTCTTTCTGACCAGTCCTTTATAAGAAAAGATTTAAAGGGGCTTTCAGCATATAGTAGGAACGGAAAGAGGCAGAAATAAGTGCATGATCTTAGTCAAGTTACTCTGCATCTCTGAGTCTCAGTTTCTTCATCTGTAAAATGGAGGAGAAAAAAAATGTCCTTTCAGAGGATTGTGTGTGTTAGTCGCTCAGTCGTGTCTGAATCTTTGCAGCCCTATGGACTCTAGCCCACCAGACTCTTCTGTCCATGGAATTCTCCAAGAGAGAATACTAGAGTGGGTGGCCATTCCCTTCTCCAGGGAATCTTCCTGACCCAGGGATCAAACCCAAGCCTTCCACCTTGTAGGCAGATTCTTTACTGGCTGAGCCACCAGGGAAGAGCTACCAGCTCCTTACATTAGTTTATTAATTTAGTTCACTGTGGCTGCTCCATGTTTTGCCTGGAGAGGAAGCAGCACTTTTCTTTGAAGACAAAAAGCAGACTCCCAGTGAGTCCCTCAGTGCCAAATGTGCTTAATTCTTCAGACTCTGTAAAACTGCTCTCTCCCACTGAAATCCTGGGAGTACAACATTGTGAGTTGTAGGACTGCCAGGAGGGTGAACTCAAAACATCTATTCCCAAATCTCTTGCTTCTTGGGATTTTACCACCTCTGAGCCTGGGGTTCTTGTGGGAACCTCCTAAATTACTTCCCTGCCTCTAGACTCTCCTCATCACCACTCCCATCCCCACCATCTCCCCTCCCACCAGAGTGAGGGTAAAGTTCAAACTGCAGAGCAGACAACTGAGATCTGAGGTTCTCTGAGATCTGGCCCCCTTGAGTGCTGGAAGCAGGGAGACCCGTAAGATGGCTTCTGTATGCTGGGGGAGGGATGACAGTGGCCCGTAAAAAGGCAGAGGCAGCTGAGATGCTGAGAAACTAGCTGTTGAGAAAGCTCACAGGAAGTAGAATCAACAGGAAGTAAAGACAAATCAACAAGAAATAAAGTAAAACCTGTAGGTAGGAGGATAAAATCAACAGGAAGTAAGATAGAGTCCATAGGCAGTCCAATCAAACCAACAGGAAATAAAGTGGAATCAACAGAAAGACAATCATGCGGATGGGTTTACGTGGGGGAGGAGTAAAAAAGGGAAAGGAAGTGGAGAGGCTCTCTTCGTAGATTCTTTCCTGGGACCAGTGTGGATGGCATTGCCATTACCTGTGACGGAAACACAGGAAGAGGAGCAGGATGCCTTAGCCTGGGCCCCCCTGGAAACAGAACCCTGAGAGAAAGGTTCCTAGTGGGGCTGTTTATTGGAGAACATAATACTGGAGAGCAGGAGGGAAGGCTTGAGGAAATGAAACAGGAAGGGAGACCCCAATGCCAGGAGGCCTTATTAAGTTGGCCATCACCCTGAATGACTGGTTGCTTGATCCCATGAACCTTCCGAGTCCCTTTATGGAATGCCCCTCAGGACTGTGCTCCTGGGGGAAGAAAGTGGGAGGCCTCAGCTCCCATCCCATTGGTCAAGACCTGTCCATCAGTGTTCACTTTCCACACTTCCAGTTGTGCCAGTGTGAGTGACAAAGAGTATGACACCCATGAGAGAAGCCCTGGGACAGAGGGTAAGGGACATGTGGCCCAAGGCTGAGACTCAGCAACCCCTGCACAAAGCTGCTCAGAGCTCAGCAGAACCGGCCAGGGCGGCAGTGGCTGGAAAAGAGGTGAGGCTGGGGGTGAGAGGGTTGTACTCCATCAGAGAGAAACATGCACTGTACCCAGTGCAGGGGGAGAATAAATTAAATAGAAAGGACATGCCCCAGCCTGTGCTTGAGAAGCCCACAATCTCATAGGAATGACACAAAAACAGACAAATTGCACACAAGGTCCTAAGTGTGCTCGGGCTGCTGATCTCTCTGTAAATGTCTATTTGTGTCAGGCCCTCTCCGAGTTAAGTGCTTTACCATGGATTTGTTCATTCAATTCTCACCGCAATCCTGCAGGGAGGTACTATTATTATCCCCATTTCACAGAGAGGTGATGCATTGTCTAAAGGCATAATCTAGTAAGTGGCAGGGCTAAGATGCCCATCTTTTAACCCCTTTGGGGTTGGTTATGTGAGGAAGTAGAGGCTGAGTCTGGTGGGCGGGTGGGAGGGCTCAGATCAGCTACAAGTTGGTTAAAATCATACCTGTGATTTTGCAAAGGCATTGGCATCTGTGATTTAATCAACACTAATAGTACAAGGCAGGACTCGTCATTATTATCTTAAATTTACTGAAGAGGAAACACCTGCAGACGTGCAGCGCCTTTCTCCTAACCTCCCAGAGCATCAGCAGTGAGGTCACTGTAACGTCAGCTGGAGGTCAGCCATGCTGCCCCTTCCCCACCACCCTGTGAGTGGACAGCCCGCTTTGGGAGAGGGATGCCAGCAGGGCCTGGGCCCATTGGCATTCCAGTGCTGTCCCCACATGAGTCAGGCACCACTAAACAGACTCAATTCTCCCTCTGGTCATTTCCTCCCTCCGTAAAGATTTATTTTGGGCTACAGTGAAGAATGGATTCCTCAAAGCTAGAAAGCAAATGCCATTTGATTCCAGTAGTAGAGGGAAATATTGGTTCTCCTTTAGACCACAGCCACAGGGCTGTGGGCCACCAAGCTTGGGGCAGCAGTCACATTCCAGATGGCAGAAGACATTTGTATACCCTTTGGTTTCAGTCAAAAAAGAGAGTCTTCCTGATGAATAGGAGAGTCCGACAGCATTGTCCCCAGGCTACATGGACCAGTCTTGGGGTAAGACCATGAAGTTGACAAGCATAAGATATATTATATTGTCCTCTTGAATATTTATATAGATATAGATATACACACATATATATGCACACATACACATATATGCATATATATATATATATGCACACATATATTGGAGAAGGCAATGGCACCCCACTCCAGTACTCTTGCCTAGAAAAATCCCATGGACAGAGGAGCCTGGTAGGCTGCAGTCCATGGGGTCGCTACGGACACGATTGAGCGACTGCACTTTCACGTTTCACTTTTCTGCATTGGAGAAGGAAATGGCAACCCACTCCAGTGTTCTTGCCTGGAGAATCCCAGGGACGGGGGAGCCTGGTGGGCTGCCGTCTCTGGGGTTGCACAGAGTCGGACACGACTGAAGTGACTTAGCAGCAGCAGCAGCATACACACACACACACACACACACACACACATATATACTTACTTACATATATATATATACTCACGTATTATATATATATATAACGTGAGTATATATATATATATTTATGGGCTTCCCAGGTGGCACAGTGGTAAAGAATCTGCCTGCCAATGCGGGAGGTGCAATAGATGAAGTTTCAATCCCTGGGTTAGGAAGATCCCCTGGAGAAGGAAATGGCAACCCACTTCAGTATTCTTGCCTGGAGAATCCCAGAGACAAAGGAGCCTGGAGGTCTACAGTCCACAGGGTTGTAAAGAGCGGACAAGACTGAGCAGGAGCACGGCAACAGCGTATGCAGGTTCCTGCTCATACATACGTGTGTCGAGTGTGGCATGTATACAGTGCTCAGCACATAGTATCTACATAGTGCTCATCAAGGGTCAGCCTCCTTGTAATTCTCTCAGCAGCCTTATGAAGCAGGTACAGTTAATGTCCCCATTTTACAGAGGAGGATATTGAGTCAAGCAGAGGTAAGTGATTGCCCAAAGTCTCAAAGGTAAGCAGGAGAACAGGGATTCAAGCCCAGGCAGACTGGCCCTAGAGTCATGTTTTTAACCTCTAGCAGGTATGACCAGTCTAGATGAATGAACACTGGACCGGACTTTGGACTGGAGTTGGATTGGAAGGGACAAGTTGCCCAGCTGCAACTCACTGAGCATGATTTCTGTTGTGCTCACCTCCCCCTCCGCATTTACCCCACCCTCTGAGATATTCTGCAGGCAATTTGACCCCAAGGGGTGCCGGACTCATTGCCTTGACCCCCTCTTTGCAGTTGGAGATAACACATCTGGCTACTCCAGAGGTGGGGGATGGGGGTAGGGAGTGCAGCTTCTCATTTGGCTGAAGAAGAAGGTCTTGGGCATAAAAGGCACTCTGTATGTTTCTGTTGGCATTTTCATAAGTGCATAAATGCTCAAGTTGGATCTTGAATTTAATGTAACTTTGAACTAACACTGTGATTTGCAAGTGCAGGGCTTCATTGTGTATGTGAAGAGTTCTAAGCGGCAAAGAAAAAAACTCTTTGAATGTGAAGGACCTTTATTCCTTGGAAGCCTACCCATCCTGACCTTCAAATCAGGTCTTCTCACCGTCATTCTTGGCAGACTAGTTAGAAGGCAGACAGACTGAGCAAGATGAGCTAAACTAGCCTGTGAGTTATTTTAGCCTGAGTCTAAAGCCATTATCTAAAATAGGGTGGCAAACATCATCCTTCTGTGCAAAAAAAGATGACATTTTCTTTGGTAATACCTCTCATTTGGGGATTCACTGTGGTAACCATGGCTACTCAGAACCTTCCCCTCCAAGGGCCATTTCCCATTAAGTAAAGATGGGCAAGGGGCTTCCCTGGTAACTCAGACGGTAAAGAGTCGGCCTGCAATGCAGGAGACCCTGGTTTGATCTCTGGGCCGAGCAGACTCCCTGGAGAAGGAAACAGCTACCCACTCCAGTATTTTGCCTGGAGAATTCCATGGACACAGGAGCCTGGAGGGCCACAGTCCTTGGAGTTGCAAAGAGTTGGTCTTGACTGAGGGACTAACACTTTCACTTTCTTCTTTTTTTTCAAAGATGGACAAAGGATAGGGGGAGAAAGAGCAGCTGCTGTTAAGGAGAGCTTGAAATATTATCTAGACCAAAGTTCCTTGACTTCAGCACTATTGACATTCTGGGCTGGACCACTCTTTGCGGTGGGGTCTGTCCTGCACCCTGCAAGGTTGTCAGCTGCATCCCAGGCCTCCATCCACTAGATGGCAGCAGCACCTTCATGTACATCAGAGGTGTGATGACCTAAAGTGACTCCAGACATGGCCAAATGCCCTTGGAGATCAGAATCACTTCAATCGAGAACCACTGATCTAGGGATTTCCTGATGACGAGTGTAGACATGAAGGCGACATTTCCTAGTTCCCACCCCAGCTCTCTTTAAGGAGCAGCTCATGGATCCCCAGGCACTACTGTTCCTGACAAGGTGATTGCAGGCACTTCAGTTCTGTTTCGGGAAAATGTGGCCGAGAACTCTACCTGAGGTGTCACCATCCCCCACCTCCTAAGCAGAAGGGATGGAGGGATGGAGGTGAGCCATCCAGCCAGTCTCAAAGGGGCCATTCCAGTAAGATTGCTCCATGTGACTTGTCTCACCAGGCAGGATCCACAAAGTCCATCCTGATGGAATCTAGAAGGGGCATCTCTCCCAGTCAGCTGCAGGGGCCTTGGTCAGTTCCAGCTACTCATGGGCAGGGAAATCCTCAGTGCCAGGAGACACAAAAGCCACCGGATCCTTTGATCATTGCAGCTGCTGGAGGGGCATTGCCCTGCTTCTCTGCACCCATTGCCCCAACTCAGAGAAAAGAGAGCCTTGCTCAGGGTGACTTTGCCATCTTCAATAACAAAATTTTTCGAGAGGTTTCAGGATCATGACTCTTTATGTCTGGTGTCTTCTTCCTCGTCTCAGCTCAGCCACCTTGGAAGGTTCAGAGAGTAAAAGACATTAGCCCCATTTTACAGACAAGAAGGCTGAGACTAAGGGAGGATGAGTGACTTTTCCAATAAGAACTCAAACTTCAAATCACTCAAATCTCAAATAATGGTCATTTGAGTCCAGGTTCGAGGGCTGTTTCTACACTTGCAAAACTGCTATTTACAAAGTTGGATGGGATTTGGGGCTGTTCAACCCCTGTGGTCATTTGCCATGGGACCTCTGGGGGACATGTGTCTCTCTCCTTCCTTTAGGCAGGAGGCCCTGAGGTGGGAACACAAGCTCTGGGATCCAATGGCTGTGTTCAAGTTTCAGCTCCACCGGGCCCACACCTGCTCACGTTGAGCAAATGGCTTAACTTGCATAAGCCTCAGTTTTCCCACCTGCAAAATGAGGATAATAATAGTCACTACTCCCCTGCTTGTGGCAAAGAAACCGTGCAGAGTCATCAGCACAGTTGTTGCGCTGGCAATCATCTCGACCCCTCCCCATGATCTGTGATTGTTCTTGGAATGTTTGGTTTTTCTGCCAGTTAATATAGCTGGTTCTGGTCTCCATAAAACGAGGTGAATCCCTCACAGCAGAATGAGTATTGTTTTTGATAAATCTACTTTGACCACCTGATACAAAGAGCCGACTCTTTGGAAAAGACCCTGATGCTGGGAAAGACTGAGGATAGGAGGAGAATGGGGCAATAGAGGATGAGATGGTTGGATGACATCACCAACTCAATGGACTTGAGTTTGACCAAACTCTGGGAGGTAGTGAAGGACAGGTGTGCTACAGTCCATGGGGTTGCAAAGAGTCAGAGTCACAACTTAGTGATGCAACAATAACAACAATTAACATCTGTAAAGAGTTCACGAAACTCCAGAGAGATGGTAAGCCCTTTCTATGGGGCTGGCCTCCTGTGTCTATTCTATATGCTATTCTTTAAAGGGACCTCTCTCTCTCTTTGAGCAATTAGCATTTATTGGTTTAGCAATTTTTAATGAGACGGGTGATTAGAGCTCATTAATCTGGTGACATAAAGTAAGTAGAGGGCATGGAGGGTGGGGGTCAAGCTCAAAAGGAGGCTAAAGGGTCACTCATATCTTTCAGGGGGTCTTGGGGGTTCAGGAGCTGGACCCTGGGACATGTGGATGATTGAGAGAGTGAAGGCTAGAATGGAGCACCTATCAGTCTGGAACTGAGCTGCAAGGCATCACACTCCTGTTGGTGTCCAAGCCTCATAATCACCTAATGATGAGGAATGACTCTTCAGGAAGGTCTGCAAACCCCCCTTGTCGCCCCTGAACGTACGGACTTTTCAGTGCTGCCGTCTTTTTATTTAATTATCACACATTTTGTGCCTTGTACATTATTATCCCCATTTGACAGCTGGGGAAATTGAGGCTCAGACTTGTTAAGTGTCTTAAACTAAAACTTCTGCTTCCTGCTTAAAGCAGCAGAGCTTTCGGGACCCCAAGACCTGCCTTTTCTGTGGTGCCAAGCAGTCTCCAGCAGAACAAGGTGGGACAGCCAGAAACCAGGTGGGTCTGGGCCAAAGGAGACAATGGCATCTTGCTGGGGAGAGAGGCTGCTGATGCCTTCGGTGGAGAAGCAGCTTCACCGCACTCAGCGTTCCTCGAACTGTAGGCAGTCCAAGGTTCGGGTGGTGGTGGTGGTTTAGTTGCTAAGTCATGTCCAACTCTTGTGATCCCATGGAGTGTAGCCTACCAGGCTCCTCTGTCCATGGGATTCTCCAGGCAAGAATACTGGAGTGGGTTGCCATTTCCTTCTCCAGGGGACCTTCCTGACCCAGGGATTGAACCCGAGTCTCCTGCATTGGAGGCAGATGGTTTACCAGTTGAGCTATGAGTGAAGCCCCAAGGTTAGGGAGACAGAGACAAATTAGACTGATGGGAACCAGAGGGGATACGTGGAGGCCAAGTGGAAAGGAAGCCAACAGTTGGAAGGAGGGAGAGATCCTCCAGGATGGGCAACTGAGTAAAATGACGGGCATCCAGAATACATGAGAAGAATGAGAGACAGGAGCTGAAACGTGGTCCAATATCTTCCTAATCAGAATAACCAGAGGGATCGCAGAGGAAATAGGGAGTGACTGTGAAATCTGTAACTCAGATTGTGGTAAAGCTCATCAGAGACTTGAAACAGCCCCCAGAGCAGCCACGAAAGGGAACCATTTCGAACCCTATATACTTTCAGTTCAGTTCAGTTCAGTTCAGTCTCTCAGTCATGTCCGACTCTTTGTGACCCCATGAATCGCAGCACGCCAGGCCTCCCTGTCCATCACCAAAGCCCGGAGTTCACTCAGATTCATGTCCATCGAGTCAGTGATGCCATCCAGCCATCTCATCCTCTGTCGTCCCCTTCTCCTCCTGCCCCCAATCCCTCCCAGCATGAGTCTTTTCCGATGAGTCAACTCTTTGCATGAGGTGGCCAAAGTACTGGAGTTTCAGCTTTGGCATCATTCCTTCCAAAGAAATCCCAGGGCTGATCTCCTTCAGAATGGACTGGTTGGATCTCCTTGCAGTCCAAGGGACTCTCAAGAGTCTTCTCCAACACCACAGTCCAAAAGCATCAATTCTTCGGCGCTCAGTCTTCTTCACAGTCCAACTCTCACATCCATACATGACCACAGGAAAAACCATAGCCTTGACTAGACGGACCTTTGTTGGCAAAGTAATGTCTCTGCTTTTGAATATGCTATCTAGGTTGGTCATCACTTTCCTTCCAAGGAGTAAGCGTCTTTTAATTTCATGGCTGCAGTCACCATCTGCAGTGATTTTGGAGACCCAAAAAATAAAGTCTGACACTGTTTCCACTGTTTCCATCTATTTCCCATGAAGTGATGGGACCGGATGCCATGATCTTCGTTTTCTGAATGTTGAGCTTTAAGCCAACTTTTTCACTCTCCTCTTTCACTTTCATCAAGAGGCTTTTTAGTTCCTCTTCACTACTTTCTGTTAGGGCTACCCTATTGGCTCAGATGGTAAAGAATCTGCCTGCCATGCAGGAGACCTGGGTTTGATCCCTGGGTCAGGAAGATCCTCTGGAGAAGGGAATGGCAACCCACTCCAGTATTCTTGCCTGAAGAATTCCACAGACAGAGGAGCCTGGCAGGTACAGTCCTTGGGGTTTCAAAGAATCAGACACGACTGAGCGAATAATGCTTTTTCACTTTACTTTCTGTTTCTGGGCTCTGTTGTGTCTGCCTTCTGGGAGCCACAGGGATAATTTCAGAAGGCATCAGCTGTGTTAATTATTAATAGATCAGCAGGCTATGGCTTCTGTGTGGCTCTTTTGATGTACTTAAATGGCCTATTTCCCCTGTTACTATTAAGACTATCATTAAGAATGTTTCATGTGAAGGAGAAACCATTTTCTCTCTCAATCAGGTTTTCCACCTTGGTCTGTAAAATAGAAACTTTTGTTCTTTTGGAAATGTTGGAAAATGGCTTCTACCCTTTAGTCCACTCCTAACAACTGACTACTTCTGGAAGCAGGAAGAAAGATATTGGGGAGAGAGATGGGTAATGGGACTGTACATGGATTTCTTGAGCTCTACTAGGCTCTTTCTTTTTTAAATAATTTTTATTTTATATTGCAGTAGTACTTTGGCCATCTGATGTGAAAAGCTGACTCTTTGGAAAAAAACCCCAGTGCTGGGAAAGGTTGAAGGCAAAAGGAGAAGGGGGCAGCAGAGTGTGAGATAGTTAGATACCATCTCTGACTCAAGGGACATAAATTTAAGCAAACTCCGGGAGACAGTGAAGGACAGAGGAGCCTGGCGAGCTGCAATCCATGGGGGTCACAAAGAGTGGCACACAACAGTGACCGAACAGAAATCACAGTTGGTTAACAATGTCGTTAGCTAATACTTTGCTCTTAGTTTCAGGGGATTCAGTTATACACATACATATATCCACTCTTTTCCAATTTTTTTCCCATTCAGGTTATTACAGAGTATTGAGCAGAGAGTTACCTGTTCAGTACAGTAGGTCATTGTTGATTATCTATTTTAAATATAGCAGAATGTACATGTCAAACTCCCAGTCTATCCTTTCTCCTGCTCTTCCTGGCTGGTAACCCTTATTTCATTGAATCCTTCTGGGCTCTTTCCATCGGCATATCCAGATGATAGCGACTGGGGCTTCCTTCCCACTCCTGTCCTTCATGGGGTAAGCAACGCTGGGTGGGGCCTGGGTCAGTCCTGGTAACCCACCAGACATTTTTGGGGGGCCCTCTATAATTGACAGGGCGTGAATTGGCCCCAGTTCTTTTCTAGCTACTTGACTCTCCCATTGTGTATATTCCATGATCTAGGCTTTCCAGAGCAGGTGGCAACTGTGCTGAGATGTGAAGAATTCTTCAGCATTAGTCATATGAAGATAGACTGGAGGAATAGTCCAAACAGAGGACACAGCAAAGAGGTGTCAAGTGAAAAAAATGCACAACCTAACAGCTGAGAGTTATGTTTTATTTGGTGAGCAAATCTGAGGACTTAAGCCTGAGACCCCACATCTCAGGTAATTCTGAGAGGCTGCTTCAGAGAGGCAAAGAAGGGAGGCAGGATACATAGGAGTTTTGCAAAGACCAGGGAGTCAGAACATCAGAAGTTTACTGCTAATTAAAGAAAATTAGATGTCTCAAGTTAATAAAATCGGTGCTTTTCTATGTCTGGGACGATGCAAGAGTCTGGGCTCCCTGAAATCATTCCGTTGAGGTGCACCTCCGCTCTCTGGGGCCTGTGTCCTGTGTTTCCTTGGGGCTCTCCATCCAGGTGACTGTAATGCAACGGCTTGATGGATGGCTGCTACATTCTTTGCCTACTGATACAGCAGGTAGCATTCTTAATTCACAGAGATAAGAGGCAAGGTGGCAAAGGTAGGATGCTGTGTGTGTCTGCTCTTCCCACAGCTTAGGAGGTGAGCAGAGCATGAGAGGAGCTGGGTTAGAGCAGTCCACTTAGAAGACATCACAGGACCTTCCATACCTATCTCTGGAACTCTGTTTTTTAAAAACTTTATTAAAGTATAGTTGATTTACAATGTTGTGTTATACTCTGCTGTGCAGCAAAGTGTATCAGTTATACA
Source organism: Oryx dammah (assembly GCF_014754425.2). Lineage (NCBI taxonomy): Eukaryota > Metazoa > Chordata > Mammalia > Artiodactyla > Bovidae > Oryx > Oryx dammah. The sequence continues at coordinate 9,291,364 of NW_024070200.1, read as the reverse complement.
GACACATATCTTCAAACTTTTAAAGATCCATTTTCCATATAGGTCATTATGGAATATTGAGACAAGCTCCCTGGGCTATACAGTAGGTCCTTATTAGTTATCTACGTTATATACAGTAGTGTGTATATGTCAATCCCAATCTCCCAATTTATTTCTCCCCATTGTTCCCCTCCTAGTAACCATAGATTTGTTTTCTTTATCTGTTACTCTATTTCTTTTTTGTAAAGACGTTCATTTGTACCATTCTTTTTGATTACACATTCTCTGGTGGCTCAGATGGTAAAGAATCCACTTGTAATGCATGAGACCTGGATTTGATCCCTGGGTTGGGAAGATATTCTGGAGGATAGCATGGCAACCCACTCCAGTATTCATGCAGGCATGGATAGAGGAACCTGGTGGGCTACAGTCCAGGGGGTCACAAAGAGTCAGACATGACTGACTGACTAAGCAGAGCACAGAATATAATTGATATCATACGATATTTTCCCTTCTCTTTATGGAGAACAATATAGAACTCTTTTTATTGTGTAGACTAATTGACTTCTGAAACATATTTCTTAGAAAACTAGTTTTGTAACATGGTCCTTGGGGAAAAGTCCTGAGGCCAAGAAGGCATGGGTGATGCTTTAGAGATTCTTAATAAACAGTGGCACACTAGAGGACTGAGAATACTTCAGTGAAGAAAACTGGTCCATTTATTGACTTGGTAACCATTTGTAACACTATGAAAATCCAGTATCTTAAAATTCTCTTTGGCAAACACTCTTTATGGGTAATCAAGGGTCTTGGAAAGGTTTTCCAAAGGAGTTATCCTGTAGGATTTATCTTTAACAGTATAGAGAATAGTTTTGAAGGAAATAAAACTGGTAAAGAAGACTAGTGAGGAGAGAGTTATAGGAATCCGGGAAGAGATGTTAAGGATATAGATAACATTGGGAGATATTGAGGGAGGAAGTGTGTTCAGAGTTGTTTGAGAGGTAAAATAATCAGAACCGGGAGATCTGTTGAATGTGATGAGTAAGGGGAGGAAGAGTCAAGGATGACTTCCAGGTTCAACCAGGTAGATGGTCATGCCGCCATATAAGATCAAGAGACAGCACTTTTGGACAGGTGATTTTGAGGAAACAATGTGTCAAAGTAGAAAGATCTGATATGCAGATATATATAAGTCTGGTTCATTGGAAGAAGCTCTGGTTGATGATACAATCTTTGGAGTTGTATTTAGTTGGCCATTTAAACAATGGTACTGAACAAGTCCATTGTAAAGGAAATCAGTCGCAAATATTAATTGAAAGGACTGATGCTAAAGCTGAAGCCCCAAAACTTTGGCTACCTGGTGCAAAGAGCTGACTTGTTGGAAAAGACTCTGATGCTGGGACAGATTGAAGGCAAAAGGAGAAGAGGGAGGCAGAGGGCAAAATGGTTAGATAGCATCACTGACTCAATGAACATGAATTTGAGCAACCTCCTGGAGATAGTGGATGACAGAGGAGCCTGGCATATTGCAGTCCATGGGGTCACAAAGAGTGACTAAAAACAACAACTGAACAAGAGCTCCTAGACAAGGGTGTGTGTAAAATTCAAAGACATAGGCTGAGAATAGAATGTTAAGAAATAAGATGCTTGGAATGGCAAGAGAGGGAGCCTATGAGGAATCCAGAGAAAGGATGAAAGTGGGATGAGACAAACCTGAGGCTTCAATGCCGTGGAAGCCTTGGGAACAGGAGATTCAACAAAATCCAGGGATAAGCAGAGTCAGATCGCAGAGACAAGCATTATGACGAGGTGCAGAAGAAACATGTCCCACTGGTTCTCAGAAGTTCAATGATAATCTTCCCAGGACCAGTTCCAGGAGGTAAAAGCCAGTTTTAATGGGCTGAGAAATGAAGGGAAATCTGTGAATGGCATTAAAGATAACTCCTGACAGGTTGGGAAGAGAAAAACAACGGTGAGATTGGAGGATAGCTGAAGTGAAAGAGACCCGAGCACGAAAGCAGTTGAGAAGAGGAGGTTAAAGAAGCAGGAAAAAGAGGGGAGAATTCATGGAGCAAGGAAAGAGGAAATGAAGTGGAAAAGGAGGCTGAAAAAAGGACAAGTACAAGGTTTTGACAGTGATGTGGGTGGCCTGATTAGGAGAGGATCAGGAATTTTTAGCAGACCTAATCAGCATAACTTCATGATTTTTCTTCTGCTCAGCAATCTAGCACAGGAGCAGAGAAGGTGGGAATTTGCATGGAGAGACTGATGGAGTTTTGCCAGCTGCGTGCAGTGTAGGGATAAGGTGCAAGGGAATCAAGGATGTTGATGAAAGAATGGTTTAGACCACCCACCATGGAGTAAAAGCTGAGTGAAGTGAAGTGAATTGAAGTGAAGTTGCTCAGTCGTGTCCAACTCTCTGCCACCCCATGGACTGTAATCCAGGTTCCTCCATCCATGGGATTCTCCAGGCAAGAATACTAGAGTGGGCTGCCATTTCCTTCTCCAAGGGATCTTCCTGACAGAGAGACCGAACCTGGGTCTCCAGCACTGCAGGCGGACTCTTTACCGTCTGAGCTATCAGGGAATCCCAGAAAAAACCTGTGTAGGGATGCAAAATGGGCAAGAGGGAGCCCAAAGCCTGGGAGAAATGGAGAAGCTGGGGGAGTGACTATGAGCCCTCAGTAGAAGTGGGGGCTTGAGAATTCAGAAGATCAGAACAGAGTGGGGAATACTGGAAGTTATGACTTCGGAAGAAGGAAGTTTCCAGAGATAAGAAAATAAAGTGAGTGGTTCTGTGGGTGGGTGTTGGGAAGTCAGTGGCATTAAGGGGAGTCAATGTATTGGAGGCTAAAGTGTTGCTGAGTTTGCTAAAGGGATGGTGAGGCTGGAATTGATCATCTCCAAAGTTCCCACTGGGTTGTGCTAAAATGTGCGAGGCCAGCATCTCCAGGGCTGGACGAAATAACCACCTGCCTACTGGGCATTCCACCTGGATGCCTCACCGGAATCTCAAGCTCAACTGGTTGAAATTGATCGCATTGTATTTTTCTCTCCCTGGGTTCCCTCTCTCAGGGAGATGATGGCCCCACCGTCTACTGAGTAACTCAGATCAGAAATCCCATCTCCGACATATCTTATATTCTAGTACTTTCCTCCTCTTTGCTTCCCTATCACTGTTATCAACAACCCCTTTCTCTGTGATAATTGCAGACTTCAAGGTACTGCTAGAGATTTTCTTAAACTATTAGCCAGGGCATGTCCCTGTCCTGTACAATAACAGAAATTCAAATCCTTAGCCAAGCACTCAAGGCCTTTCACGTCTCTAAACCACGTCTCTAACCTGGTTTCCAGCTCCATTCTCTGTGTCTTCCACTC
>NW_024070200.1:9024097-9287997 GCF_014754425.2 Oryx dammah | reverse complement strand
AGTTCTAGCCAAATGAATCTATCTCCTGTTCAGGGCTCTGGAGGCTTCTACCTCCTTTTTTATATATAAATTTATATTTTATATAATTTTATAGAAATATAATCTCATTTATTTATTTTGTATTTGGCTGTGCTGGGTCTTTGTTGCGGCACAGGCTTTTCTCCAGTTGCAGAGAGTGGGGGCAGCTCTCTAGTTGCGGTGCACAGCCTCTCATTGCGGTGGCTCCTCTCATTGTCGAGCACAGGCTCTAGGGCGCACGGGTTTCAGTGGTTGTGGCACACGGGCTTAGTTGCTCCACGAGATGTGGGGTCTTCCTGGATCAGGGATCAAACCTGTGCCCCCTGCATTGGTAGGCAGACTCCTATCCACTGTGCCATCAGGGAAGTCCTCTACCTCTTTGCTTTCTTCAGGCTGTTACCTCTGCCTGGACTGCCCTCTATCCCCTCCCTCCACCAACATGGCTTTTAAAATCCCACTCTGAAAAAAAAAAATAAAAAATAAAAAATAAAATCCCACTCTGTTTTCAAAAATCAGATCAAATGTCAGCCCTTCCATTAATGTGATCCCTCTTTGTCTTCTTCCGACTGAAAGGTCCATGCTCCTTCTGTGGATTCCCAAAGGGCTTAAATTAAACCTCTTCTTACCATTTGTACTTTGTTACCACTGGCATTTTGTCTGGACTCCAGATTAATCCCAAGTGTATCTAAACATCCCTGTTCAACTGTGAGCAATTGGAGAGTAAGGGCCAAGTTTTTTTTTTTTTTTAATTATTTATTTTATTTATTTGGCTGCACCAGGTTTTAGTTGAACATGTGGGGATCTGTAGCTGTGGCACATGGGATCTAGTTCCTTGACCAGGTTTTGAACTTGGGCCCCCTACATTGGGAGAGCAGAGTCTTAGCCACTGGACCATTGGCCAAGTCCCAGGGCCAGGTCATAATTTTATTTAACATATTCCCCTCAAGGAAGCATGTGTCAAGGACTTTGGAATCTTCTTGAAGCCTAGAGGGAAGCAGTCTCCACCACTTAAAAGCTGTGTGACTTGGGTTAAGTTTTACAACCTCTCTGAGCTTCAGTTTTCTCCTCCTTAAATTGGAGTTGGTGAAATGGACCTCCCAGTATCATTATGAGAATGAAATAAGGCAACAGGAGCGATGCAGTAAGCATTTACCTGGTACGTTGTAGATGTTAAATAAATACTTCACCTTCCCTCCAAATCATAGCTTTGAACATGTGAAAGAAGTAGAATGAAATGAATCAGATATTGCCCACAACTCTGTTTCTGAGAGGACCTGTTTATTGGGTAGGGGAGAGAAGTAACAGAGTAGAACCAAAGGGGACTCCTTCTCCCTGCGGTTTCTGTTACTTTCAAATTTTTTCTTTAATGAATGTGTTTTATTGTTCAAGTCAGAAAGCGTTGTTATAAATGAATGAGTGTGCATAACTTATATTCATGTTGATAAATGCTATGCTTCACTGACCACACACTTCCTGGGTTTGTTTTTGAGAGTGTCCGTCCAAAGACTGCCCGCAAACCATCTGTAAGATGCTCATCTCTCTGAATGACCCTGCGGTTACCCAGATCCCCCCCGGAGATCCCTCTCTCCCTCCGCTTTACATTCCATTTCCTTTCACTTGTCTCCAGGGTGACTCTTAACAATGAGAAGTTTTAATTGTTGCTCTCCACCAGGATTTGAAAGGGCAACACGGGGCATGTTTCATAATTTGTTTTTTCTGTTGGAGTGGGTGATGGATGAGATGCATTAAAGTGGTATTTCCTCCCTGGATCATGTGGCCACAGCAGCCCTGTTCTCTTTGGGGTGGGGAGAGCCATCACTCCAGGAGCCCTCCCCGAATCCCAGAGGGTAAGGTGTGCTGGACAGGAGGAGGTCAGGGTGATTCCAAAGAGTGGTACAATGGAAAGACCTTGAAATGTGGAGCCAGCCCCAGCTGTCTTATGTCCCAGCTCTGCTATGTCTGTTTTGTAACTTGAGGCAAAAGTCTTGTTTAGACTCCCTGGTCCTGTTTGGTCATTGGGGATTTGGACTACAAATACCTTCTTCCTAGGATTTTTTTTTTTTTTTTTTTTGCCATGCAGCAAGGCATGCTGGATCTTAGTTCCCCAAACAGGGATCAAACCCCTGTCCCCTGCAGTGGGAGCACAGAGTCTTATCAGTTAGACCTCCTGGGAAGTCCTGTCCTAGGATTTTTGCAAGGTTAAGTGAAGGCCATTAAAAGCCCCAGTCATAGTATCAGTGCACGATGTGAAGCCTCCACTGATGAAAACACCCTCTATGCATCTGTGATTCCTCATCAGTCTGGAGAAGATGCCTGTTCAGAGGATATTGACATTCAGGGCACATTCTGTCTCTGGGCAAGCACCCACTTTCTGTGCCTGGATGATATGGAAATGTCTTCCTTTGCTGGCAGGGAGACTGAGATTGGTGGAACATGGGAAAGTCTGATGAGGTATTCTTAAGTCCTCAAGGCCAGTATTGCTGGTTGGGCAGAGCAGAGTCTTGAGGCTGCAGAAGACTCTGGAAAGCTATCTGTGCCCAAGACCTGTGTCCAGACAGCACAACCTTGGTCCCTGAGTGCCAGCATCTTTCTTGATGAAAGAAGGTTCTTGGAGGCCCAGGAAGGCTCAGGTGTCCCATTCAAAGACTCATGTTAAGTCCCATCAGTCCTGTCCAATTTTTTGTGACCATATGGATTGTAGCCCACCAGGCTCCTCTGTTCATGGAATTTTCCAGGCAAGAATACTGGAGGGGGTTGCCATGCCCTCCTTCAGGGGATCTTCCTGATCCAGGAATCAAACCAGTGTCTCTTATGTCTTCTGCATTGGCAGGTGGGTTCTTTACCACTAGCAAAAGACACACAGCTGCTGCCTATCCTAGAGAACTCAAGAACATTTTCTCAGATGAATGAGGAAACAAGTGACTGAAGACCATCACTGCCCACCAATCTTCAGAAGGCATCTCAGCCTTCCCACCCTGTCACTATCCATCCTCCCAACTTGCTCTATTCGTCGTCCCGAGGAACACCTTTGAACCCTGTCCACTCTGAGTCCTGGCTCAAGCATCTGGAAACCCTTAGCATGAAATTCAGGCTCTGCAGAGCCCAGCATGGACTCAGCTGCCCAATCCATCTCTGAGGACAGTGTTCTTTCTGGTGGCCACTACACCCTTTCCTCTGGCTTCCTACCTCCATGCCTTTGTCTACCTTGGTTCCCTTCCTCACCTTTTCATTAGCTTAGGGGGCTCTTCCTCACTATCTCCTGCCTTGAGAGTTCTAGTGGAATGTGATCTTCTTGGAAGGAAGCATGTCCTGTCCTCTCAAAGCACCGTCTGTCCCTCTGGGTTGCTCCTTCACAGCCAGCTGTGGGGTGGAGCCATTTGTGTCTGTAACCCACTCAGATGAGCTGTGCAAGGGTGAGAGGAGACTGTTCTGTCAACACGGCCCCAACTCCCAGCCCAGGGTTTGGTGGAGGAAGTACTCAGGATGCACTTGCTGAATGAGTAAGTGCAGAACATATAAGCATAGCTCCTGATCACCTCTAGGGAGCTTGGGGCAAACAGGGCCTGGGGCTGCCTGCTTGACTGGGGTAATTGAGAGCATGGGTGATGCTGAAATGAGGGGATACAAAAGGTCAGAAGGAGGCTGGCTTCAGAGAAAGAGTTTAGGAGAGAATCCTGACCAGCCTGGGGATTGTGACCATCATGGGTGCCATATGGAGAGAGTGGGTAGCCAACCTAATGTCTGTTAAGATGGAATGGATCCTTACGATGTGCCGGAATTCAGATTGAATTTATCCTATGCCTTACTTCATTTACTCCTCATGATAACTCTACAAAGCAGGGCCACTATGACCCTCACTTATCATCATTCTCATTTTGCAGACAAAGGGGTGAATAATGCACCCACAGCACTCAGCTAACGAGCAGAGGAGCTAGGAGTCCAGCCAGTTCTGGTTGGCACCGCAGTCTATGCTCTCAGCCACCTCACTATATCCATGTGACATCCAACAAACGGTGCCTTCCCCTGTTACAAAGTCTTATCAGGGCTGCTCCCAGAGCCAACACTGCAAAGTGGTTGATGATCTATGAGATGCTAAGGGAACAGGTGTCATGTAAATAGCTTGGATCTCTGCGTGCATGTGTGCATTTGGATGCGTTGACTACAGACTGGTTACAATGATGTTTTACCCCATCTGGGCTGCTAGAGCAGAAACTCATAGACTGAGTGACTTCTAAACAACAGAAATTTTATTTCTCACAGATCTGGAGACAGCGACATCCAAGATCAAGGTGCTGGCAGATTCAGTGTCTGGTGAGGACCCACTTCCTGTCTTCTTGTTGCATATTCTCACAGTGAAAGGGACTAGGGAAATCTCTGGGGGCTCTTTATTAGGGCACTAATCCCATTCATGAGGGCTCCACCTGAATGACCTAATCATCCCCCAGATGCCCCACCTGCTAATAGCATCACATTAGGGATTAGGTGTCAATACAGGAAATTGTGGGGGACACAAATGTTTAGTCTAGAGCAGGTGGTTTTAGGCATAGCTTGTAAGTACAGAGGTGGTCACAGTTCAACAACCTCTTTCCTGTTCGTTATCTTGTTCGATACTTATGCCTGCCCTATGATGCCGGAACTGGTTTTCTCTGCATTTTATACATGGAGCTCAGAAAGACTAACCAGCATGTCTCGTGAGGTGGTTGGACTGAGAATTCAGTGCATGGCCATTGCTCTATCTTATAAGTGCTGGGGTCTTTGAGTGTAGTTCGTTAATGACACCCCTTTCCTGTCCAAATAAGAAAGTGGATGGAACATCAAGCTTGGAAGACATGGCTTTTATCCTTGAGTAAGTGGGCTTATTGAAATTCAACCCTGGCATTAGACTGATTTAACCACCCAGTCCTAGCAGCTAGGTTGGGACGGGGCACTGGGTCCATCTGTGTACGTATGTGGGGGTTCTGCTCAGGTTAGTCTTAGGACATAGAGGAGAAGAGACTTCATGCTTCAGTGGGGAGGCTCACTCTCAAGATGAAGACTGGGGGAAGTAACTTGAGTCTGCCTGGTTTATTTTTCCATACCTGGCAAGTGGGTAAGTCATTTCAGCCTCCCAGTGAGACTGAGGAAAGGGAGAGAGAAAGGTCACTACCAACGTTCCTCCCCATGGAAGGAACCAAGAAACACTGAGAGTTACATGAATCATGTTCCTTCCTTAACGGTGGAAATATCAAGAGTAAGAAACAAATGTTCCCCATATAACAGTACAAATCACTGAAAATGCTGGACTCACTGTCAATGCTAGATTGTTGCAAAGATAAGAGTCTGTCATATCTGACTTGAGTCCCTAGGAATTTATGCTAGAATACAGCTGGTGAAGGTGACACACTTTCCCTTGATAAAGTTGAAAATGATCTTTAAATTTCCTTCTCTGAAAAAATAAACAGTGTGTATCAACGCATATGGAATCTAGAAAGATGGAACTGATGAACATATTTGCAGGGCAGCAATGGGGATGCAGACACAGGGAACAGACTTGGGGTCGCAGTGGGGGAAGGAGAAGGTGGGACGAATTGAGAGAGTCCTATGGAAACATACATTACCATATGTAAAATAGATAGCCAGTGGGAATTTGCTGTGTGATTCAGGGAGCACAAACAGGTGCTCTGTGATAACCTAGAGGGATGGAGTGGGGTGGGAGGTGGGAAGGAGGTTCAAGAGGGAGGGGACCTGTGTGCACCCGTGGCTGATTCATGTTGCAGCAGCAGCAGCAGCATGGCAGAAACCAACATAATATTGTAAGGTGATTATCCTCCAATTAAAAAATAACTAAATTAAAAAAAAATCTCCTTCTCTGAGCATCTGACCAGTAAAAAAATATGGCAAAGAGTCAGGTAAAAATTTATACCTCATGTGTTAGAAAGTTAAAACAAGAGCTTTTCTGAAATTTGTCATCATTGTTTAGTCTCTCAGTCATGTCCGACTGTTTGTGAGGCCATGGAGTGTAGCCTGCCAGCTTCCTCTGTCCATGGAATTCTCCAGGCAAGAATGCGGGAGTGGGTTGCCATTCCCTTCTCCAGGGAATCTTCTCGACCGGGTATTGAACCTGCGTCCCTGCACTGGCAGGCGGATTCTTTACCGCTTGAGCCACCAGAGAAGGCTGAGAAAATTCTTAGAGAGGGTTTTTTGATGGGAAGCTTGTCCAAAGTTTCAGAACTCCAATCTCAGCTTGAGATGTTTGTACTGAAGACAAAATTTAAAATAATGTGTTGGTTTGGCCAAAGAGTTCATTGGGTTTTTTTTAACAGCTTATGGAAAACCTGGAACAAACTTTTTGGTCAATGCGATAGAAAGAAACATTCTATGCCTAGGAAAATATGAGGTTAAATTTAGCTAATAATATTGCTTGAAAAATATCAAACTCTTCCTAGGTGTTTATGCCTTTTTCAAAAACAGCTTTATTGAGGCATAATTTACATACTATAAAATTTATCAGTTTTAAGTGTATAATTTTATGGGTTTTAACCAAGGTAAATAGCCGTGTAATCACTCGTAATAATTATTAGTTACAAAACTATCAAATTCTTTATAGAACCGTTTATGCCTTTTATAAATCTTTGAGGAGTCATTTGTTGTTCTCTAGGACTCACTACGTTTAGCTGATTTCATAGAGAATGAGATATTTTGTGGAAGGGAGCCACTGAAAATTTCCCTTGCAGTCAGCTTGCACTTTTAAATGGATGCCATCGAGGAGGGGCAGCTTAGTCTGATGCAAAGGGAAAGTTATTCAAAAGGGGAGAAAAAAGATTCTCTTGATTACAAAATCTATAATCCTAAATTCATAAAGGAGCTGGAGATCCTGGAGCAGACATTACGGAATTCAGGCCTGGAGTGCTAACTGCCCACACTCCACCAACATCCTCTCAGGATGGCTCCCGCACCCCTCTCATCTCCTATTTACATAACACTTTATAGTTAGAAAGTGCTTTCACAACCAGTTTACAGTTTAGAAAGTGCTATCGCATCCGTTAGCTTATTTAATCTCTTCCTGCTTGCCCTGAAGCTAGACAGGCCGTCAGATGAATTCACTCCGAGCTGATCATAAAAATATTCATCGCTGTTTGCCTGCCTCTCCCTTGCCAAGCGTGGCTCTCTTAATGGCACGGTGGACAGCTCCACGGCCATCAGGCTGGAAGTGAATTGGTGACTATTCATCATTCTGTGGGTCCCGTCCCCACAGAACGCTGCAAGTCAGGCTCGAGGAATAGGGATTCTGATCCAGCAGTAATTTGGAACTCCAGGCTCCATAGCCGAATCCCTGCTGCTTTGGCTGGGATTTGAGGATGCGCTAAAAAGCAACGCAAAAAAAGGACCCAGAGTGAGGCTCAGGAAAAGTCTTTTGCTAAAGCCTAATTGTGGGGTGAGGGAGAGTGCTTAGGTAAGTAAAGGGTGGAAATTAATACCTCTTCCCATCTTCAAGGGATAGACTCCGCAGGCTCAGGACATGCAAAGAGACGGGCTGAAGGACGAGTGATGCCATTCCCCATGGCAACACCCGCGGCCCCGGCTCCCCGGTGAAACCAGGTTACTATGATTAAGGCTACTTGGGGGGCAAGGACTTAGGAATAAGGGGATCGGGATCCCAGCGCCAACTCTGGCATGTAGTTGTGTTCACTCTTGAACAAGCCTCTTGCCTTCTCTGGCCTTCTCCTGTAAAAGGAGAAGAGTAGATGCTGTATTGCAGAGTACTTTCTAGAACTGCAGTTCTAGGACTCCAGGGAAGGCGAGCTAAGGGGTGGTGAGAGGTAGGTCGTGTGTCTACTCTGTAGACATAGAGATCTCATCAAAGCAGGACAGTTTGAGTGGTGGACTGCAGAAGAGGAAAGCTGTGTGAATACTCCGTAGACAGAAATCTCATCAAAGCAGGACCTCCACCAGCTTCTTCTTACCTCTCAATGACTCCACTCAGCCCTCTTTTTCTATTCTTCCTGCCCCTGCAACCTCATGGATCCCCAAACTGAGATGAAGGGATTGCTCCATTTTGCAACATAACAGGTCCATATAGGTGGTGAATGTATAGGTGGAGCAGGCAGATGCTAACTCAGACACTGGCTCCAACCTCCATTCTCAGGGCAGGAGCTCACATCACAGAGCTGTTGGGAAGATGAGACAAGATGGCCTATGTGAACACAAACTCAGACATCATGTGGTCCTTCGGGAAATGACTGACTCTGAGGCAGGGGAAGGGAATATACAAGGTGAACCTGGAGCAGCTTGAAGTGTCAGAAAGTAAGGAAATACTAGAAAGAAAATCCACAAAGATGGGAGAATGCCAAAGGGATATAGGCGCCAAATGAAAAAGCTCCCAGTGACCACATTAGAGCATCAAGATAAAGAGAGTAGTATGGGATTATCACCCGAAGCACAAAATAAATATCCATGAGTCTATAATGATATAAGCACATGATTCACTGAATAAATGAGGGAGAAAAGGTAAATCTTGCCTATAGAAGAATTCCAAATATTTTATGTAGATCTTCCATCCTCAAGAAGGTAGAACGTAAGAGTGGACAGCTCAGCTGACTTCTGAAGGATGGCAGAATATGCCACCTTCAAATGTACTATTTTGGCATAAGGATTATTTTGAACTGAAGTCAACTGAGAATAAACAGATAAAAGAAAAACTCTCTGACTTTCATTTGTTGAAAAGCAGTGCAAAAATTTGTAAGGAAAAAAAAAAAAAAAAAAGATCACATTCCCCTGCCTACCAGGAAGGACAGAGTTAATCGTGGCAGACAACTCTAGTCTCAGCCCCAAGACGGCACCAGAGGAATCATACTATACTAACTATGATATAACAAACTATACTAACTAGTCCTTATCTTCCATTAGCTTCCCCGTATATTGGCCTTTGTAGCATTTACCCCCCCGCCAGAAACTCAAACTCCGTGTCTGTCCCCTCTCTACAAAATCTGTTGTTTTGTTGAGATGCTATAAAGCCAGTGTTCTAATCACTCCTTTGAGTTATTCATCATTGGGTGCTCACATATGTAAACATGTGTAGGCGTGATACCCATGTTTATACACCTTTTTTCCCTCTTGTTAATCTGTTTTTTTGTCAATCTAATTTGCAAGGCCCCAGCCAACGAACCCAAGGTGGGTAGCGATTTTCCTCCCATAAACTTCCTTCCAAAGAGTACAGTATGTGCGGATGGAGAATGAGTTAATTTTGCAGTGGAGTAATCAAACACAACCTTAGCCAGGTGGTCAAGGGCAGCATCACCAGGGAAAAGTCATGTTGATAGTATGTGCCCTCCCCTGATACAATCTGATGACCTCTGTGGTCTTCCTCCCTCAAACCCACAAGCCCAGCCCAATAGTGAGGACAATATCAGGCAAATCTCAAATGAGGGACATTCTACAAAGTGCCTGACTCCTCAAAACTGGCAAGGCCATCAGAAACACGGAGAGTCAGAGAAACCATCACAGCCAGGAGGAGCCTAAGGAGACATGACAACGAAATGTGATGTGGTGTCCTGGATGGTATCTTGGGACAGAAAAAGGAGATCGTGAAAAGCTAAGGAAAACTGAACAAAGTTTGATTGATTAATTGTGACAAATGTCCCATGCTCATGTAAGATATTAATAACAGGGGAAACTTGGTACAGGGTATACAGGAAGTCCTATACTATCATTGCAATTTTCCTATACATTTTAAAATATTCTAAAATTAAAAGTTTATTTAATAATCCAGGAGACTGTGTTCATTCAGTAAAGGGAAAAACAGCTCTGCATACTTCCTTAGGCTCTCCTTGTATTCTAAAATAATAGACATTCATTATGACATTTATAATTTTGAAAAAAGTGACCTTAACTTTCAGCTACTTAGTTTCAGAGGGAAGGAATGTAATATATTTAGAAAGATACTGAAGACATCTTGGGTTCTACCTGTGGTTAAAAACTTGGTATTTACAATAGCCGGGCCACTGAAGCAACCTAAATGTCTATTTCTGGAGGAATGAATAAGGAAGATGTGGTACATATATACAATGGAACACTATCAGCCATAAAAAATAAGGAAATCATGCCATTTGCAGCAATGTGGATGGACCTAGAGTTTGTCATACTGAGTGAAGTAAATCAGACAGAGAAAGACAAATATTATATGTGATCATTTATATGTGAAATCTAAAAAATGGTACAAATGAGCCTATTTACACAACAGAAATAGAGTCACAGATGTAGAAAACAAACTGAAGGTTGCCAAGGGGGAAAGAGTGGGTGAAAGGGGTACATTGGGAGGTTAGGGTTGACATATGTATATTACTATATATAAAGTAAATAACGACTAATAAGAGAAATTACTGCATAATACAGGAAACTCTAGTCAATATTCTGTAATAACCTATATGGGAATAGCATCTAAAAAAGAGTGTGTGTGTATATATATATATATATATATGTATAACTGATTCACTTTGTTCTGCAGCAGAAACTAACACAACATTGCTTATCAACTACACTCCAGTAAAAATTAACTTTAAAAAAATCACTGCATTAGAGATAATATTGGCTCTAACAGCTGTAAGCACAGGTTTAGCCATTAGACAAAGTTAGGTTGAGATCTCATCTATATCTGTGTGACCTTGGTCAAGTATATTCCTCTTTCTCCATCAGCAAAATGGGACTAAAGTGCCTGCTTTGTATTCAACACTTGTGAATGCTAAATGAGATAAAACACAGGAAGCATCTTGTAACAGCTGTAAAGCTGCTGGTCCCCAGCATGCGCCTCATGAATTGCAACCCCAAGGTAGCCATGCCCAAGTCAGCACTGGCCCCTTCATGAGCACACACGTCACCCGGTGGTCTTAATAAAATGCTGACTCTTGTTCAACAGGTCAGTGAGAGTGTGGACTCTGCGTCTCTTACAAGCTCTGAAGTGACGCCGATGATTCTGCTCCAGGGACCCCAAGATGACAAGTCAGGATCCAGGCTGTGGACCTGATCCTGACCAAGACTACTTGGTATTTGGGGTCAAGTGACCTTCCTCTCTGAGGCTTACAGTCTTGTCTGTAAAATAAAGGAAATGAAAATTAAAAAAAAAACAACACACTTTTCTTTCCAAGAACTATGGTTTTGCCGCTCAATGTAGATACAACTGGTCTACCTTGGTGCTGCTGCCGCTGTACCACAGACCCTGGAAGCCTGGGCAGCATCAGCGGTGCCTGCTCCCTCCATCAGGTTCCTGGGAGTGGGAAACTCTAGAAGGCTCAAGGTGGCGGTGGGGGGGGGGGGAGCGGGGAAGCCCTAATTTTACAGGTAAAACTAAATAAAACAAATTGCATTATTTCCATCCAAATTCCCTTCCTCCGGGCTCAGTTTTGACACGTGGGAAATAAATTGCCGTCAATACCTCCCCCCGCAAAACCAGCTGCTTCCAGTCAGAGTGAATGGATCATGATTTAATGAAGACAGCCATCTGTTACAGGGTAAAAATCCTAATTAACCAATATATGAATCAGAACAGAATTAGCCATCAAGTCATTAGAGTTCTGTAACTGCTGAATGGAATGTAGAGTCGTGGCCACGTGGAACAGTCTTCCTCTAAGCAAGACTGAGAAGGGAAACCCGTCCCTCATCTGGGAGGCTGCAGCCCCGGCAGGAGGGATCAGACTGTGGGACATTAACTGAAATAAACAGCCACTTTCAGAGGAATCATGATGTCCTGGGTAAAGGACATCCTTCCTATTTATTGGATACATCACAGTTTGCCAAATGCTTTCATACACCAGGGGTACCTTGAACCCTCTGCCACTCGCTCCATGGGTTGGGCTGGTGCTCACAGCCCCGGGGTTAGTGACTCACTCAAAAGCTCACAGCCAGAAAAAAGCCAAGTCAAGCCCCAAATCCAGGTCATTGACCTCCAGATCCTGCCGTGGTGGTTACTTCCTCCTTAGTGAGTATACCCAAGGTGTTTGTATCATCCTAAGTTATTGAGACTCTAATTATATACTAGAGGTTCCTGGCTCTCTTCAAGGTCAGATGCCCTCGATCTCTTTCAGATGGAGGGAAGACCCTAATGGCCCCCCAAACTGCTTGAAGTTCTTCCAAGTACAACATTCAGTTGGTTGGGAGAGGATAAGGCAGCTGGGAGACCGTGTCCACCTTTTTACAGCTGTACCAGCAGACCCTGTAGATCTGTGCCTTGCATGTAGTGGGTACTCAGTAAATGTAGAATGAGTAAGGGAATAAATGAATGATCTTGCAAGCCCTTGCATCTCTATTAGTTTGGCCCTAGAGCTCTAGAGAAACCCTGAGTTGCTCCCTCTTGCCTCTAACAGAAAGTCCTCAATATACTATATGTTCATCAAAAGTCTTTTTAAAAAGACAAGTTGTGTCACCAGGTGATGCCCCCTACCCCCAAGACACAGACAAAGGAGCACAAAGCTTTTGCTCATTCCTTGCCAGCCTGGGATTGTCCCGCTCTAACTGAATTGCTAGGTGCAGATGGGAGCTCATTCTCCTCTCGGCTTACTTTCTGTTTTTGTTTGTTTCTACAGAGAAGAGCATCTTCCCTCCTGACTGTATCCTTTTTTCTTTCAGAAATTATGTCTTTTCCTCATTTTACTGGAGAAAGCTCAATGCTTTTCTTACTAATGGGTATGAATTCTTTATAGAATAAAGACAGTAACTCTTTGCTGAAAATATTTTTATACTTGTTTTTCCCCCTCCTTGCCCCCACCTGCCATATGTAGAAATTTTACGTTTTGCTAGAGTCCTTTCTGCCCATTGTCTTTCCTTGAGCTCCCCGCCCCCCAACCCCATTACTGCTATACTTAGCAAGTCTTTTCTTCCCTAGATGTTTGCTAAGTATTCATTTCTAGTCCTTTCAGGGTAGCATTGAGTTTCTTGCTTTTATCTTCCTCTGTGGTTCATCTGGAGTGGATTGTGATGTGTGGACTGGGAGGTGTTCCTCTTGGTTTCTTACTTCTTCTGTCTCCACGTGGCTCCAAGGACCTAGATGAGCACAACTTACAATTAGATGGAGCTAGATACCACGGTGAGTCAGACTGGATCCTGGGGCTTTATTCAGGAATGTTGAGTCTAAAATTAGGTCTCTTCAGGAAAGGAAGTGTTAGTCACCTTCGCACAAGTGGAAGAAGAAACAAGAGAAGGAATTAAATATGTTGTTTTTAGGTCCCAAACTTCTACTCACTCATTAAGATTCCCATTCGGGGCTATTTCTCCTGGAATGAATCTTTTCTGTTGTTTTTCTCAAATATACAATGCAGTATTATTAACTATAGTTGCCTTCCTATATATTGGATCCCCATGCTTTTTATAACTGCACGTTTTTACTTTTGGACTCATTTTACCCATTCACCAACCCCCCAAACCCCTACCCCTGGCAACCACCAATATGTTTCCATTATCTATAAGCTTGGTTCTGCTATTATTGCTGATTCTGGATTCCATGTATAAGTGAAATCATACAGTGTTTGTCTTTTTCTGCCTGACTTATTTTACTTAGCATAAATGCCCTCAAAGTCCATCCCATCCATGTCGATCCCGGAGGGCAAGTGGAATCATCCAACATTTATCCTTTCGTGACCAGCTCATTCCACTCAGTACGATGTCTTTACGGTTTACCCACGTTGTAGCATGTGTCAGAATCTCTTACATTTTTAAAGTAGAATAATCTTCTATTGCATATACATACCACATTTTGTTTATCCATTCATCTGTCTATGGACCTTGGGTTGCTTATACTCTTTTGTCTGTTGTGAATAAGACTGCTCTGATCACAGGGATACAAACGTGTGTCGGAGTCCCTGCTTTCAGTTCTTTGGCATATGTACCAAGAAGTGGAATCGCTGGACCCTGTGGTGATTTCTGTTTAACTTTTTGAGGAAATGCCACATTGATTTCCACAGCAGTTGCATCATGGTAAACTCCCACCAGCAATACACAGAATGGCAGTTTCCTGGGAGGTCTCTTTTTTTGTTACTCCAATCCCAGCCTCGGTCTGATGTCCCTCTTCTGGGCCCCACAGCAACCCCTCTTACCTCCCATATTATTAACCATATGTCATAGCTGCTGAGTATCGACATGGCTGGTTCTGCATCATCAGCAGAAGTTCTCATCAAGGGAGAGACCTTGACTCTTTATTTGCTGTTGATTCTAAAGTTCCTAGCACAGCCCCTGCTCATAGAAATCCCTCAAGCAATGCCTGCTTAATGAGTGTTCAAACTTATGAATAAGTAGCACTTGTAAAGTTCCTTTGGGCATATGCCCCCTGGGCCAAGTGTCTTCATGACACCGTCTCATGAATACTCACAATGAGCAGTGATGACAATCATGACTGTCAATTCACTCACCCACCAGGGAACTGAGGCTCAGAGATGTCAGGGACTGACTACGGTTTCTTGGACCTTCAGTTCACAATGATACCTCTTGTCTTTATCTGGTGCGGAGTCTTCTTTATCAGGTGGGGACTTTGAGACCCAAGGAGAGCTCCAAGGTCACATTACAACTTGATCTTGGGCAGACTCTTTTTAAAAAATGTTTGTGTAGCTATTTTAATAAGATGGAAGAAAGAAGCAACATTTTAATCATATTATGCTTTATTATTTCAAGAATGGTAAAAATGGAACTGAAACACACAAAAAAAGAATGAGAAAAGGTTTGTGCAGTGTATGGAGAAGGTGCTGTGACTGAGTGCTTCAAAGTCAAAAGTTTGCAAAGTTTCACCTTGAAAATTCTCACTGGACAGTGCTCACTGGCTGGGTAGGCTAGTTGAAGTTGCTAGAGATCAAATCAAGAGTTTAATTGAAAACAGTCAACATTACACCACATAGGAGATATTAGACTCTTGATATACATAAAACTGGGACAATTTAGGGACACCAAAACCTTTATCTCGAGAGAAAGCTGGGCTTCTGGTGGGCAGGCCAGAGTCTTGCTTGTGATTGCTTCTCAGAAAATAAATGACTGATCTGATCCAACTTGAACTTGGCATACAGTTTCATACCAACACCACTAGACATGTCTATGGCATCTTTTGACCTCACTCTTCCTTTACTGTCTTGGCCCCATTAGTTTGTCATCCTGAAATGTGATGACAAAGCACGTCTGAAACTGTTCATTTTTCTTTAAAAAATTATTTTTAATTGAAGGATAATTGCTTTACAGAATTGCACTGGTTCCTGCCATACATCATGAATCAGTCATAGGTATACACATGTCTCCTCCCTCTTGAACCTCCCTCCCACCTCCCCCCTTCCCACCCCTCTGGGTTGTTACAGAGCTGTGGTTTGAGTTCCCAAAGTCATACAGCAAATTCCCATTGGCTCTCTATTTTACATATGGTAGTGTATGTTTCCATGCTGCTCTCTCCAGTCATTCTGGAGCTACTTAAATAAACAGGAATTTTCATCTCTGTGCACCAAAGGAGAAGAAATTACTGACCTTGGAAATTCAATGTCCCCTGTCATGCTGGCTACTTTTATGTGTCAACTTGACTAGGCCACAGAGTGCCCAGACCTGGGGTCACACATGATTCTGGGAGTGTCTGTGAGGGTGTTTCTGGATGAGACTCGCGTTTGCATCTGTAGACTGGGTAAAGCAGCTTTCCTTCTCTAGTGTGGGTGGGGGTCATCCAATCCACTGAGAACCTGGGAAGCACAAAAAGCTGAGAAAGAGGACACTCCTCCTGCCTGACAGCTTGAGCTGGGGCTCTGATTTCTCCTGCCTTTAAACCAGAACTAAATAATTGGCTCCACTTGGGCCACAAGCCTGCTGGCTTTCAGAGTGAGCTACGCATTGAACTGGTTCTACTCTGCAGAACCCTGACTAACACGTCAGTCTGAGGGGATGGTGCCTCTCCAGCATCCATTAGGGGGCATACGCTTCCCAAGTGACAACTGCCTCCCTGCTTGCTGTTTACAAAGTGCTTCCGCAGACGTCCAGTTTAATTCCCACACAAACCCTGGGAAGGAGGAACTGGTATTCTCCCCCCATGTACAGATGGGGAAACTGAGGCCCTCAAAGGCTATGATGTGCCCCTGGCCCCACCAGTTTCCTGACTCCAATACCAGGGCTCATCTCAACTGGGGTTTGGCCGGGTTTGTTGGCCTTACTCAGGTGTGGAGAACAGAGCTAGACACTGAGGCTCCTGGTTAGGAAGCCATGCTAAGTAAGACCTGGGACTTAGAAGCAGAATCCTGTGTTTATCCAGTGGATACAGTTCAGCAGGACAGGAAGTTAGGAGGCTGGGGCCAGAGTATGTGCCCTGGATTCAGAGGTTCAAGGTGCTGGGTGATGACGTTGCTCAGGACGCAGCTGAACTAGGATGCCGAGATGAACAGGAGTGAACCCCATGCCGATCTGCATGCATGCTGCATAGAAAAATGATAGCTGCAGGAAGGGAGAAGAGACAGGGAGTGGTGGAGAAAGTGACTCAATTCTAAGGTGCCACCTAGTCTGGGAGAGAGTGGGAGAAAGGCTGTCTCCGCAGGGTTCCTGGGAGCCAGGGTGGGGCTGGATGCCCCAGCTGGTGGGGGTTGGGACGGGGGCGGAGTCCTGCTGGACCCAGAGGCTAGCTGAATGAACTCCAGAAAAGAGCTCTCATTTCTGCTGACAACAGTCTCTGTTTTTATATTTTAATACTACAACATGAAATACTTAAAACGTGATTAGAAAAGTAAAGACAAGGTCACAGCATATTTGTTTTGAGAAAAATACCAAAGATGGTAACAAAACTTTCCTTCTTCCTCCCAGGAGTTACCTCTCTACTGAAGTTAGCATAGAATCCTCCAGCCCATATTTTTTATATATTCGAGACTTCAGGATAAATGTCAGAACAATTTATAGTTGCATCTTGTATGTTCTTCAAATGTACACACATAGAATCATACTTCATCTACTCTTTGGCAAGTTTTAAAATCACCACACACACACACACACACACACGCACCACTGCCAGGCCCAGCTTTTCTTTTTCTTTTTTTAGGTTCACAGGAAAATGGGGCAGAGTGTTTTCCTATGCTCCCAGCCACCCGCCTCCCATCACGATGAATCCCCCCCCACCCCCCGACTATGGATAGCAGCATCAGTCTTAGGACTCACCCAGACTCCACAGGCTGGATGTGGGCTTGAATCCTTCAGTCCTCAGCTATGTGGCCGGTTCAGTGGCCACCCCAGGAGGCATTATCTTATCTGGCTACACAGATAAGATCAGAGATGTGTACATTTGCTACAATTGCTGCACCAGGTGGCTTTATAGGCGAATGTTTCCAATATTCAATGTACGCAAGGACTAGGAGATCCCTAAGGTCCTACCAGCCTCATCACTATACCATCAAGACCCTTGCACACTTCAGCTCCTCTGATATTAGAGGAGCCCCAGTGACTGAAAATGGAGAAGGAAATGGCAATAGACTCCAGTATTCTTGCCTGGACAACTCCATGGACAGAGGAGCCTGGAGGGCTGCAGTCCACAGGGTCACAAGGAGTTGAACACACGCAACAAGTGACTGAAAAAGCAACACTCAGAGCATGTTGTAGCTTGACTGCGTTAGGTCACTATCGTTCCCAGCTTGGGGTGGGGTGGAGTGGGTGTTACCTTTACCAGCAATGGCTTTCCTGCCTTCTCCATCTGGTGACTTTGCAAATTAAGGAGCATGCCCCCTTCTCAAAGACGTCCCCTTCTCAAAGACGTCCCCTTCTCGGCCACCCTGCCTTGTGAGCAGAACTGAGCCCTCCTGAGTGTGGGGCACCTGGCTCGAATGATGGAAATGTTTCTACCTGAGTCCTTGGCATTACGAGGGCACGTGGGTTCCGAAAAGGCCACACTGGGAGTGTTTTCTGGAGGTGGCCAAAGTCACTTCCTCCTAGGAAAATCCAGGCTGACTCCATGCAAGCATCTGACTGTGAGTCCTCCTGCCTTTGGACACTTGGCTGGGATAGACTCCAGCAGGATGCCCATCAAGCAAGTTGAGTGACATCTTCCTTTCTTTTTACCTCCTCCAGCCTCTTCTTAACGGCAGCAGCAGACGGGTACAGACACCAGCTCCCTGACACCCTGTCAGACTTGCTGAGCAAGTGTGGGACAGGCAGGCCCAGGGAAATCATGGTATTTTTAGACCCTGGCTTGTGGAAACTTTTTCTCCAGGTTGCGATATGTTTTTGATAACCTCTGCTCACTCTAAAGGACTCAACTATCTCTATCTCTGCAGAAAAAGAGGATTGAAGAGTCCAAAGCTACCTTCAAGACCATCCTCTTCAAGCCTGTGACATTTCCAGGGAGAGAGGTCCCCCAGTGCCAGCCTGACCCTGACCCTCTCCCCCAAGTCTCTTTCCCACGTGGTCAAGAGTGATCTTTCAGAACATTAAGCTGAGCTCATCACACCCCTGCTCCTCCTAACACTGGGGTACAGTGGGTTCTCCTCTACTGGTACCAAAGGTCTTGCATTACCTGGGCCCTGCTGGAAGCCTCTTCACTATAAATGCACTTACTGTAATTATCCAAGCAGGATATGTTCCTCTGAGCCTCCTTGCGTTTGCTCTTGCTGGTCTTTCTGTTCAGAACGCCATCATTGCACCTGTCCACTCGCCTTCTAGGGCTAAGCTTGAAGGACATCTCTTCCTGGAAATGTTTTCTGGCCCTCCCGTCCACCACCAGCCAACACCCTGGGATGGAGCAGAGGCTCTTTCTCCACGTTCCTGTATCATTCGACACGTCCCCTGTGTGGCACTCGGATCTGAAATGTCTGTTTCAAGTCTATCTTCCCCTTTTCAACTCTGAGCTCCCTAAGGTCAAGGGCTTGGTTTTTCCACTCTAATGTCCTGTGCTTGGGGCATAATTGACCTTCAGAAAATGTTTGTTCAATAAGTGATGCAAATGAGCAGATGAATGAAGCCTCTGACCTAAGGTTGCATGGAAGAGAGCATGGCAACAGGATTTACACGCCAGTGTGAGTCCCACCACCTTGAATGCCTGTTTAAAAAAATGTGAAGACTCCACTGATAGAGTTAGACCACTGCATGCCAGATAGGAATTGCTCCAATATCTTCAAAATGCAGAAATATCTTCTTTTTAGTCCTAAGAAGCCTATCTAACTGTTCCAGCCACACTGGTAGCTCACTGATGGGGAATGGGGGAGGATAGCTTCAAATGAGACAGTTAAATAGGGTATTAACTTAAAACCCCATGTCTGATAGCGTAAGCCAGTGGGGAGGTTTAAGCTTTGTAAGACAGAAATCTCATGATCTTTAAGAGCTACAGAGCACAGCGCCCTCTGTCGGTCACTGCTGGAATCGCATAGTCTCTCATTCATTTTCTGATTCCCACCCGGCCACCAACAGTGGGGGCAAATAGGGAACAGAGAATAACATAGACCTTCACCAGTGTGACAGGGAAAACAAATACTTCAACCATCTATTACAAGAGTGGTGAATTCTCTTCTAAGTGGAAAATTAGGGCACTAAGAGAGCAAGTGGCCCCGAGACTTCACCAGAACTGCGTGCAGTCAGGTGAGGTGGCACAAAGGAGGAAATAAAGCTGATCCACTTCACCTAATATTCACCGACTGAGGGTTGTACGTCAGGCGTTGCCCCAGTTCTGGGATACAGAGCGGAGGGACAGGACATCTTCTCTCAAGCAGTTCAGAGCCTAGAGGTGGAAGGGAGGCAGGAGGCTTCAAAGCTATGGTAACAGCAGAGACAACAAAATAACAGCTACTAGACATTTTGCACAACAGCTATAATCATTATAACATAAGACTGCTGTTATCTAGTCACTAAGTCGTGTCCAACTCTTTTTGTGACTCCGCGGACTGTAGCCCGCCAGGCTCCTCTGTCCATGGAATTTTCCAGGCAAGAATACTGGAGTGGGTTGCCGTTTCTAACTCCAGGGGATCTTCTCGACCCAGGGATCAAACCCACATCTCCTGCTTTGGCAGGCGGATTTTTTTTTTGCCACTGAGCCACCTGGGAAGCCCAATTCAATCTTAATAATCCTGTGTTTAGATGTGGAGCTACGCAATCACTGTTTGTTTTGAAGTGTGAGGACATGGAGTCTCTTGGTTGATCCTGCAGCCCTGTTCTTTCCACTGTATCATCCTGCCTCTCCAACATGATTAAGTACAAAATAAAGGGCTTTCTGGCGCACACTCATCACCAAAACCCCCACGTCACTGGTGTTCCTATGATTCTCTTTCTGCAGATGAGCGACCCAGGACCCAAATGGTTCTGAGCTTTGCCTAGGGTCCTGTGGCTGTAAAGAGGAAGTTGCGTTAGAGTAAGTGGTTTGGAAGGAGAGGTTTGTAGTCAGACAGCCTGCTGTGGATGACCAGGCATGTGACCTTTGGCCCCATAACCTTTTCTCAATTTTTCTGTCATCTGTCATAAGATTGTCTTGAGGAGTCAAGAAAATACAGTTTCAGAGCCTGCCACATTAAGCAGGCCATATATGTTATTTATTGTTATCATCTTTATTCTTACTAGCTCTCTGCGGGGAACATTTTTCTCTACTGCTTGTGTTTCCCATGTGAAGTGACTTCCATTACGGTGACACACTCGATGTTTCCCTCTCACTCCTTCATACCTCTTCAGGGGAAAGGGGCAGCATTTGTCAGACTGCAAGAAGTCGCTGGACAATAATTTGAGAGTAGGCCCTGTTGTCTAACTCAGAGGTAAAATGTTACGGACCTCTCACAACTGAGCCCCTTGCCTCAACCTCGCTTTTCTCAGCTGAGGTTGGAGTTTTCCCTCTGTCTAGCACTTCTATCTTTTCTCTGTAATTTGTTCTGAACTTGGAGTGGAGAAAAAAAAAAGTCTTATTTACCAGCTTCTCCAAACCACAACCTTATCCAAAAGGAAAATCTAGTCCTCTCCCTGCGATTTCACCCTCTGCTTTGGCTGCCTCGCAAAGATCTCTTCTCTTTCTCCCTGAAGATCTAGGGAAGGCTGGACTTGCCCTTAGAGTCACCCTGGAGCCCAGGAGCCTGGACAGATCCTGGGAGGCAACCAGCCCAAGGCCACGACTCCTCAGGGAACAGGAGTTAGGAGCAGGGCAGGGGGCTGTGACCCCAGGAAGGCAGCTGGTCAAGAATGGAAATGAGACCCAGCTCAGAGCCCTGACTGGTTTCATCCCCGCAGAGTTCTGCCTCCTAACACCGGGAGGGGCTACAGGTTTTTCCAGGCTTAAACTGGGGAATGACTCATCTGGGTGTCAAGCATGCAATCAAGAGAATTAAATCATTACTGATGAGGGGTGCTGGCTGTGAGAATGAATGAGGTGGGAGAAGCAGGTGCCGAGGCCGCCGGGGGCCAGCCCCGCCAGCCCAGGCCCCCATGTGCAGGCCAGCCCTGTCTGCTGGGAACAAGAAGAGGCAAGGTCTTCATTGCTATGCTGGCTGCGTTCTCCCATCCCTCACAGTGAAATCCCTTTATAGAAAGTGAAATGAATCTCTGCCTGATTTGAAGCTCTTAGCCCCCGGCCTGCCCTGTGCCTCAGGGACTGTGAGGGCAGCAGGCTATTGTCCTGAAAGCAGAGGCTGACCCCCTCCTCCCCCTCCAGCTGCACTGCTGGCCCCCTAGGATCCTGCCCACTGTGCAGCGAGTGGTCTAGGACACTATCAAGGCTCTGTTCTCTCTCCCTACAGTGCCTTTCCTCCTGCTTGGCCTGGAAAACTTACATTGAACCATCAAAGCTCAATGCAAGTCTCTTTCCCATAAAAAGCATTGTCCAACTATCTTTGTCTGCCATTCTCTAGGCCCTCTCACCTCTAACAGTTTCATTTTGTTGAAATGTAACTAGGACTATTTGCTCTATGCCAGCACTATGATTTTAGAAAAGTCAAAAGTCTTTAGGCATGGCCTGTATACTCTAGTTTGCCACAGACCCCACCCCTGCCCTATTGCATGACTTCCTGTCCCACAATTTCTTGCCCTGACCCTGAAGGCATTTGAGTTGTGACCCCGTCCTGGATGTCTGCCTGCAATAGACAGTGAGTTCTTTGAAGGGGTGTGTTTGAAGATGTGTCTCTATATTAATCTAGGTTCTCCAGAGAAACAGAATTAACTTGATGGACATATAAAGAGATATATTACAAGGAATTGGCTCACATTATTATGGGGGATGATAAGTCCCAAGACCTACTGTCAGCAAACTAGAGACCCAAGAGAACCAATAGTGTGATTCCAGTCGGAATGTTGGCAGGCTTGAGATCCAGGAAGAGTCAATGTTTCAGTGCAAGTCTGAAAGCAAGGGGAAAAAAGCAATGTCCCATCTCAAAGACATTCGGGGAGGAGGACTCCTCTTATCCATGGCAGGGATATCCATTTTGTTCTATTCAGTCCTTCAGCTGATTAGATAAGGACCACCCACATTGGGGCAAGCAATCTGCTTGAGTCAGTCTACTAATTCAAATGATAATCTCATCCAGAAACACTCTCACAGACATACTCAGAATTGTGTTTGACCAGATGTCTGGGGATCCCCATGGCCCAGTCAGGTTGACACTTAAAATTAACCATCACATTCTCCAAGATCCTCTTCTCCTGGTTATTTAATCAAACACACATCTAGGTATGGTTGTGAAGGGATTTTCCAGACATAATTGAGGTTAAGGATTTCAAAATAGGTTATACCGGATTATCCATGTGGTCTCAGTCTGTTCACATGAGCCTTTAACAGCAGAGAACTTTCTTTGTCTGGAGTCAGAACGTTGCAGCAGGAGGGGAAGTCAGAGAGAGTCCAAGTGTGAGAAGGATTTGATAGGCTATTGCTGGTCCTGAAATACAGGAGATCACATGCAAAGCCCAGAGAAGCTTCCAAAAGCAAAGGAAGCCTTCACTTGATGGTCAGCAAGGAAATGGGGACCTCAGTCCTACAACCACAAGGAGCCAAATTGGGCCAACAACGTAAATAAGGGCAAAGTGCATTCCCCCCAGCACCTCGTTAACAATGCAGCCCTGATGGCATTTTTTAAAGCCAGTGCTGGATTTCTGACCTACAAAAGCTGTGAGATAATAAATATATGTTGTTTTAAGCTACTATGTGCACACGTGCCAAGTTCCTTCAGTCGCGTCCAACTCTTTGTGACCCCATGGACTGTAGCCGGCCAGGCTCCTCTATCCATGGGATTCTTCAGGCATGAATACTGGAGTGGGTTACTATGCCCTCCTCCAGGGGATCTTCCTGACCCTGGTATCGAACGGGGGTCTCCATCTTGGCAGGCAGATTCTTTACCACTGAGCCACCTGGGAAATGGAGAAGGCAGTGGCACCCCACTCCAGTACTCTTGCCTGGAAAATCCCATGGACAGAGCAGCCTGGTGGGCTGCGGTCCATGGGGTCGCGAAGAGTCGGACACAACTGAGTGACTTCCCTTTCACTCTTCACTTTCATGCACTGGAGAAGGAAACGGCAACCCACTCCAGTGTTCTTGCCTGGAGAATCCCAGGGATGGCGGAGCCTGGTGGGCTGCCGTCTGTGGGGTCACACAGAGTCGGACACGACTGAAGCGCCTTAGCAGCAGCAGCAGCACCTGGGAAAGTTTGAAGCTGCCAAGTTTGTGGTAATTAGGTATGATAACAATGGATAATGAATGCAGAGAGGGTCCATGCCTTCCTCATTGCCACACACCCTGCACCCTAACATGGTGCCTGACACAGAGTAGGTACTTGCTCCATGTCTCCCCAGCGACTGGATTGCAAGGTAAAGCCCAAGTGACAAAACCTAGCCCTGCTCACCCTTGGAGGGAAGATGTTTTGATTCTATTTCTGTGTGTGGGACTCAGGAAGGAGAAGCTGGTTGACACCAAGTTGATGGACAACCCAATTTAAATCTCTAGTCAGGAAAACGTGGGCAAATCATTGTTTTCTGCAGAAGATGACACCTTGGTTCGTGTGTTCCATAATTTGTGGAGATGGGTTCCAGTTTATTGCATTTTTTTACGGAAGGAAAGGAAACTGTGATTTATCTTTGCAAGGCCTCCTTTTTCTTTTCCTGATGATGATGAATGTCTGCAGCTCCATCAGAAGAGGGCAGATGAAACGTACACTGCGGGTTGTTGTGGCAGAAGAGTCCTGACCCTTCAGGGTCTTCCAGTTTAGGAAGAACAGTATGATGCCCACAAGTAATTATACTACAAAGCGGAGATGTCATAGGCTGAAGAAGACCAGGGTGAAGCTTGGTCTATAGCAGAAAGCATCATGGGCTGGCAGCCTGAAAACTTGATGCCTCTACAACTCTTGCAGGTATGACCCCTGAGCCTCAGTTTCCTTTTTAAATTCATCTCTTCTGGTTTCTTCCAGCTCTGGGATCTGATGACACTTAGACCAGAAAATTCTGACAGTGATACTTAGGAGGCCCCAAGGAGACTTAATCTGACAATATGGTACCAGTTCATACATTATTTTAGCCAGAAAAGAATGTACATATTTCAGAATTTCTTTTTATAGTTGGGTTCTAAATTTGTTTAAAAATTTAACAATGAAAAAAATATGTAGATTTCTTTTTTTTTTTTTTCTAGAACCTCTAAAACCTAAGTAACTGGAAAAGGCCCTAGAGATCAACCAGCCTGGTATTTTTTTTTTTCAACAAAAACATTTAATGCTGAGAAATGCTTTCATCAAGTTTTCACCCGATAGCATTCCCACAGGCACTGAGTAAGAAATGCCTAGAGCTCCGTGAAATACATTTTGAAAATCGCTGGTCTAGCTTATTTTGGAAACAAAGAAATGGAGAGCAAGAGAGGGGCAGGTAGTTTGTGCAAGGTGAGTGGCATTCAGGGCTTGCATCCCATGCACTTGACCTCTAGACCAGTGTCCCGTCCATTACCCTTCCCTCCCTGCGCTGTGCACACAACTAAGAAGATAAGACTGTTGGGGAGGGGAGCAAATCCACGCTCACTTTCCCTTTTTCTTTATTTACAGGCAGAAAAAGACAGATGAGAATGTGGATTAGGGCCATTATCCCTCAGCATATGTCAGTGTTAATAACTGTGTTCTTTGTAGAATCATTAATCCACTGTTAGCAACTGAAAATGAGTATTTCAGATGCTTAATGTGATATCCTAGATGCTCTGAGAACCAAGTCCCCCTGGACAGAATGTTCTTTAATCTTTCTAAATGGTCTGTAATGGAAGCTCTGGGTCTGGCACAGGGAATGCAGTCTGTTATAACTTATTGAGAAGATTTTCTAGAACACGCCTCATTAAAAAAGTGTCCCAAACGACATAACTGAAGCTTATTCTCTTTATTTCATGGTGATGTTTTGAAATGTGACTTTCAATGGTTCTCCCTTTGTAAAAAACATTTTAAAGGGGAATTTTTGACAAAAGTAGCAATGGTCTGACTTTAATATATATTTTAGCAATACAATTTAAAAATATCAGTGATGGATTTTGTGAAATCTTTTTCTTAGTATTTATTTTGCTGCACTGGGTCTTAGTGGTGGCACATGGGATCTAGTTCCTTGACCAGGGATTGAACCTGGGCCCCCTGCATTGGGTGCATGGAATCTTAGCCACCGGACCACCAGGGACGTCTCTTTATGAACTCTTATATGTTGTTAGAATTGTGCTGAATCTTAGGTATTACTTAGGTTGCTTCTGTTTTCAGAAAAGAAATTTAGGACCTTGACAAGGTACGTGACTTCTCCAAGGATGTACTGCAAGCTTGGGGCATAACTGAAACCACATCCAGTTGTCTTGGCCTGAAGATCAGGAAGTTGTCCCTGAAGCTATGTTCTAAGAATCCACCCAATACAACTCTGCGTTCACTGTGGTAAAACAACAGACTTTTAAAGTAGTAATCATAAAAAAGAAATTACTTATAGGAGGCACAGAGGAGACTGGTTATGAGCATAGCCTTTGTAACCAGACTCTGTAATTTTGGGCAGGTTACTTACCACTTTAATTCTTACCTTTTTCACCTATAAAATGAGGATAATGAATGCACTGACATGGTAGGGCTATTGTGGTGTTTAGTACGAGGCAGGTAAACACAGACTCCTTAGAATGGCGAATATTATTTATGACTGTTATTATTATTAACTTGTTGGATTTCATATACTACCAAGACGAATGTTTGCAGAGAAACTTAGTTCTCTCTGCTCCAGTTCATGATAAATTCCAATTTCTTAGCTTGTCAAATGCTGGATTTTGTAAGATCTAAGAAAATAATATATTCCCTTGTCACACAAGATCAATATCCTCTTGGGGAATTGTTTTCTGTGTTTGATACTGAAAGATAAAAGCTAATTCTAAAGGAGCAGAAGAATTAGCCAATTCCCTTCAGCAAACATTTACTGACCATCTCCTCTGTTCCGTTAGTCTGTGTAAATGCAGGGACAGAAAAAGATGTAGGGACTCTCCAGGGGCCCTAAAATGGTGGTAAAGACAGACATCTCTAAGCACCTCTGATACAGGTGTTAAGGCAAGTGTTCCTCTAGAAGGAAAAATAAAGCAAAATGGGAAATGATCTTATGGAGGGAGAAGAGAATTATTCTAAGGGACATTTGGTAAGATCTCTGCGAGTTGGGATTTAGCTCAAGTTTTAAAGAGTTGGTAGAACTTCAACAAGTACTGTAGTAGGCAGCTTCTAGGATAGCTCCCATTGATCCTACCTTCTGACAACCACAGCTTTTTGAGATCTCCTTCTTTTAAGTAATCTGCTTCTAATGAATAGAATGGCACAGTCTTGAGGGGAAGTTATTTCCGTGATCAGATTATGAAAGATTCTGACTTCCCTTTTGCCAACTCCCTTTTACTGATGATTCTGATGAAACATGTTGCCATTTTGGGGAGATCCACATGGCAAGGAACTAGGGGGGCAACCTCTGGCCAATAGGCATCTAGTGACTGAGACCCTGAGCCCAACGGTCCTAAAGGAACTGAACCCTGTCAACAAATATGTAGATGAACTTGGAAGTGGATCCTTCCTCAGGGAAGCCTTCGGAGTATTCCTCGGTCAGGTCCAATGCCTTAATTACACTCTTGTGAGAGATGATGAACTGAAGTCTCAGCTAAGCTGTGCTGATTCCTGATCCACAGAAACTGAGATAGTAAATGCGTAATGTATTAAGCTGCTAGCTTTGTGCTTGCTTGTTATTCAATGGACTAGGATTACAGGTGTCTATATGGGCAAAGGGCATTGCAACAATGAAACATCCTGAGCAATGGCCTGGCAGCTATTGCCTTATCCATCACTTGCCTTATGGGATTGTCTTGATGAGATGATGAGGCTAAGGCAATTTGCACTTGCCAAGCAATGCCTTTGTGGAATAACAATCAGATTCCTGTGGCTGGACTGTAATGCTTGTGGAGAGACACAGCAGGGTCTGAGGTTAGAATAACAGGCAAGGGCTAAATTGTGAAGGGTCCTCAATACTCAGCAAAGGACTGCGAGCTATATTGAGAGGCAATGGGGAGCCACTGAGTGTCTTGAAGCAGGGGGATAAATCTAATAGAGTTGCTATGCTGAATATTAATCTGATGCCGTGGACAGCGCAGACTGAAGGGAGAGACTTTGGCGATAACTACAGAACCCCCGGGGAGAGATGAGGACTTGAACTTTGACCAGTGAAACAGTGTCTCAGATGCAGCATAATGGAATTCTCATTTGTGTTGAAAGCTCTCTGAACACTCCCCTGGTTTATGAAGCAGCAATTTTATCAGGCAGTTATTTGACATCCAAGCCATTTTCATTCCACACACAGGGGCAAGCTCATATTAGAACTGAAAATAATCACGGGCTTGACATCGTGGAAATGGAAAGAAATGTACCCAGGATGGGAAAAGAAGGTGATAGGGCTGACTATTTCTCAACTTTTCAGAGAAGACCAATCTATAGGCCTTAACAAGAGTGCCAGAGTTCCCACGGAAGATCTCCTTGGCCATCCAATATCCTGGTTCTCAATTTAAGGACCCTAGATGCCTAGGGGCCCTTGAAGAAGGATTTAAGGATGTTTGAAGCTATCATAATATTTCAAAAAGCATATAGATATCTTACTCACAGTAAAGCAACCCAGCTAAGAAGGAATGCCAACTCTCTTTTGTTGAGGCTAGAAATATAAACAGTGAAGCATGGCCATACTGAGTGACCAATTAGAATTCCTATATACATTTTTTTGGTAATAACCTTATTTTTTCTCAGAAACCATTCATTTATTAAAAATAATAAAATTTCATTGTAGGTATTATATGCTACATTCCTTTTCTGGCTTTATTGATATACAATCTGGCTATATTGATATATAACATTGTGTAAAATGTGTTGGTTTGATGCACTTGGGTTTCTAAGTGTGGCTTAGAAGGTAAAGAAACTGCCTGCAATGCTGGAGACTTGGGTTCGATCCCTGGGTTGGGAAGATCCCTTGGAGAAGCGAATGGCTACCCACTCCAGTATTCGTCTGGAGAATTCCATGGACAGAGGAGCCTGGTGGGCTACAGTCCATGGAGTCACAGAGAGTCAGACACAACTGAGAGACTAACACACACGCTGGATACATTTATATGATTACCAGCATATCATCAGTTAGCATCATATAATTACCATCGTGTCACACAACTATCATTTCTTTTTGTGGTGATTACATTTACAATCTGCTCTCTGAGCAACTTTCAAGTGTATAGCACAATGCTAACTATAATCACCACGCTGTATATTAGATCCCTAGAACTTACTCATTTTGGAATTTTATATCTTTGAATGAAATCTCCCCATTTACCCTACACCCAGCCAATGGGAACCAACATTCTACCTTCCTATATACTTTTAAGTAACCAAAGTGGGAACACTAATTACCATGTCAAAATTGAAGGATGTTAGATGGTGGTAGCCTAATGGGATGGTCAATAGCATAACGTTCTGGTTGTGTTGTTTCAGCTGTGGGATAATATGTGATTACTTCGTGGAAATGCATGGTTTTTGTTTTTTTATTTTCACCAGCAAGATAGGGCCAATAATTGTTGCCTTTTAGAAATGTTACTTGGGATTAAAAGACATAATACACACAAGTTTCCTGGCACTCCATAAATGGTAGCTATTTTTAAAACAATTGAATAAAATATAAAATATTCTGGCAAAAGGAACTTGGAATAAAAGAAGTTGTCTGTGGTTCTGAAAGGTTGATCACCCCATTCTTGCCTCTTTGTGCCAGGGGCACTGGTTCAACTGTCTTAATTTCTCTCGTGGACTCTTTCTTCAGCCTCTCAGCCAGAATTTCCTTATGATTTTCTCGCTTTGGTGTAATTTTCCTTCTATCTTTTTGCTGGAGTGACCTCTTAAAGGCACGGGTTGAGTCGTTTCATGCCCTTGGCAAGCCCTATCCATGGCATACAAGACTCTGCAAAATAGAGTAGCTCCCTGCTACTCTATTTCATTGATCATTTCCCCTTGATTCCCACCGCGCCCTCTGTGTTCTAATCTCGCTGAACCTCTCATTGCTCCGTTCCTGGCTCTGGCCCTTTAATACCTCCAAGCCTTTGTTCATGCTGTTCCCTCTGCTTGTAATACTTGCCCTTCTTCACTTGGCAACTTCCAACTAATTCTCCAAATGTCAATTCAAATTTGATCTTTCAGAAAAGGTCATTGTCCGTTTTCTCCACCCTCATCCCCAGACAGATGTGGCTCAGTTGTTTGTTTCTTGTTTTTCATCTGCTACCTTCATCAGACTCGATCATATTTCCATGGCAGCACTTACTTGGTGAAAGTTCTGTCTCTTGCAACAGACGAGGAACTCTTTGAAGGCCAAAAGTGATGTCTTATGTATCTTTGTGTCCCCAGTACAAGATGATATTTAGTAGTGGTCAACAAATGAGTGAGTAAGGTTACCGCTTCCCCTAACCCAGCCCTCCTTTTGCCCACTGGAGCCCAGTGCCTTCTTCAAGGCTTCCTTCAGTATCTCCAAATAAACTGGCCTCTCCTTGAGCACTTGGGCTTCCCAGGTGGTGCTAGTGGTAGAGAACCTGCCTGCCAACGCAGGAGACCATAAGAGATGCTGAGTCAGTCCCTGGGTCGGGAAGATCCCCTGCAGGAGGGCGTGGCAACCCACTCCGGGATTCTTGCCTGGAGAATCCCGTCGACAGAGGAGCCTGGCTGGCTACAGTCCATAGCGTCGCAAAGAGTCAGATACAACTGAAGTGACTTAGCTCGCTTGAGTACTTACTGTTGTGTTTGGGTTCATGGCATACACACTTACTTTGTGTACAGGCTTTATCTTCTATATATTACTATTTATACTATGACTTAACAAAATAAATGTGTGTAAAAAAGAAGAAAGCCCTTTACAGGCAGCTTCTAATAGAAACACACATGGATTTAGAGCTGGGGTACCATCACGTCGCAGGTGAGAAAATAGGAGAAATGTCTCCCAGGTAACACAGCGGTGAGTGACAGAGGCGGAATTAGGACCCACTGTTCACATCCCCCAGGCTTGCAGAACACAGAACTGATGCCTTAGCTTAACTGTTTGTACTATATAATTATAATTTTATTATTATTAACAGTCTTTTAAAATTATGTGTCTCTTCAAAACCAATAACAGCACTCCTGGATAGCAATGTTTGTTTCAGCTGAAATTCAACACCAGGAATCAATATGGTTGGTTGTACTTGAAAGGTCCCATGATTAATGAAAGAGACCCAATTATGTTGACATAACTGGAGAGTGGGGCTTCCCAGGTGACACTAATGGTAAAGAACCTGCCCGCCAATGCAGCACATGTGAGACGCAGGTTCAATCCCCGGGTTGGGGAGATCCCCTGGAGAAGCAAATGGCTACCCACTCCAATATTCTTGCCTGGGAAATCCCATGCACAGAAGAGCTATAGTCCATGGGGTCACAAAGCGTCAGACACGACTGAATTGACATCACAGGCACACACGCACACCTGGACAGGTATGCCGTATATGAAGAATCACAACAAGGGCCAAAGGGCATAAAAACAAAAGAACAAAACAAACAACGTGCTTGGAACAGGCTGGGAAAAGGGCACAGGATTTGAAGTGAGAAGGTCCACGCTTAGGCTTCGTTCTGCCGGTTCCTGGGTATTTGACCAGAGGCCAACGCTTAACTCTCCCAAGCCTGTGAAAACTTATAATGAAAAATTTATCATCTGCCTGTACCAGAGTGAAGACATTTATGTAGGTACTACTTACTACAGTGTATGAAAGATACAAGACAATTATCGGTGTGAGGTACTGTTTGCAACAACAGTTAAATTGAAGAACACAGCTCTTCAGCTTTCCCCCACAGACCTGCAGACAGAGACGCCCTCCACCCCGAGGGCCCAAATAAGACCTGTGTGCTTATTCTCAACTCCTCTCTCTAAATCCCCATATGAAGCCCCGCCTGGACACCCTCTCAGTTTCACTCCTATGTGGTCCCTCCTATTCTGACTCCCACTCTCCTGCCTGGGGTGGGATTGTCATCATCTCTGGCCTGGACCCTTGCAGGGCACAGCCTTCTGATCTAGCCCCCCGCGCCCAAGATGTAGTGTCTGCAGACTGTTCTTAGGGTCTTGTTAAAATGCCAGCTCTCATTCAGCGATAGTGCAGGAGGCATCCTGCGATTCAGTCTTGCTAACAAGAGGGGTCAATACGACTGGTCAATGGACCATACGTTCAGTAGAAAGGTTACAGTTAGTCTTCCTGAACCCAGTCTTGCACCTTCCACCCAGTCTCCACACTGACCCCAGAGAAATCTTTTCGAGGCAAAAATGTGATCACCTCAACGCCTTGCTTAAAATGTTCAGCGAGTAGGCAGATTCATTGTCAGGGTTCTCAACACTGGCTGCAGCTTTTAGTCAACTGGGAAACTTTTAAAAAGACCAATGTTCAGGCCCCAGTACAGACCAACTGCTGAACAAATAAAGCTATTCAGAGGTGGGGCCCAGGCAAAAGTATTTTTAAAATAGCTCTTCAGGTGGATCTAACCATGACTACAAGGATTCTTCCAATATGAAACCTTATAACTTACCCCATCGTTTAACCATTAGTCGCTTGGGCGTTCCTGATAGCTCAGTTGATATGGAATGCAATGCAGAAGCCTCTGGTTCGACTCCTGGGTTGGGAAGCTCTTCTGGAGAAGGGATGGGCTCCCCACTCCAGTATTCTTGGGCTTCCCACTCCAGTGTTCTTGGGCTTCCCTGGTGGCTCAGCTGGGAAAGAATCCGCCTGCAATGCGGGAGACCTGAGTTCAATCCCTGGGTTGAGAAGATCCGCTGGAGAAGGGAAAGGCTACCCACTTCAGTATTCTGGCCTAGAGAATTCCATGGATTGTATAGACCATGGGATCGCAAAGAGTCAGGCATGACTGAGCAACTTTCACACATCACAATAATAAGCTCATTCCTAGGTGAAGAAACTGTGGCCCCAGGGGGTTAAGTGCCTTAAAGCTGGGACCTAAGTGCTCTGACACATGGTGAGGAGAAAGGAAAGAAGAAAGCTTGACCTGCAGGAGTCCTGGCTCCACACTGCATGAATATATTTGCGGTTGTTTTCAGCATCCCCTCTATTCATTCCCCAAACCGCCCTGGCCTTTGATGAATTCCGGAGGAGGAGACCGTTTGGCATTTTCAACCAGATGCTCCAGTTCTTGAACACGGCAGTGGATAGAGAGTGACAGTGCCTTATCAGTCACCACATCCACGCTGCTGTCGCTGCTCGGCCCTCTCTGCCCACAGCGTGGGCTGGGCTTCCCGTCTCGCAGAGCAGGGGGCGATGCTTCCCGAAGGAGACGCGACGCCTCAAAATGTCAGACTGCCAGTTGCCGCTGTCAGCTTTTTATGGCCTGTGATATTTATCAGAGGGAAACAATTAAGTCCCCAGAAACTGGGATCTCCCTCAGAGCTCAAGCGGATGGCAGCAAAATGTGTATGAGTGAGGTATGTTATAGCATGCACTGGGCTGAAAGCCAGCACCAGAATCTCCTCGTGGGGTAAGCACCTCACACGTGTGGTCTGTTTAACACTGAACGCAGTGCTGAGAATTTGGCACTGGGTCCTCACTTTACAGATGAGAAACCCAGGCTCAGAGCAATGATGTGACTTGCCCAAGGACACACAGATGAGAGAGGCCAGGACCAGGGTTAGTCTGCATCTGATGCCAAACCCACCGTTTCTGGTACCCAGGGCAGCACACGGCGCAGAGAAGACGCCTCATCAACACTTGATGAATGAATGAGTGACTCAGTGAGGGAATGAATGACTCATGCCATGCTGCCGTGGAGACAGCCTCCGCCAGTCACCAGTCATCTCACTGTGGGTAGGTAACTTCACCTTGCCTCAGTTCAGTTCAGTCGCTCAGTCATGTCCGACTCTTTGCGACCCCATGAATCGCAGCACGCCAGGCCTCCCTGTCAATCACCAACACCTGGAGTTCACTCAGACTCACGTCCATAGAGTCGGTGATACCATCCAGCCATCTCATCCTCGGTCGTCCCCTTCTCCTCCTGCCCCCAATCCCTCCCAGCATCAGAGTCTTTTCCAATGAGTCAACTCTTCCCATGAGGTGGCCAAAGTACTGGAGTTTCAGCTTCAGCATCATTCCTTCCAAAGAACACCCAGGACTGATCTCCTTCAGAATGGACTAGTTGGATCTCCTTGCAGTCCAAGGGACTCTCAAGAGTCTTCTCCAACACCACAGTTCAAAAGCATCAATTCTTTGGCGCTCAGCTTTCTTCACAGTCCAACTCTCACATCCATACATGACTACTGGATAAACCATAGCCTTGACTAGACAGACCTTTGTTGGCAAAGTAATGTCTCTGCTTTTGAATATGCTATCTAGGTTGGTCATAACTTTCCTTCCAAGGAGTAAGTGTCTTTTAATTTCATGGCTGCAGTCACCATCTGCAGTGACTTTGGAGCACCCCAAAATAAAATCAGCCACTATTTCCACTGTTTCCGCATCTATTTCCCATGAAGTGATGGGACCAGATACCATGATCTTAGTTCTCTGAATGTTGAGCTTTAAGCCAAATTTTCACTCTCCTCTTTCACTTTCATCAAGAGGCTTTTTAGTTCCTCTTCACTTTCTGCCATAAGGGTGGTGTCATCTGCATATCTGAGATTATTCATATTTCTCCTGACAATCTTGATTCCAGCTTGTGCTTCTTCCAGTCCAGCATTTCTCATGAGGTACTCTGCATAGAAGTTAAATAAGCAGGGTGACAATATACAGCCTTGATGTACTCCTTTTCCTCTTTGGAACCAGGCTGTTGTTCCATGTCCAGTTCTAACTGTTGCTTCCTGACCTGCATACAGATTTCTCAAGAGGCAGGTCAGGTGGTCTGGTATTCCCATCTCTTTCAGAATTTTCCATAGTTTATTGTGATCCACACAGTTAAAGGCTTTGGCATAGTCAATAAAGCAGAAATAGATTTTTCTGGAACTCTCTTGCTTTTTCCATGATCCAGCGGATGTTGGCAATTTGATCTCTGGTTCCTCTGCCTTTTCTAAAACCAGCTTGAACATCAGGGAGTTCATGGTTCACGTATTGCTGAAGCCTGGCTTGGAGAATTTTGAGCATTACTTTGCTAGCATGTGAGATGAGTGCAACTGTGCAGTAGTTTGAGCATTCTTTGGCATTGCCTTTCTTTGAGATTGGAATGAAAACTGACCTTTTCCAGTCCTGTGGCCACTGCTGAGTTTTCCAAATTTGCTGGCATATTGAGCGCAGCACTTTCACAGCATCATCCCTCAGGATTTGAAACAGCTCAACTGGAATTCCGTTACCTCCACTAGCTTTGTTCGTAGTGATGCTTTCTAAGGCCCACTTGACTTCACATTCCAGGATGTCTGGCTCTAGGTGAGTGATCACACCATCGTGATTATCTGGGTCGTGAAGATCTTTTTTGTACCGTTCTTCCGTGTATTCTTGCCACGTCTTCTTAATATCTTCTGCTTTTGTTAGGTCCATACCATTTCTGTCCTTTATCGAGCCCATCTTTGCATGAAATATTCCCTTGTTATCTCTAATTTTCTTGAAAAGATCTCTAGTCTTTCCTATTCTGTTGTTTTCCTCAATTTCTTTGCATTGACCGCCTTGCCTAGAGATGGTGAAATACCCATTCTTGGTGTTGGAATGGCTAATAAAATGGATTTAAGTTGCTGATACGGAGATCAGGTTAAAGGGAAATATCTGGGTCTCTGGGGACAGGGGTCCAAGGGTTCTTTTCTCCTCTGGGCCTCCAGTTCTTCATGTATAGAATGGGAGACTTGGATATGGTGGACGGTGGAATCCTCTGTTTTATGGATATTCTGGAAGCCAGGAAATCCAGTGATGCTTATTGATGTGCGAACAGTAAAAGGCCTTGAGGACTTTCTCCCCATGGCCCTGGTTCATCTTCATCAGAGAGCCTTTGTTTGCACAAGGCCAGGAGAAGACAGAAGGGAGGTAGAGCTGGTGTCTGGCTCCTTCTGTAACCCTCTGGGCATCATCTGCTTTGTGCTCGGGGCATCATTTTCCCTCCTTGACAGCTAAGTTCTCCTGTGCCCAGCTCCCAGCCTGGCAGTCGAGGCCCCATGTACCCAAGCTCAGTCTTCCCTCTCAGCACTGTCTCCCACTCTTTCCCTTCCTGCTCCCCACCAACCATAGCCACCTGCTCCCCCTGTGATCCTGCCTGTTCCCATCTCACTGCCTCTGCTTGCGCTGCGCCCTCAGCCTGGTGCCATTTCTCCAGGTTTGCCCACTCGAAGACCTCCCCTCCACTGAGCTCTCCCAGACCCTCCTTGCTCCTGTAGCCCTTGTTCCACATTAGATCTTATCCACCCATGCACCATTCATTCACTTACGTCTCTGGAGAACTTTCTATGAGCCAGCCACTGTGCTACACATCGCCCCTCTGTTATCTCATTTAATTCCTTCAGTCCTATGAACCAGGTATCATCACTATCTGGATTTTGCAAATCCCGTGGGCAAACCGAGGCACAGGGAAACTAAAGTCACCCAGCTCATATACGGCAGAATTTCTGCCATGTTAGCCCCCTGTCTAGCATCTTTTAGCTAGACATATCCTTCTGTCATCTTGTTTAATTCCTTCAATCCTATGAAAGAGGAACTCCCGAGGTCATTAGGTGCCCAATATGTTACTGGAGATCAGTGGAGAAATAACTCCAGAAAGAAAGAAGGGATGGAGCCAAAACAAAAACAATACCCAGTTGTGCGTGTGACTGGTGATAGAAGCGAGATCCGATGCTGTAAAGAGCAATATTGCACAGGAACCTGGAATGTCAGGTCCATGAATCAAGGCAAATTGGAAGTGGTCAAACAAGAGATGGCAAGTGTGAAGGTTGACATCCTAGGAATCAGCGAACTAAAATGGACTGGAATGGGTGAATTTAACTCAGATGACCATTATATCTACTACTGCGGGCAGGAATCCCTCAGAAGAAATGGAGTAGCCATCATGGTCAACAAAAGAGTCCGAAATGCAGTACTTGGATGCAGTCTCAAAGACGACAGAATGATCTCTGTTTGTCTCCAAGACAAACCATTCAATATCACAGTAATCCTAGTCTATGCCCCAACCAGTAATGCTGAAGAAGCTGAAGTTGAACGGTTTTATGAAGACCTACAAGACCTTTTAGAACTAACACCCCAAAAAGATGTCTTTTTCATTATAGGGGACTGGAATGCAAAAGTAGAAAGTCAAGAAACACCTGGAGTAACAGGCAAATTTGGCCTCGGAATGCAGAATGAAGCAGGGCAAAGACTAATAGAGTTTTGCCAAGAAAATGCACTGGTCATAGCAAACAGCCTCTTCCAATAACACAAGAGAAGACTCTACACATGGACATCACCAGATGGTCAACACCGAAATCAGATTGATTATATTCTTTGCACCCAAAGATGGAGAAGCTGTATACAATCAACAAAAACAAGACCAGGAGCTGACTGTGGCTCAGATCATGAACTCCTTATTGCCAAATTCAGACTCAAATTGAAGAAAGTAGGGAAAATTGCTAGACCATT
This sequence comes from Oryx dammah, assembly GCF_014754425.2. Taxonomy (NCBI): domain Eukaryota; kingdom Metazoa; phylum Chordata; class Mammalia; order Artiodactyla; family Bovidae; genus Oryx; species Oryx dammah. The sequence goes on along the minus strand of NW_024070200.1, from coordinate 9,251,000 downwards.
CAGGTATGACCTAAATCAAATCCCTTATGATTATACAGTGGAAGTGAGAAATAGATTTAAGGGCCTAGATCTGATAGATAGAGTGCTTGATGAACTATGGAATGAGGTTCATGACATTGTACAGGAGACAGGGATCAAGACCATCCCCACGGAAAAGAAATGCAAAAAAAGCAAAATGGCTGTCTGGGGAGGCCTTACAAATAGCTGTGAAAAGGAGAGAGGCAAAAAGCAAAGGAGAAAAGGAAAGATATAAGCATCTGAATGCAGAGTTCCAAAGAATAGCGAGAAGAGATAAGAAAGCCTTCTTCAGCAATCAATGCAAAGAAATCGAGGAAAACAACAGAATAGGAAAGACTAGAGATCTCTTCAAGAAAATTAGAGATACCAAGGGAACATTTCATGCAAAGATGGGCTCGATAAAGGACAGAAATGGTATGGACCTAACAGAAGCAGAAGATATTAAGAAGAGGTGGCAAGAATACCCAGAAAAACTACACAAAAAAGATCTTCACGACCCAGATAATCATGATGATGTGATCATTAATCTAGAGCCAGACATCCTGGAATGTGAAGTCAAGTGTCCTTAGAAAGCATCACTACAAACAAAGCTAGGGGAGGTGATGGAATTCCAGTTGAGCTGTTTCAAATCCTGAGGGATGATGCTGTGAACGTGCTGCACTCAATATGCCAGCAAATTTGGAAAACTCAGCAGTGGCCACAGGACTGGAAAAGGTCAGTTTTCATTCTAATCCCAAAGAAAGGCAATGCCAAAGAATGCTCAAACTACCTCACAGTTGCACTCATCTCACATGCTAGCAAAGTAATGCTCAAAATTCTCCAAGCCAGGCTTCAGCAATACGTGAACCGTGAACCCCCTGATGTTCAAGCTGGTTTTAGAAAAGGCAGAGGAACCAGAGATCAAATTGCCAACATCCGCTGGATCATGGAAAAAGCAAGAGAGTTCCAGAAAAATCTATTTCTGCTTTATTGACTATGCCAAAGCCTTTGACTGTGTGGATCACAATAAACTATGGAAAATTCTGAAAGAGATGGGAATACCAGACCACCTGACCTGCCTCTTGAGAAATCTGTATGCAGGTCAGGAAGCAACAGTTAGAAATGGACATGGAACAACAGCCTGGTTCCAAAGAGGAAAAGGAGTACATCAAGGCTGTATATTGTCATCCTGCTTATTTAACTTACATGCAGAGTACACCATGAGAAATGCTGGACTGGAAGAAGCACAAGCTGGAATCAAGATTGTCGGGAGAAATATGAATAACCTCAGATATGCAGATGACTCCACCCTTATGGCAGAAAGTGAAGAGGAACTAAAAAGTCTCTTGATGAAAGTGAAAGAGGAGAGTGAAAAATTTGGCTTAAAGCTCAACATTCAGAAAATGAAGATCATGGCATCTGGTCCCATCACTTCATGGCAAATAGATGGGAAAACAGTGGAAACAGTGTCAGACTTTATTTTTGGGGGGCTCCAAAACCACTGCAGATGGTGACTGCAGCCATGAAATTAAAAGACGCTTACTCCTTGGAAGAAAAGTTATGACCAACCTAGATAGTGTATTCAAAAGCAGAGACATTACTTTGCCAACAAAGGTCTGTCTAGTCAAGACTATGGTTTTTCCTGTGGTCATGTATGGATGTGAGAGTTGGACTGTGAAGAAAGCTGAGCGCCGAAGAATTGATGCTTTTGAACTGTGGTGTTGGAGAAGACTCTTGAGAGTCCCTTGGACTGCAAGGAGATCCAACTAGTCCATTCTGAAGGAGATCAACCCTGGGATTTCTTTGGAAGGAATGATGCTGAAGCTGAAACTCCAGTACTTTGGCCACCTCATGGGAAGAGTTGACTCATTGGAAAAGACTCTGATGCTGGGAGGGACTGGGGGCAGGAGGAGAAAGGGATGACTGAGGATGAGATGGCTGGATGGCATCACGGACTTGATGGACGTCTGAGTGAACTGTGGGAGATGGTGATGAACAGTGAGGCCTGGCGTCCTGCGATTCATGGGGTCGCAAAGAGTCAGACACGACTGAGTGACTGAACTGAACTGAACTGAACTGAATCTTATGAACCAGGTATCATCACTATCTGGATTTTGGAGATGGGTAGACCGAGGCACAGGGAGAATAAAGTCACCCAGCTCATATACGGCAGAATTTCTGCCATGTTAGCCCCCTGTCTAGCATCTTTTCTGCCAGACCCTGGGCTGCCTCAGGACAGGCACAGTCATTCACGCACCCAACATTTATTCAACAAGCTTCCACTGAGCACCTCCTGTGTGCCAGACTCCATGATGGGCACAGCAGTCCTGATGGGTGCTGTATGGCCTCCCACCCTTGTGGGATACCTGGCTCAGGGCTGGGCTTCATAAAGGATGTTTCAAGTTTTCTTGCTGAACGGCATGGCTGGTAAGCCTATGTGAGAAGCCAAGTTCAGAGCGGATGACGGTTGCAGATATGAGACGGATGAACAAAGGGCGAAGCTGATGGGGACAGAGGGGTGTTCAGAGACAGGGAGGCAGGCTGTCATTGGCAGGGCAGGGAAAGCCAAGGTAAGGATGCAGGGAGATGAGCCTCGCTGCTTCAGGTCAGCCCAGGGCTGCTCCCTGAGGTTTGAATCCAGACTGCGAATCCCGCCTGTCACACAAATAGGTTTGAGACTGTGCACATGGGTGGCCCCAGCTGGCTGCCTGTCACCTCCACTTAGAGGCCAGCCCTGGTCATAGAGGGAAGACCTCGGAGGCAGGCGGTGGAGAGGCCGACACGGAGCCAGGCTCCTTCCCCCGAGCTTGGTTTGGTTTGTGCATCCGAGAAAGGAGTTACTACCTGGCCATTGTATCTTGAAGGTTGGTTCCTTTTAGGAGCTTCAGGTGAGGGCTCCGAACATTCCTGGTGCTCCTTGCCCTGGCTAAACAGAAGCCCTGCAGTTTGATTTAATGCACCATTCATTTATTCATTCTATTATGGGCTGCGTGTGGCATTGGGCACTGGGAGGAGCTTGAGGAGGAGAAAAACAGGGAGAAAAGCAGCCCGCAGGATGGAGACAGACCTTCATGCAGGCTGCCCTGTCCCCCAGCAGGCAAGGCCACGTGCTATTACTGATGGGTAAGGGAAGCATCCAGAGGACCCACGCAGGAAGGATGGTCCCGCTGTGCTTAAGGCCAGCTTCCCAGAGAAAGTACAGCTTGAACTGGACTCGGAAAGGGTGAGGTTTTGGCCGACTGTGGAGGGAGACTGTGGCGGTCATTTCAAATGGTGGTGTGGACTTTATTCTAAGTCTGCGCAATCTGATCGTGGCTCAAAGACCTCTGCCACCCCCAGTCTTCCCCCCACCCCATGGCTTTCCTTTCCCAGGAAACGCACCTGCCCCATCCACTAGCCTTTCTTCAAGACCCATCCTGTCTACCTTCTTACTGTGCTCGTGGTCAGTCAATAAATCATGTCTGACTCTTTGGACCCCATGGACTGTAGCCCACCGAGCTCCTCTGTCCAAGGGATTTCCAGGCAAGAATACTGGAGTGGGTTGCCATTTTCTCCTCCAGGGGACTCTCCCCAACGCAGTGAGCAAAGCTGCATCTCCTGTGTCTCCTGCATGGGCAGGCTGATACGTTTAATGACTCAGATTTCTGCTTCTCTCCATTTACAGCACCACAGACAGCTCAGGCTGCCAGCATTTCTTGACCAGACCCCTGCGACAGCCTCTCAGCCCCATGCAGTCATTTTTTGCTTTCCTCTGGCTTCTCATAACATTGGAACTTACTGCGATTGTTGACTCTATCACTTCGCATTTAGTAGTTTTCCATGTCTGGAAGCACATCATCTGTTTATCTCAAGGGCAACATCTGGCACGTCATAGATGCTCAGTAAGTAGGTGTCTTTTGAAATGTTGCAGCCGTTCCTGGGGATTTTTTATTCACATCAGCTCACACAATGATGGCTATCAAAACTGGACAGAAGGTGACCCAGCTGGAAGTTAGGGCCACTAACCAGGGGGTTTGTCCAATTCATCTGACTCCCAAAGGGTACGGACCTACCAGCTTCCACTGGCCATTAAAGGGGCATTTCGAGGACAGGGCAGTAGCATCCTGGAAGGGGACAGAGGAAGGCAACGTCATCCCAATCCCCAGTTGCAGGTTGGAAGGAATAAGCGATGATGAGGCTTAGGGACCTGCCTGTTGTAGTGCCCTCATGTAGGAAGGCATGATCCACAACCATGGGGATTCCATTCACGTCCTAGAGACTCCGCTCTTTTGCAAAACTGAATGAATAAGAGTCAGTGGGACTTGGGAGAAGTTAGCCAGCACCAAGACCTAAGAACAGATGGCATGGTACCCTAAAAAGAACATGCCATTGGGAGTGAGGAGACCCAGACAGGGATGCTGGCTCTGCTAGGAGCTGACTTTGGGGTCACAGTCACATCTATGGCATGGTACCCCCTCCAACACAACTTCCTTCACTCGCTAAGAGATCCCCACATATGTGGCTCTGATTTGGAGGGCAGAACGGCTTTTCTGTGGAAGCAGCTGATGAGAACAGAAGTGATGGTCAAGCTAGCCTGGGTTTGATATTAGAAAAGCGGTAAACAGATGATACAGCATGTGGTTATCACACAACCATCTCGCCTCCACTCTGGCACTTTCAGACTTCCCACCCCCACAGCCTGCACCAGGCACACAGCATCCTTCAGCCTGCCCTCCTCCCACGCTGGGCTCTCCATCTCTCCCGCTGTGACCTCCAAGTTTCCCCTACTCCCTCCTCATCCTGTTCTTTGTAAACTTGGAGCATTCTTCAAACAGATTCCATCAGTGCCTTTGGTGAGTGGCCTTGCGTTCTTGGCAGAGTCCCATGCGCACTCCTCAAGCAGTGGAAAGTTTCACCCGCAGTGGGAGTTGGGCCCCCTGTCCCACCTCTCTCCTGGGCGTGCTGTGCAAACCCGCAGCACCCAGGGAGCATTTGCTGCCTGGCTGAAGAGCAGAGATCTCTGCTGAGGCCAGACCCTGGCATGGAGCCAGGTCTGCTGGTAATCACTCCACTCATGTCCACGTGGGGTGCAGCAGCTCTGTCCCACCCCAGTGAGCTATTAAAGTCTTGGGAAGAGGAGCAGTTTTGGGGTGTTTTGTGACACTCAGCGTTTACTTAATTTCACTTGGCAGGAGTCTCTGGGTGGACTTCTGCTTAAACAGCGTCATGCATTCTGAAAGCCTCACCGAAACAGACTCTGAAAGGAATGTGGGTTCTCCTTGCAAACCTGTAGAGCCATCGCAGTTGTAAAGGGAGACCCAGGAGACTTCTTGGCTCTTTGGGATGAAAGAGAGAAACAGAGACAGACAGACAGAAGCAGGCAGATGGACTGACTGACTTAACTGCACCTTGGAATTGTAAAAGAGCCCAGAACCAGGAGCTAAAGTGGGGTATAGGTACTTGTCCCCTTGCTCATTGGAACTGCGACTTTGAGGTCAGTTACTCCCACTTCTGGACTTCCCTGGTGGCTCAGACAGTAAAGCGTCTGTCTACAATGCGGGAGACCTAGGTTTGAGCCCTGGGTTGGAAAGATCCCCTGGAGAAGGAAATGGCAATCCACTCCAGTACTGTTGCCTGGAAAATACCATGGACAGAGGAGCCTGGTACGCTATAGTCGGACACAACTGAGTGACTTCACTTCTTCACTCCCACTTCTAATCTAGAATATGGAAAGAAAAGGCAGTTTCCTACAAGTGTTGCTGGAAGGATTCATTAAGAGAGGCTAGTACTTGGTGGACTGGAAAGTACTGAACATTCAAAAGCTGGTCCAGCCATGATGTCAGCATCATGGCTGATGGGGACTCCGGGCATCAGGCTGGATCCTGAGCCCAGAAGTTGTCTGGGTCAGGACTGTAGGCAGATGGAGTGTTGGGGAGAAGAGAGATAAGGAGTTGGTGGCTGATGACATGGGGTGTCCCTGGGATGCTAGTGACAGGGCAGAGCCAGAGAGGTCAAGATTCATGGCTCTCATCATCCCTGCAGAGAACAGACCCTCAGGGTGGGCTTGACGCTGCTCCACAGCAGCCCAGGGCAAGCAGAGATGAGCCAAAGGGCCATGAGAACAGGCCCCACCGGGGAGAACCAAAACCCCACTGGCAGTGAGGGGCAGAGCTGTGGGCTCACAGGGTTCGGTCCTTTCACCTGGCTGCCTTTCTACATCTGCCTCTTCCTCCCGGCTTCCTCTGCCCCCCACCCTGCTGGTTCGGGTCCCAGCATCCGTCATGTGGACCATTACAACAGCTCCATTGCTGGTCTCCCAGCCTGCAGCTTCATCTACTCCAGCTTCTTTGCAACAGCTTTTAGTGGGTCGTTAAAAAAACATCCATCTCAGTTCATCTCCACCAGGCTGAAATCCTTCGAATGTGTCTCTCCATAGAGCAGTTTCCAAAATGATGTTCCAAGGCGTCATAGTTCCTGTAGGATGATGTTTCTTGGAACAAAGCTTCTGAGCCCAAATTATATTGGAAATTCTGGGCAGAGCAACACAAAGTGAGCGTCCACACAGCTGGGCCTCTCAGAGCCCTTCCAGTACAGCCTTCCTGTGAAACTCCCAGAGAGGCAGAGAGTGGCTCCCTGTTCCCAGGCTTATTTGGAAACCTTCTTCCCCTTTCTTTTGTGGAAGAGGTGTTCCAGGGAATACAGTGTGGGGAAAGAACGAAGTCCAGATTCTACACGTGGCCTCACATTCACGGTCTTCTGTGATTGGGTCCTACGGCCATGGGAGAATCCAATTAATTGTCTCAGAAGGGGTTTTCTGCAGTCACAGAAAATAATCAATGACCTGAAATTAAGCAGAAGTGATCTTATACCACAGCTCCTCAGAAAATCTACAGGCATGAGATCGTTGCATCACGCTTCCATAAATATTGATCCTATCCACACCCTTTGTTTTATAAAGAGGATGAATCCGAGGTTGTAACAGGAGCGGGAGACACAGACGTGGCCTGTGCTGTATTTGCTAAGTCGCTTCAGGTGTGTCTGACTTTTTGTGACCCCCATGGACTGTAACCCGCCAGGTTATTGTAACCCTCCTCTGTCCATGGGATTCTCCAGGCAAGAATACTGGAGCAGTTTGCTATGCTTTCCTCCAGAAGATCTTCCCAACCCAGGGATGGAACAGCGTCTCTTACTGTCTTCCACATTGGCAGGTGGATTCTTCACCACAGTGCCACCCAGGAAGACCATGGCCTGGCCATTTGCTAACACAGGGCTTCTAACACTCAGACCAGGGCTCTCCCCACTTCACCAGGAATGAGTGAGCCAGAGAGCATCCCAGAGGAACACAGTTTAAGTCAAGGAGCAAGCTGTACTTGCTGGAAGGTTGACCTGGAAAGTTAATGGGATTAAACACAGGAAGCAAAGAAAGGGTGGAGGCCATAGTGATTTTAACCTGCTGGTTAGACTGAACTGCAGGATTTCAGGATGAGAGAATTATGACCAAGTAATAAAATCTCCTGCTGAGAAAGGACGGTGATGAAAAGCTAGGGGAAGTCCAACCAACCCCAGAAATCCCTTACCAAGAATATGTGAAGAATCAGCCACTTGCAAGGATATTTTTTTAAAGCATTAATGCCTTACTTCTGGTTTCCTGGAAACAGAGCCTGAGACAGGGCTTCTCGGACACTAAGTGTAATGAAGAAGTTGTCTTAGGAGACAGGGACCGAGGGAAGAGGAGCAGGTCAGGGGAGGGAGCAAGGCAAGAATGTGTCCTCCACTGATGTCTGACTTCCATCTGGTCCACAGGCAGCCTTGGGGATGTGAATTATACCACAGAGCTGGTCCCAGCTTGAGGCCAAGACTGGCCTTTTGTGCCCCCATATCAGTCTGTTATTGACGTCCCCTCTCTGGGGAGTGAGAGAGCTTGGGATCCAACCTTCTAGACGAAGTGGCTTTTTTTACCTGAAGGCAGCTCTCTGGAGAGGGGGCAACCATGAGTCGTTAACAGCTAACACTCAGAGCAGGCGGGAAGCAGAGGCTCTGGAGAAGCAGAGGGGCTCTGGTGAGGGACACGTGGCATGCACTATAATTCAACTCCCTCATCAGAGGGGGAGACTGAGGGCTAGGGAAGCCAGTGACTTGATCGCATCACTCCTCTCTGAGACCAGGGTCCTATTGTAAACGTAATCCCTGGTTCCATCCACAGATCCTGGAAAGAGTGTGGCATCCTCTGATGGAATCTGTCTTTGCTCAGCACAGTCAATGGCTATTGAACTTGAGGGCATGATCTGAAACGAATCTCTTTAAACTGGTGCCATGCTGATTTGTTTTCAGGACCGTGACTCTACTGTGTCTGTAATACAGGCTGTAATAAATTGCCTTCCCTTTATGCTCTGGCCTGGGGGTGTCTTTCTTGTAAAAGGGGCTATTTTAAAAAGCAAAGAGACAACAATATCCTCTCCAGTATGTTCCCCTAAGGGATAAAAACACATTCTCAAATGAATACAAATGTTGGAATTGTAGAATTTAGAGCTGGAAAAAGAATCTATGAGTTCATCAAGGGAGTTGGGGGGGTACATTTTCAGCAGCAACAATGAATCCCCACACTCTTTCTTCACCCACCTTTTCCTTTGATGGATGTTGACAGTAAGCCTGCAGGTGTAAAGCAGTTGATTCTTTCCCCTCATTCTTTGAATCAGACACAGGTAGGCAATAAAATAATATCCAGGCTATCCTGTGATATCACTGGCAGTCAGTAAGAGCTTCTAAACCATGTGTGAGAGGCGAAACTGCCACCTGAGCTGATATTATTCCATTCCAAAATGAAGGAGCTTGACATTTTAATTAACCTGTGGGGCCTGGTCATGGGCAAATGTGTTTTGAAATGTGAAAACAGCTCTTGAGTCTCAATGTCAACCTCCAGATTATCTCTGGGGATCTAGGGATGTGAAATTGGAACCCAGTGAATGCTTTCATATTAAAGATGGCGAGACTGAGGCCCCAGGGTAGGGAAGTGGCTTTCCCAAACCCACACAGTGATGAAAACACAAAACTGAAACTCAAGGTCAGATATTTCCTCCGGATTCAGGGATATCCCACATCAAATGTTAGGCCCAATGTGACAATGAGCAAACTGTGTGTTGTAAACAACAGAGTTCTCTACATTTGTAAGCACAGCCCTTCTGACGTCCATCCTTTGGAGAGGCTGCCTTGACAAGCAGCAGGACTTGAAAAGTCAGCAGGAACAGGGAGAAGCTCAGGACTTAAGAGTTTTAATGAGGAGAACCAGGTTGTTTTTTTCTGTGGCTTCTCTTGAAGGTGATCCCTATAGCGCTGACGGACGATCCCTTCCCATTTTAATAGCAGTCTGGTGGTGATATCATAGCAAATAAATTTAAGTGACGTGTGGAGTGCAATTGCAGACTTTAAACTCTAAGCGAGCACTGTGTTTTTTTTTCTGAAGATGTGACACATAGCTGATTGACCTGCATTCCTGAGTCATATTTATAGGACAGAAGCCTTCTTGGCAGCAACGTGAATCAGTTCGTGATCTTCAAGGCTAATAGGATAAGCCAGCAAGAAAAGCTGGGTCTGTACAGCTCTTTACATCTAAATGGGCTGGAGTCATTATAATTCTTGCTCAGTACCACGGAGTCCATTCGCACTCCGACTCAGGGTGCCCACTCAAGACATCGTTCCCACTAAGGAGAGTTGCCTCCACAGGTGCCGGGATGGCTAGAACCATGTCGGGGTCACTTGAAGGGTGTTGCTGAATTGCTTCCTTCAAGCCTTTCCTTCTGTTGATCCTGAAATGCCATTAGAGTGGTTCAAGTCAATTTCATTCACTGACATTCAAGCTGGAAGGGAGCATAGAGGGCATCTAAAATGAAAACGTCATAGGACAAACGGGAAAACAGAGGGTTGCACCAGGAGTGTCTCAGCCGTGGTCACAGTTAATGACAGAGCCAGAACTAGACCCCAGTTCTAGACCCTAGACCTGTTGACTTTTCCTGGAGGTCTGACTTTGCCATGTCCCATAGTCTTCTCAGTCGAATAAAAATACCATGGGGTATCAACAGGCTCTGAGGTGGACAACACAGACACATGTTCATTCTTTCCACAAATACTTTACTGCATATCTATTAGATGTGAGGCACTCTTCTAAGCACTAAGGACATCATGATGGACAAGATAAAGGCTTTGCTCTCATGAGCTTCTAGGGAAAGAGATGAACTGATACATTAATGAACAAGTAAACAGATGACATCAATGAATTAGATAACAACGAATAAGAAAAAATAAAGCCATGTAAAGACTTGGAGGGAGAGTGATGGTTCTCGGGAGCTGTTTTGGAGAGATAGATCGGGGAAGGCATGAAAGTTTCACTGTGGAGGTGACCTTTGAGCAGAGACAAAGTGACGAAACAAGATGTGTGATGAGCACTTCAGGCAGAGTGGAGAGCAAGGGCAAAGGCCTTGTGGTGAGAATTAGCTTGGTGGACTCAAGGAACAGAAAGCAGGTTGATGTAAATAGAGTCAAAGGGATAAGATGAGAGTCTTAGAGCAAGATAGCTCAACTCAAATAACATTGAGGGGGAAAGGGGGTAAGGAAGGGGAGATAGCAGAAGCAGATCCTGAGTGATTTTGATATGAATGGGAAGAGGGAAAAAGGCGTGTGTCTGGAAGTGAATATGGAGTCTAAGAGAGCTCTTCTGAATTTGGGAGCTATTCCAGCATGGCTGTGTGCTGATGGGAATGGTCTAGCAGAGGAAGAAAAAGTGGTGATATAGGAGAGACAATGATACTGTAAGGAGCAAAGTCCTTGAGTAGGAAATTGCTCAGAACCCTGGTGTGAGCTGGAGAGGACTGCCTTAGATGAAACCAGAACAGAGTTTTCCACGGTAGCAGGATGAATGCAAACAGGTTGGTTGATTTTCACGATAGGAAGATTCAGTATTTTTTTCCCCTTACAGCTCTTATGTTAGTTTCTCAAAATAAAACCTACTTCTTTGTATATGCCCAAGAGAAATAAAAACACACATCCACTCAAAAACTTGGACATGAATGTTCAAGCATTATCCTTTAAGAGCTAAAAAATGAGCCCAAATGTCCATCAACTAATGAATGGCAAAATGAAAAAAAAAAAAAAAAGCATGTGGTATATCCATATAGGGCTTCCCTGGTGACTCAGTGGTAAACAATCTGCCTGCCAACGCAGGAGACACAGGTTCGATCCCTGGATTGGGAAGATCCCCTGGAGGAGGAAATGGCAACCCATTCCAGTGTTCTTGCCTGGGAAATCCCATGGACAGAGGAGTCTGGTGGGCCACAGTCCATGTGGTCACAAAGAGTCAGGCATGACTTAGCGACTAAACAACACATATCCATATAACGGACTGTTTTTCAACAATAAAAAGGAAAGAAGTATTGATACATGCCACAACACAGATGACCCTTGAAAACACTGTGCTGAGTGAAAGAAATCAGCTACCACTAAAGACCGCCAGTTATATAACTTCACTTACATGAAACTCCCAGAATAGGTAAATCTATAGCAATAGAAAGTCAATTCGTGGTTGCCTAGGGCTGAGATGTGGGTTGGATAGGAAATGGGAAGTGGCCATTAATGGGTATGAGGTTTCTTTTGGGAAGAAACCCAAAAGATAGAAGTGCTTTAAAATTAATCATGGTGACGATCACACAACTCTACAAATATACATAAGCCATTGCATTTTAGACTTTAAATGGTTGGATTGTGTGATATGTGAATTATATATCAATAAAGCTGTTTTTAAAATATGAAGAAAGACAATCAGCCATTATCTTAGTCTCTTCCAGCTGCCATAACAAAATATCATAGATTGGGTGACCTAAACAAAAGCAATTCCGTTCCAAAGTTCTAGAGCCTGGAAAGTCCATGATCAAGGTGCCAGCTGATTTGATTCCTGGTGAGACTCTCTGTCTGGTTTGTAGATAGACATCTTACAAGGGGCTCTTCTTACAGGAAATGGCAACCCACTCCAGAATTCTTGCCTGGAAAATCCCATGGACAGAGGAGCCTGGCAGGCTACAGTCTATGGGGTCACAAGAGTTGGACATGACTTAACGACTATAACACCACCGATCCCATTATATAGACCCCACCATCATCACCACATCTCCCCAATTACCTCCCAAAGGTCCCATCTCCAAATACTAAATATTATCATGCTGGGGGTCAGGGCTTCAACTTGTGGGTTTTGGTGGAGGACACATATATTCAGACTATAACAGCTGTGGATGGGGTGGGGTGTTGGAGAAGAAGAAAAAAAAACATGAGGTGGTATCTTGGAAGGGGACCATGAGTCAGCTATGGACATACAGTAGGATTACTGTGTATGTGTGCCAAGTCACTTCAGTCGTGTCCGACTCTTTGCGACCCTATGGACTGTAGCCCACCGGGATCCTCTGTCTGTGGGATTCTCCAGGTGAGAGCACTGGACCGGGTAGCCGTTTCCTCCTCCAGGGGATCCTCCTGATGCAGGGATCATGTCTCTTGCATCGTCTCCTGCATTGCAGGTGAATTCTTTACCTCTGAGGCACTGGGAAAGCCCCAGTAGGATCACTGAGACGTTCCCAAGGTTGTTTTGAGGTTCAGGAATAAAAATTTAAAGAGCTACCACTCAGGGCAGTTAGTGTTTTGTTGTTATTTGTTATTTTCCCCCCTGCTATGTTTTCTAATAATGTGTAGAGATAGGCACTAAATGTCTTCCACAAAAAGAGAAAGGCTGGAGTTTTAGCAGGAGAAGGTGAGCAGAAAGAACTGAGACTCCAGCGCAGTGGGGTCGTTATAGTGAGGAACTTGGATTCTAAGGTGGGGGAGCAAGAATGTGAGTGCAGGGAGGGAGTGGACAGTGAAAGACGAGGGGCAATGGGGTGGGGTCCTGGTTGGTCAGTGAGGTGCAGGAGTGATGGTCTCAGATCAAGTGAGTGGGAAGAAGGGAGACTGTGGTGGTCCCAGTTTGGTGTATTCATTTGAGTTCTTCTGAGAAACAGAAGAAATGGGAGACACACACATATATATCATAAGATATTATAATGAATCATAGAACATACATCACATCATATCACAACAAATTGGCTCATCTGATCCACAGTCAACAAGCTAGTGTCCCAGGAGAGCTGATGGTGTAATTGCAGTCCAAGTTCAAGTCTGAAGGCACAGATGGAAAGCAGTCAGGCGGGTGGGCTCTTCCCTTACTCTCAGGAGGATTAGCAGTCAGGTCTGACTCTTTGTGACCCCATGGACTTTAGCCTGCCAGCCTCCTCTGTCCATGGAATTCTCTAGGCAAGATTACTGTAATGGGTGGCCATTTCCTTCTCCAGGGGATCTTCCCAACCCAGGGACTGAGCCTGGGTCGCCTGCCTTGCAGGCAGATTCTTTACCATCTGAGCAACCAGGGAGGCCCCTTGTGTTTGATACCAGCTTTCAGTGAGTTGAATGAGGCCACCCCCACACTGGGGAGGGCCATCTGCTTTATTCCAGCTACCCATGCAAATGTTAGTCTCATCTGAAAAGGCCCTCATAGAAACATCCAGAATCATATTTGACCAAGTGTCTGGGATCCCCATGACCAGTCAAGTTAATGCATAGAATTAGCCATCATACATGGTATGTCTGAAATTGAGATTCGAGAAAAGGAGCATTTATTGCTACTGACAAAAAGAGATGTATGAATTGGATTTTGGTTCTGTCTTCTGGAACAGTGCAGTCTGTAGAGGAGATGCAATAAGCACACAGATGACGCTAACCCAAGGCCAAGGGCTCTAAGAACCACAAATCCATGAAGGTTATATTATGGACTGAATTGTATCTCTACTCCAAAATTTATACGTTGAAGCCTTAACCCCCAGGTCCTCACAGTGTGTCTATATTTGGGGATGGGCTTTCAAAGATGTGACTAAGTTAAAATAAGGTCTTTAGAGTGGGCCCTACTCCAGTATGATTGGTGTCCTTAATGGAAGAGGAAATTTTAACACACACAGACACACCAGGGATGCGTGTGCACAGAGGAAAGGCCAGGCAAGGACGCAGGGAGGTGTCTGTCTACAAGCCAAGGACATAGGCCTCAGAGAAAACCAAGCCTGCTGGTACCTTGATCTTGAACTTCCAGCCCCAAGAACTGTGAAAAAATAAATTTCTGTGTTTAATTCACCAGTCTGTAATATTTTATTTTGGCCGTCCTAGCAGACTAATACAGGTAACAAGGGGAAAGACATTTCATCTGGCTGGAGAAGAAATAAATTCTTCCCGAAGTCTTTCAAAAACCTCTAAACAGAGTTGGCTAAAAGAGTTGTGACTTCAGTGCTCGAAAGATTTGCAACCACAGTGGCGGCTGAGGGTTACAGGGGCAGAAGAGGGCTTGAGATAGAAGTGGGAAAAGCCTCAGGCATGTGTGTGTGTGTATGTGTGTGTGTGTGTGTGTGTGTGCGTGCATTTGTGGGGCAGTGCATTACAAGAACAAAAGCGTGGACACACGAGAGCACAGGGTGGTGTCTGCGTCTGAGGGCAACGAGAGGTTGGGTTTGGCAGGCATGAGAAACAGAAATGGGCTGGGGACACGTTGTGGGTACAGCTCCAGTGTGTGCCCCCAAGTATTCAGGGCTCGATGGAAATAAGGGAGGTGGGAGCCACGGTTCCCCAGAACGTACATGGAGGGGAGGATGTGCTGATGGGCTAGCTGAGTAGTGACATTGAGCCTAGAGCCCACATGTGAGATGCAAACAAGAAAAATCACTGGAGCCAGTTAGGAGCATCAACAAGGAAGGAGCCTGGCACCGTCAAAGGGCAGGGGAAACTTACCAGAGGCTGGCCCCTCGCAAAGAGAACTTGAGTTTGGGGGTGGCTCCTTAGGAAGGAGCAGAGTGGGGAGATAAACTAATGGAACTAATACCTGCTGAGCAGGTTCTGGGTCCCAAACGCTCTGTAGGCCCTTCATGCCCTCGATCTCAGCTTCTTCTCACAATGACCCAGTGAGAAGGGTGCCCTTACCCCTACCTTGCAGATGAGGAAACAGCTCAGAGAGGGGCAGTCACATGCCCAAGTCAGAGACCCGGCTGTACACCCAGATTGCCCTGCCTCGCTCCCCTACCTCCCTCACCCCACTCCACCCCCCCACCTCTGCAGTAGTTTCTGTAAGAACAGCTTGCCTGGCCAGTTGAGCCATCTGCCCAGTTCTGGTTGAGAAGGTTCTGCCCACCCCTGTGGCATGAACAGGCATCATTCACCCAACCAGGTCAGTTCAGTCACTCAGTCATGTCCGACTCTTTGCGACCCCATGAATTGCAGCAGACGAGGCCTCCCTGTCCATCATCAACTCCCAGAGTTCACTCAAACTCATGTCCATCGAGTCGGTGATGCCATCCAGCCATCTCATCCTCTGTCACCCCCTTCTCCTCCTGCCTTCAACCAGAGGAGTTTCTATACCATCTAGGTCTCCCTGGGTTCTCAAGGCCATAGACCAATCATCACAGACTCAGAGGAAGCGTTTTGGTCCCGGGAAAGTCTCAGGAGGCTCTGAGACCCTCAGGGTTAGGGATAGGGGAGGTGACATGTGTGCTCATCATGTTCTTTGAACTCTAGCAGAGGCCGAACTTTCAGAGCACAACCGACAAGTTGGAGGATAACTCTTTTCAGCCAAGATCTGTACGAACAGAGACAAAGAACAAATTTCATGTGTCCTACAGCCTGGAGCATAGCCCTTTAACCTTCAACTGCAAGAGGCCAGAGGAAATCATTAACTTTATTAGTGCCTACTATGGCAGATCCCACGGACGGAGAAGCCTGGTAGGCTACAGTCCATGGGGTCGCGAAGAGTCGGACACGACTGAGCAACCTCACTTTCACTTTTCCCTTTCATGCACTGGACAAGGAAATGGCAGCCCACGCAGTGTTCTTGCCTGGAGAATCCCAGGGACGGGGGAGCCTGGTGGGCTGCCGTCTATGGGGTCACACAGAGTCAGACACGACTGAAGCGACTCAGCAGCAGCAGCAGCATGCACCTCATGCTTTGGACATACAATTTTTTGGTTTTTGTTTGTTTTTTTGAGTTGGAAAATATTTGCTTTACAATGTTGTGTTAGTTTCTGCTGTGCAGCAAAGTGAATCACTTATACGTATACGTGTATCCCCTCTTCCTTGGATTTCCTTTCCATTTAGGTCACCACAGAGCACTGAGCAGCATTCCCTGTGCTCTACAGTAGGTTCTCATTAGTCATTTATTCTGTACATGTGCACGCACGCACGTGTATGTGTGTGTGTGTGTTAGTCGCTAAGTCATGTCCAACTCTTTGCGACCCTATGGACTGTAGCCTGCTAGGCTCCTCTGTCCATGGGATTCTCCAGGCAAGAATCCTGGAAAGGATTGCCAGGCCCTCCTCCAGGGGGTCTTTCCAACCCAGGGGCTGAACCAGCATCTCCTAAGTCTTCTGCATTGGCAGGCTGGTTCTTTACCACCAGCACGACCTGGGAAGGCCATTCTATACACAGTCGTGAATACCTGTCATGTATATACACGTACACGTATAACTGATTCACTTTGCTGTACAACAGAAACTAACATAACATTGTAAAACACCTATATTCCAATTAAAAAAAAATTTTTTTAAAGCAGAAAACAAACAAAAATCTGTCTCTCCTTCTCCCCTTGGTATCTGTATGTTTGTTTTCTACATCTGTGTCTCTGTGCTCATAATCTTGTAGCTTAGAAGCACTAAGGTCAACTTAGCAGGAGGGGGAGAGTCTCGTCACGTGGGTAAGCACCACAGCTGACACCCCCAGAGACCCGCTGGGTGGACAGAGCGGCTTCTCCTGGTCTGTCCCCCACGGCCGTGCTGAGAGCATCGTCGGGACAGTTTGCAGGCTAAGCGCCTGGCGAGGGACAGAACATCTGAGCTCCTCACGTCATCACTGCCACTGCCAAGCCTCTTGGATGGTTTCTGCTTTTCTGGCAATTTCAAGCCTTCTCCCCAAGGGCTCAGTGGTTGCCTCTCTTCATTCTGTGAGGCTTTTGACTGTGAATTCAGCACAAAATCAAAGGCTGTAGCTTTTCCTCCTTTCCAGAAGTGGCTTTTCCTCCTTCCTTTACTAGGAAATTTTCTGTTTCACTGGAGCAGATTTGAGCAATTGGTCCTCCTCTACCATGAAACTTTGTGGGCACAGTGATCCTGCTGGGCCAGCTCTCCGGACAGCCCTTATTTTCTGAGCTAGCGATTCACTGGGGGTGGATCCCAGGAAACTGATTAGCATGGAACCGTGTCTATCAGTCCCCAGTCTCTCAAATCAGTTAGCTCCCCTCCTGCCGGTCTACATCACAGCCCTATTGACTTTCCGGATACAGCATTTCAACCTCCTCCCCTCCACCCTTCCCTGTCACTCATCTGGAAAGACTGAGACAGCCTGGAGCAGGCAGGGTAGGACAGGCCACTGTAGGCGATGGGAATAAAAGTGAGAAGAGGCCCCCAGGGGCAGGAAAAAGAGGGATAAAACTAGGACCTTGAAGGGTGAGGCAAGGGGCTAGAGCGTGTCAGATGAACCGATTTGCTGAGAATCTGCTACATGTCAGACACTGCCCTGAGCCTTTCAAGCTCAACACCACAGGCAGGACGAACCTTCTAAAATATAACTCTTAACCTCACTACTTCCCTGCTTAAAACTCTCTAAGGGCATTTTTGGAATCCATGGACTAAAGGTCCAAACTACTTCTTATGCCACTGGGGATGCCCCAGCTCGGGAACCCTGCCTAGTTTCTGACCGCCCACCCTTCTTACAGCCTGCAGGTATCCTCCTTTGCACACCGAGACTGACGCTGATTCCCCAAAGATCCTCTCATGACTCTGAGCATCCACACATGCTGTTCCCTTTAGCCAGGAGGCTCTTCCCTATCTTCATCTCTCAGATAATGCCTATTTACTCTTTAAACATCTCCTCCTCTGGGTGCAGCCTCTCTTCTCCCTCAGGCTGGGACAACCACTCTGTCTGGATTCTAACAGGCCCGATCACAAAGCCCTATTCCACACACATTCCCCACATGATAATCATTTTGTCTTCTCTGCCCGGAGGTGAGCTCCTGGAGGGCCAGGCCTGGATCTCTTGTCCCTCCTTGGTGCTGAGCGTGTGGTTCGCCTCCTGAAAATGCATGTGTGTGGATGAATGCCTGGATCCACCTGCAACTAGGCTGGCAGGATAGCAAACTCTGTTCAGACGCAAGCAGTGTCCGGAAGCTCCTGGTAACTAGTTGCTTTTTGGTACCTATGGAGGTGGCCAGAGCACTTTGATCCATTTGAAGCCGAGGGAGTCATTAGAGGACTTAAGCGAAATCTCTACAAGGTGTGGTAAGCAGGTGGTCCATTTAGCATGATAAAGGCCATGGTGGATTTAAATTCAGAGAAGGGCTCCTCACCTGGTCAGGTGTCAAGGTCGGGCTTGGTTTCTCCATCTTGTGGGTGGGGGCTTGGGATGGTACATCTCTGGGATTATTTGAAATTCAAAGAAAACAGGGGTCTGAAACAGGCCTGGACAGCCCAAGTTAAGGCCTTCTCAGGAGGCAGCCATGTTCCCTCCGCAGAGCTCCAGCCCTTCTCAACAGCCTGGTCCTTTCTTCCTTAGCTGGCCAACCCAGCTGCTGGCCTCTGCCTAGCTTCCTGCAGGAAAGGAACACAGAGAGGGGCCAGGGCTGAGAGGGGCTCTGGCCTTCTGTGGAGGGAGCCTTCTCTATACTCACAATCTGGGCTTTGCAAGGTGGTCTTGTCCCTGTCTTGTTCCAAACACAGCCAAGGACTGGCTTATCCTTGGAGAGCCTTGTACGCTCAGCTGCAGTGAGGACCGTTTTTCACTCTGACACAATCACCCTCGTCCCACCCCAGCCTTCTGCGGTGGAATCTCACGCTTGCTGTCACTGACCCCTTCAGACTAGGGGTCACCATTTGCAGTGGAAAGTCAGCCTTCCCTGGTAGCTGCCCTTGGACCCAGGTAGCATCTCTTCCCACCCCAGTTCTTCTCCAGGCGAAGGATGCGAGAATGGCCTTTCTCCCATCATAACTAACACCAGTTGACACAGGTGGGCTTTTAAAAAATTCTGATGACATTTAGCACTATTTTTTATTGAGGTATAGTTGATTTATAATGATTATTTTCAGGTGTACAATACAGTGATTCAAAATTTTATAGGTTATACTCCATTTAAATTTGTTATAAAATACTGGCTATTCCCTATAATGTACAGTATGCCCTTGTAGTTTATTTTATACATGGTGGTATACATTTTAGACACGGTAGTTTTTTTTAAACTTTTAATTTTGTACTGGAGTACAAATGGCAACCCACTCCAGTATTCTTGCCTGGAGAATCCCAGGGACAGGGGAGCCTGGTGGGCTGCTGTCTCTGGGGTCACACAGAGTCGGACACGACTGAAGCGACTTAGCAGCAGCAGCAGCAGCAGCACAGCCAGTTAACAATGTGTGATCGTTTCAGGTGAACAGTGAAGGAACTCAGCCATACATATGCATGCATCCACCCTCCCCCAAACTCCCTTCCCATCCAGGTTGCCACATAACATTGAGCAGAGTTCCATGTGCTATACAGGAGATCCTTATTGGTTATCCATTTAAAATAATCCAGTGTGTACAAGTCCATCCCAGACTCCCTGACTATCCCTTCCCTCAGGCTTCCTCCACCCCCAGCAGCCATGTTCGTTCTTTAAGTCTGTGAGTTTCCTTCTGTTTTATAAGTAAGCTCACTTGTATCATTTCCTTTTCTGTTCCACATGTAAGGGATGTCATATGATATTTCTCCTTCTCTGTCTGACTTACTTCACTCAGTACGACAATCTCCAGGTCCATCCATGTTGGTGCAAATGGCATGATTTCATTGTTTTTAATGACACCAGCTGGACTTTTCAGACAGGGAAACTCCACCCTGACCTTCACTCAGCAGCTCCCTGACTTCACCTGGGGTGTATTACCTCCTCTTTTTATCATCCAGTCTTCAAAAGCAGGGAGCTGCATTTTTCTCCTTCTCTTGCCTTGCTGCCAAATTGAGTTCAGAAACAGCAAACTTTCAGGGAAGACAATAAAAGTCATGTGAATAGCTAAGGTCAGAAGAGCCAGGAGACCTGAAGTCAGAGATTGTGGCAAGATCCTCAGTTTTCCCCACCAGAGAGGCCTGGGACTTGCCTTTATAGTGGTGAGCTGGGGATGAGTCAGCAATACGCAGTGGAGCCTGGAGGCTGTTGCATGTGATATTAGAGAGAAAGTGTGTATTAATCCGAGCTGCCCAGAGAAAGAGAACCAGTAGGAGATAAACAGATGGTAGATAGATAGACAGACAGACAGATTTATTATAAGGAACTGGCTTGTTTGATTATGGAGGCAGACAAATCACAAGGTCTGCAGTGGCCAGCTGGAGACGCAGGAAGGCTGATGGTATAGTCCCGCTCTGAAAGCAAGCAGGCCTAAGTCCCAGGAAGAGCTGATGTTTCAGTCTGAATTCAAAAGCGGGAAAAAGCTCATGTCCCAGCTCAGAGGGGGAGTTCCCTCTTACTCAGCATTTTTCTTCTGTTCATGCCTTCGACTGATTAGATGAGACCCATCCACACTGGGGAGGCGAATCTGATTTGCTCAGGCTGCTGATTCAAATGCTAATCTCATCCAGAAACATCCTCTCTCTCACACACACCTAGGATAATATCTAACCAAATACTGGGGACTCACTCATATATCCCAGTTAAATTGACACAAGAAATTAACCATCACTGGGAGAATCTTGCCTTGGACATCTCTATGTTGTCCAACCACCTTACATTTGGTGAGGAAAGTGTAGCAGAGCACAGTTCTGTCAGTATTTGTTCCCTGGATTTATCACTTTTTCTTTGTGTGAACTGGGAAACTTTGCATACAGATTTCTCAAGAGACAGGTAAGGTAGTCTGGTATTCCCATCTCTTTAAGAATTTTCCACAATTTGTTGTGATCCACATAGTCAAAGGCTTTAGTGTAATCAATGAAGCAGAAGTATATGTTTTTCTGGAATTCTCTTGCTTTTTCTATGACCCAACGGATGTTGGCAATTTGATCTCTGGTTCCTCTGTACAAACCCAGCTTGTATGTCTGAAAGTTTTCGGTTCACATTCTGCTGAAGCCTCGCTTAAAGGATTTTGAGCATAACCTTGCTAGTATGGGAAATGACCGCAGTTGTACAGTAGTTTGAACATTCTTTGGCATGGAAACAAGAGCTGGAATCAAGATAACCAGGAGAAATATCAACAACCTCAGATATGCAGATGACACTACTCTAATGGCAGAAGTGAAGAGGAACTAAAGAGCCTTTTGATGAGAGTGAAAGAAGAGAATGAAAGAGCTGGCTTGAAACTCAACATTCAAAAAAACCAAGATTATGGCATCTGGTCCCATCACTTCATGGCAAATAGAAGGAATAAAAAGTGGAAACAGTGACATATTTTATTTTCTTGGGCTGCAAAATCACTGCGGATGGTAACTAAAGCCATGAAATTAAAGACACTTGCTCCTTGGAAGGAAAGCTATGACAAACCTAGGAGCATATTAAAGAGCAGAGACCTCACTTTGCCAGCAAAGGTCCATATAGTCAAAGCTATGGCTTTTCCAGTAGTCGTGTACGGGTATGAGATTTGGACCAGAAAAAAGGCTGAGCACCAAAGAATTGATGATCTCGGACTGCAGTGCTGGAGAAGACTCTTGAGAGTCCCTTGGACTCCAAGGAGATGAAACCAGTCAATTCTAAAGGAAATCAACCCTGAATATTCATTGGAAGGACTGATACTAAGCTGAAGCTCCAATACTTTGGCCGCTTGATGCCAAGAGCTGACTCATTGGAAAAGATCCTGATGCTGGGAAAGACTGAAGGCAAAAGGAGAAGGGGGCAGCAGAGGATGAGATGGTTGGATGGCATCACTGACTCAATGGACATTATTTTGAGCAAACTCTGGGAGATAGTAGAGGACAAATGTGCCTGGCTTCCTGCAGTCCATGGGGTCGCAAAGAGTCTGACACAGCTTAGCAACTGAACAACAACAAAACTGTTAAGCAACAGACTCACAAAAATTGTGAGCTATTATTCTTGATGTTGTTACAAACCTCTCTTCCTTCCCCTCCCCTCCAGACTGTGAGCTAACTCAATACAGAGAAAAGCACATGGGGTTTGGATCCAGGGAGACCAAAGCTGGTTCCCTTTCTTAGCAGCTGCACATCTTGAGCAAATTACCTATGTTCTCTGTGCCTCATGTCCCTTGTCTGTAAATGGGGATTATGTGACCTCACTTGATTGCTTCAGGGATTAGAAAATGTATATACAGTATGCGGTCCATGTGAGTCACTCAACAATCAATGGTTCCTTCTCTACCCCTGAATGAAAGAGACTATTCCACCTTCTTTCAGCCTCCCCAGAGAGCACCTAGCATGTAGTAAGCACTCATAAAAAAGGGTGAAGGTGGTAGCTTTGCCTGATGAGAAACATAGCCCTACTTCTCCCCAGAAACGTGGTCTAGAGATTGGATACAACAGGCACTAAAGACAGCATCATATCCACGCAGTCTCTGGGAGGCCCATCAGTGCCACAAGCATTTGGCAAGCTCTTGCTGGTGCCAGGTGGAAGCAAGCCTATGGAAGGCAGGATAGACAGCTGGTGGGACAAGACAGAAGCCATCTCTCAACTCTGGGGCAGCTGGAGGTGGAGAGACAGAATCAATTGCTTTGGGGGAGTGATTCAGAACAAAGTGGAAGATTATTCCCTGCCTGCAAGCCCAGTTGCTTCCTGTCCTTAGAGAAGAATGGGTCTCATTGTGGGTTCTTAGGCCATGATTCCAGACACTAGGTCTACGGGGGCCCCTGAGCCATCCCCCAATGACCAATGATCTTGTTTATGTCAACCTGGTGTCTTCTACCTGTAAAGTCCATGCACCTCCATCCCTCATCACAGTCTCAAGAGGCAGGCCAGGTAGGGGCAATGACTCCCGTTTTTCAGAAGAGCAAAGGGAGACTGAGAGAAGTGTAGAGATTTGCCCAGAGTGACACAGCGAGAAAGAAGCAGCTCTTCTCACTGTCAGGTTAGAGGGGTTTTTCTCCAGAAAGACAAAACAGGAGTCCTTTCTGAGTGTCCCTGGTGGCTGGCAAGGCAGACAGCACAGCCTCCGAGCTGTGTTTTGGGCTGGCAAGCATCCCCAAGTGACTGGAGAGGGAGGATTTCTTCAACGGCAAATTGAATCTAAGTCACCGTGACAGGAGCCGGGCTTCTGACTCCAAGTTAGTCCCAGCTGTCAGGACGTGTGTCTCACCCTCCGGGCCGTTTCTTCCCAGCACTTGTCAGTCACTCAGTGGCAGGGCTGTTTCCTCCCCCCGCCCCCCTTCTTCCTCTGTATTCTCTGCCCCTTCTCTTCCATCCTATTCCATAACCTCTTTTCTTGATCAGATTGCAACCCAAAGCTCGTATTTCAATGGACCAGCCTTGGGATAAGACGACCAGTATTTTTAAAAACCATTCAAGGGACTTTTCTTTTTTTGGTTCCCTTTAAAGCCGGGGTTTTTTAATTCAGTGCCATGAATAGTGATTGGCTATTGAAAGTAGAGAATAGTTAAAGCCATATTAGACATTTCTGTGGTTATGATTTTATGTAAATTGGGGATGGGGATGCATCCGTTTCAGTTTCAGGTCAGTCGCTCAGTCGTGTCTGACTCTTTGTGACCCCATGAACTGCAGCACACCAGGCCTCCCTGTCCATCACCAACTCCCGGAGTCCACCCAAACCCATGTCCATTGAGTCGGTGATGCCATCCAACCATCTCATCCTCTGTCATCCCCTTCTCCTCCTGCCTTCAATCTTTCCCAACATCAGGGTCTTTTCAAATGAGTCAGCTCTTTGCATCAGGTGGCCAAAATATTGGAATTTCAGCTTCAACATCAGTCCCTCCAATGAACATCCAGGACTGGTCTCCTTTAGGATGGACTGGTTGGATCTCCTTGCAGTCCAAGGGACTCTCAAGAGTCTTCTCCAACACCACAGTTCAAAAGTATCAATTCTTTGGCGCTCAGCTTTCTTTATAGTCCAACTCTCAAATCCATACATGACCACTGGAAAAACCATAGCCTTGGCTAGATGGATCTTTGTTGACAAAGTAATGTCACTGCTTTTTAATATGCTGTCTAGGTTGGTCATCATACTACCCATCAAAGTCTCAAAATGGTATAAACTCAGAAAGGCAAAGTTCTTTATTAAAGCCTTATTGACTCTTACTTAACACACAGTGATAAGAAAGTGGTTTGATGTGGTTTTCTGGTTCATAGCAAAATAGCACCAACCAAGTAAGGAGGCAATGGCACACAGAGCCAAACAGGCTGACATCTAATGAAAAGGGTATTTGTTTAGTCGTTTGGTTCAAGGTGAGTGACTCTTTCCCATTACGGAGAAGCAGCAGCTCTTGGGCTGATGACTTTTTTCCATTGTCACATCCCAGTTCTGTCCACACAAAGAACCGTGGTAAGTATGATCATTAGGAGACATCCACATGTGGGGCTAGTGGGTTTAGTTACTGAAAGTCATGTGTTCTGGTGGGAAGGAATCAAACTTCAAAGTCATAAAGATTTGAGTTCAAATCCTGGCTACACTACTCATTGTCTGTACAATTTGGGGCAAGTTTCTTTACTCTATGGCATTGTCCTTCCTTAAGCGTAAAGTGGAGATAAACTTATCACTTGTTTGTATTGATTTAAGAGTGGATATTGATCTCAATATATTGAGATAGTGTACAAAAAAAAGTCCCATCTAAGGATGACATCACCGACTTGATGGACATGAGTTTGAGCAGATTCCAGGAGATAGTGAAAGACAGGGAAGCCTGGCGTGCTGCAGTCCACGGGGTTGCAAAGAGTCAGACGTGACTTTGCAACTGAACAAACAAGCCCTGACATGTTAATTCCCCTCCTCTCCCATACTAGCAACCATAAAGACCTGTTTAATCTAAAGGCCATGCATCAGGGGCCCTTGGCTTTCTTATACAAAAATCTGAAAGTCAGAGGGAAAAGTCCACATGTAAACAAAATAGTTGTTACAAAACTCAAGCATTAAACCCTACTCAGAATCTCACTGGTTACCCTTTAACCCACATGTCTAACTAGCTTCATTAGTTTTTCAGCTTCTAGCTGATTACAAGTTGAATTACATATGGATTAGTAAAAGAAAAAGCTATTCTATTCAGGCATAAAATTACTAAGAAAAGGCATTGAAAAAGAGATTAAAAACTAAATCCTAGACATAATACTAGAGAGTGGCAATGCATTCGTTCACTAGGATTGTCAAAACAAAGTACAATTAACAGCATTTTAAACAACAGAAACGTATTGTCTCAGATCTGGAGGCCAGAAGTTCAAGATCAAGGTACTAGCAGGGTTGGTTCCTTCAGAGGGCTGTGAGGAAAGGATCTGTCCCTTGCCTCTTGTCTAGCTTCTGGTGGTTTATTAGCAATCTTTGGCTATAGACGCATCATCCAGATCTCTGCTTTTATCTCCACATGGCGTTCTCCCTTTGTTTATGTCTGTCTCCAGATTTCCCCTTTTTTATAAGGACACCACATGTCGGATTACAGGCTCTCCCTACTTCAGCCTCACCTCATCTTATCTAACTTCAACTTCAATGATTCTCTTTTCCAAATAATGAAAGAAAAGAAAGTGAAGTCGCTCAGTCATGTCTGACTCTTTGCGACCCCATGGACTGTAGCCTACCATGCTCCCCTCTCCATGGGATTTTCCAGGCAAGAGTACTGGAGTGGGTTGCCATTTCCCTCTCCAGGGGATCTTCCCGACCCAGAGATCAAACCCAGGTCTCTCGCATTGTAGGTAGACGCTTTACCCCCTGAGCCACCAGGGAAGTATTTCCAAATAAGGTCACATTCTAAAGTGAGGGAGGGGTTGGGACTTCATATGAATTGGGGCGGGGGAGGACAAATTCAACCATAACAGGCAGAAATCAAGAGTTATTTAGTTTAAAGGCAAGCAGCCTCTACTTTCTGAAGTACTTGATTCAGATGGCACTCAGAATATCACTCTGTAAATCATTTCAAACAGATAGTTCTGTTTAACAGCTTTTAGGAACATTTCTATTATAAATGACTAATCTGAAAGAAGCTGGGGACTCATATCTCACTCATGAGAACCCACTGCTCATCAGGCATGTGAGGGCTGCACAGATGTGGGTACAATCTGTGTCTCGGGAGAAGTCCCAACATAAGCAAATGAGAGTCCTGAATGGCACAGTATCAGCCTTGTGGTTTTAACCTCAAGCTTTAGGAGTAGTTAGTCCATACATCTAAGACCCCGAGTTTCACCGGGTCTCTGCTGAGCTGACTTGCAGTCATTCAGACAGGAAACGCGGTGAACACTTCTAGTCCCCTGAACTAAGCAGGGATGCAGACCAGGGTCCAATCGGATGCTTGAAGGAGATGTCACAAGGTCGCTGGCTTTCAGGAATCAATCCTCTGTAGGGAGCATGTTAATCATCGCTGCTATGAATTGTTTACACTGTGCAGCAAGACATGAAGCAAACAGTACTTGTTGTCTGCCTCACCTGGCTTGGCATTTACCTACAGATCAGAGGAAGTCGGAAGGAGTGGGCAGAGCCCTTGAGTAACTGGAAAACCTGGGTCCCAGGCTCAGGAATTTCCAACTTCCTGGCAGAGCGAGCTTGGCAAGTGCCCTAACTTCCCTAAGCATCCAGTGTGGTAATTCACAACATAGCAGGGACTTACACATGGGTGACTGTAAATACCAAATGGGACAATGAGTGTCCAAGTACCTTGAACTCTTTAAGGTGTGAAATTGATGCACTGTGCAGAGTTAGTGATCCTCCGGATTTCTTTGAGGGGCTGCTATGCCCATTCCCAACCGTTCCGAGCTGTTGGAGCTATTGACTGCTAACAGTGCAGATCTGGGTCCTTTCTGTGGATGGCCCTGGTTTCTGGGAGCTGCTTTGTCTAGAAATGCCTGGAATCTATGGCCAAAACTCCCCAGGAGTGACCTGTGGTCAATGAGACTGACTGATGTGGTGGGTAACCACCCAGCCCCCACCTCTGCAGGATAGCCTCTGGGGTGCAGCTTAAGCAGCAGAGCTCCCTGTTGGATCCAGCTGAGGCTAGACTCTCCCCAAACCCGCTCTTTGCTCAGCTTCTCCCCCTTCCACATCCCACACTCCTCACTCCCTTTCAGGTTTCTCCTGAGAATATTCCCCCTTTAAATTACCCAAACAAGGATCTCCATCTCGGGCTCCATCTCTAGGGAAGCTGAGCTAAGGCAGAGTGCTGTACAAGCGTCCCTGGTTGGTGTTCCCATTTTGCCTTCTTTTCTTTTTCAGGGTCGACACCACCCTGATTTGCCTCCATGATCTTTGCACTTACTGTCTTTTCTGCCCTGAATGTTCTTCCTGCAGCTCGTCAGCTGGCTGGCTCCTTCTTTTCATTCAGCTGCAAAGTCACCTACGTGGAGACGCCTTCCCAGCTTCCGATGTAAAGTGGCCATTTAAATTCCCTGCATGGCTCTCGGCACACTCTACCTCCTGTGCGTCTCTTTGTTTATTATCTCATCCCTCTCCCTGCCCCTCTGGTCGGTGAGCTCTGGTTTTCATCTTGACGACAGCACATTAGGGCTGAGCCGTCTCTGAGGGCCCCTCTTATCCTGGCGTTCCACTTTCTATGTGCAGGGATCAACTATGAAGTTAACATTCCCAATAAAGACAGCAGACAGATAGCATGATGGTTCCATGGCTCCCTGATCAGGAGACCCTGGACAGACTCTTTCCCCAGGTCTGTTTCGTCACCTGTAACCCAGAGGTAGGGCGAGGTGACCCTCTGCTCTCTGTCCTACATTTCCGATGACATTTACTATCTATTGTTTCTCGTACCTGGGGACACACTGTGCCTGCAGAATGGCTTGTGTCAAAGCTTCTTTGTTTTTCTGTGTTCTCTTTAAAGCAGTTGGAGTCAACTGACATGAAGGGGCAAAAATACCTTCTTGTTGTTTCCGTGTGTACTCCTGACTGCTTTATCACCATTAGCCCTGTGTCCCTCAGACCTCCTCTGTTCCCATCACAGATGCTGAAACGAAAGCTGTTTCTCTCTGTTATCTGCAGACTTGTGGAACAAAAAAAGTTATATTCCCCATGCCAGGGAACGCGAAAGTAAAGAAAGTTGCTCAGTCATGTCAGACTCTATACAGTCCATGGAATTCTCCAGGCCAGAATATTGAAATGGGTCGCTTTTCCCTTCTCCAGGGGATCTTCCCAACCCAGGGATTGAACCCAGGTCTCCCTCACTGCAGGCAGATTCTTACCCAGCTGAGCCGCAAGACAAGCAGTCCATGAGGAACTCTCCAGTGACTGTAATTATAACGCACTGCATTCACTCATTCATTCCTGAGGTGCTTCATACACTTATTCAGCAAATATTTAGCGAGTGCCTATTATCTAAACTCCAAGGACACAACAATGAAGAAAACCAAAGTGCCCACCCTCGTGGAGCTTATATTCTCAAGGTACCTGTTGTCATAGAAGGTTTTCAGGGTGTTCTCTACAACTGAAGGGCAAGCAACTAATAATAATTCTCTCCATCCAGAGAGATCCTGGAAGTCTTTCCTGAGGAGAGAACGTTTGGTCTGGGTTTTGAAGAATGAATAGGAGTTTCCCAGTGATGGCAGGGATGGCAGGGCATCGTGACTGGGCCGGAAGGCTGGCAGCAGTGAAGGCCGGGGGAGGAGGTCGGAGAGGTAGGCAGGCAGGACGAGGTCGTGGAGGCTTTGTGAATCATGCCAAGCAGCTGCTGTTGATCTTGAAGGCCATGGGGAGCCACTGAAGAGGTTGGAGCAAGACAGAGAGACACGATTCAAGCTACGTGTTAGCAGTCTGGCAGCATGGCCGAGTGCATTCATCTCTACTGCAGCCATAACAAAGTGGCACCAACTGGGTGCCTGAAAACAACAGAAATGCAGTCTCCCCCAGCTCTGGAGGCTAGAAGTCCAAGATCATGGTGTTGGCAAGACCAGCTCCTCCTGAAGGCCTTGGAGAGTCTACTGCCCATCGCTTCGGGGGGTCACCAGGAAACCCTGGCGCTCCTGGGTTGCAGTCTCATTGCTACTGCAATAGCTATTGCTATTGCTACTGCCCCTACTTCCACCACATGCATCTCTCCTGTGCTACGCTCTCTTCACACGGAATTCCCCTCTCTGTGACCCTTCCCCTTGTCTTGTGAGGACACCAGTCACATGGGATTAGGCCTTAACCACCATGACCTCATCTTTGCTAATTTATCTGCAATGACCCTATTTTTAAATGAGGTCACATTCTGAGGCACTGGGGGTTAGGACTTCAGCGTATCTTTTGGTGTGTGGGGGGGGACACAATCCAAACCACAGTGCTGAACAACCTGCCTAGGAGCACACAGCCAGCATGGGTACAAGCTGCAGAGTGCAGGGGACACACACGCCCCATTTGTAACTGCACCCAGGCGTGAGGGGGTAAGGGACTTGTAAGCAGGGATATGGGTTTGAGGTGTTTCCATAGCTCTGTATAGTTGGTGGGGTTTTTTTTTTTTTTTTTTTGGTTCTTTTGTTCTTTTTTCTTCTGAATTTATTTATTTTTAATTGAAGGATAATTACAATATTGTGTAATTATTGCCAATGAAGGTCCATCTAGTCAAAGCTATGGTTTTTCCAGTAATTATGTACAGATGTGAGTTGGACTATAAAGAAAGCTGAGAGCCGAAGAATTGGTGCTTTTGAACTGTGGTGTTGGAGACAACTCTTGAGAGTCCCTTGGACTGCAAGGAGATCCAACCAGTCCATCCTAAAGGAGATCAGTCCTGGGTGTTCATTGGAAGGACTGATGTTGAAGCTGAAACTCCAATACTTTGGTCATCTGATGCGAAGAGATGACTCATCGGAAAAGACCCTGATGCTGGGAAAGATTGAGGGCAGGAGGAGAAGGGGATCACAGAGGATGAGGTGGTTGGATCATATCACCAACTCTATGGACATGAGTCTGAGTAAACTCCGGGAGTCGGTGATGGACAGGGAAGCCTGGCGTGCTGCAGTCCATGGGGTCGCAAAGAGTCGGACACAGCTGAGCGACTGAACTGAACTGAACAATACAGTGTTGGTTTCTGCCACACATCAGCATGGATGTATGTTGCTGTATGGCATAGGTATACATAGGTATACATATGGGCTCTCCCTCTTGAGCCTCCCACCCTCCTCCCACCCCTTCCATCCCAGGCCTCTCTGTTGTCACAGCCCTGGCTTGAGTTCCCCGAGTGGCACAGCGAATTCCCGTTGGCTATCTACATATTTTGGTGTATATGCTTCCATACTGCTTTCTCCATTAGTCCCACTCTCTCCTTCCTACCTCCTCCTTCCTCCCCAGCCCCCACCCCTGTGTCCGTAAGTCTGTTCTCTGTGTCTGTGTCTCCACTGCTGCCCTGAAAATAGGTTCATCAGTACCATCTTTCCAGATTCCATATATGTGCGTTAATATATGATACTTGCTTTTCTCTTTCTGACTTACCTCACTCTGTATAATAGGCTCTATGCTCATCCACCTCATTAGCACTGACTCAGATGCTTTCCTTGTCCCATAGCAGTTCACATGGGACTGAAAACCACCAATCGTCAGTAACAAGGAATGGGGGAAATAGCTGGACCACCTTCTGGTCATCCCTGGGGGTCCATGGATGGCTCCTCCCCTCTGATAATGCTTGTCGCCACTAGGGGTAACCTGAAAAGCATCTCTACACTTTTAGGTTCTAAATTATGTGCGCTATAGACCCAAGACAGACCCGCCCACTCCAATGATGACTCAAGCTGAGGAAAGCCACGCCCACTCGGATGGACCGCACCCAAGGTAGGGCCCGCTCCTTCTGTGCATCGCCCCAGCAAAATCCGTGCAAACTGCAGCCCTGTGGCCGACTTGAAGATTCTCTGCTGACTAGAGCGGGGCAGCTCAGAGCCTTGGGGGCACTACATCTTCAGGGGGGCCGGAGATCTGTGTTCACAGCCACCTCACGTCAGTCACTTTCTAATCCTGTTGGCTCCTCTGTGAATGGAGATGTTGCTGCTGTGGCTGGTCTCTGGCAAGAAGGTATGCAGAGGCCATCAGAAACCATAGCTCCTTCTCATTAGGGGGGTCAGCCCAGCCTCAAACCTTCTGGAGAGGTTCCCCCAGCACCCCGAGATGAAGGAAATCATGTGGGTCCTATCAGCCAGATTCAACAGGTCCAGATGGCCCTCATAGCCAAGCACCTCTGTAGGGCTGCTTGTAGGGAGGGCATGAAACGTCAGATACATTAAAGTGTTCTGTGAACCCCAAAGTACCCAGCACGATGTTTGCACTCACTGTGATTGGAAAAAGCGCTGAGATGACCCACCTCTGGGAGAGTGCCCGCTGGGCAGGCTGAGTGCCCCAGTCCACCTCCTGGAAGTGGCGGTCTTCCTAATTTGTTGCATCCATGTACAATCTGGGCACTGGAAAAGAATATTAAATTGGCTGCAGAGTGGATGGCTTTTAAGAGGATTTTTCTTCTTCCTCCCACCTTTTTCATTAGTGGGTGTTGCTGTGGCAATGAAGTTGCAACTTGCAAACTGCTGTATCAGGAGATGGCCTCTGGGGAGTTGATGGTGCTGGCTTAGCTGAGAGCTCCTTTTACCTGCGCGGGGAGGGCTGGTTCAGAGCACAAATATTCTGGTGCCCCAGGGGCTCTGTTATGAGAAGCCACCTCTCTCCAGCATCTTCTATGGCCAGCGGTCTGCACTGACACTTCTGCGCTTGACACTTCTGACACTTCTGTCACTCTGGCCTTTTGAAGGGAAGTTTTTTAGAACAGGCTTCTCCTTGGGGCCCTACTTGGGGGCCCCTAGGTCATTCTCCTACCACTCCCCTGGGCATGCCCCCATAGCCCATGCTCAACCATTTGGCTTGGACAGTCTTTCCCCAGATCCAACAACCCTGTGAGACAAACAGGGCAAAGTTAGCCCTGCCCTCCATCCCCCATTCAAGGAGGAAGAACCTAAGGGTCCATCTGGGGAAAACTTCAGTTCCAAGGCAGGATTCTACTGATAGAAACTGAAGGGTTATTTCTAGTATTGTGCCACTACAAAAAGAGTGCTGCAATCATTATTCTTGTATAAATTCTATATTTTGTGTCAGACTTAGATTTTTCTCCTCTCTGACATTATTTTGAAAGTTCCAATATATTATTCTAGTGTGTTTATGGTATTATTCTTTAAAATGTAAATCTTAGAAAATTTTACTTTGTTAGGAATGTAGTTTTTCCCCCAAATGATCTTTTGGAGCCTTACACTGTTTATTGAAAAGTTCATTTTACACACCTGATTTAAAATGCAACCTTTATTGTATTCTAAATCCCTGTATGTCTTTTGACCTCTTTTTTTTACATTCATCAGCTTTCTATTCATGTACCTGTACCATATCCTTTTAATGGCCAATACAACTTTATTTTTTTTAAACGTTTGCCTTTTTTCTCTTTCTTTTCTATTTTCTAAATTGTGAAAGTATGCTAACACATTTACAGGGGACTTGGAAAATGCAGAACAAAGTTACATATAGTTCCACTATATATTACAATTCTTTTTTAAGTAGATAAATTAAGCTTTTTAGTTGGAGTTTCAATTTCTCAGAAATAGAATGAATATACAGAAAAGTAGGAGGATAAATAGGGAAAGGAGTACGTCAAGGCTGTATATTGTCACCCTGCTTATTTAACTTATATGCAGAGTACCTCATGAGAAATGCTGGGCTGAAAGAAGCACAAGGTGGAATCAAGATTGCCGGGAGAAATATCAATAACCTCAGATATATGCAGATGACACCACCCTTATAGCAGAAAGTGAAGAGGAACTAAAGAGCCTCTTGATGAAAGTGAAAGAGGAGAGTGAACAAGTTGGCTTAAAGCTCAACATTCAGAAAACGAAGATCATGGCATCCGGTCCCATCACTTCATGGGAAATAGATGGGGAAAGAGTGGAAACAGCATCAGACTTTATTTTGGGGGGCTCCAAAATCACTGCAGATGGTGATTGCAGCCATGAAATTAAAAGACGCTTACTCCTTGGAAGGAAATTTATGACCAACCTAGACAGCATATTGAAAAGCAGAGACATTACTTTGCCAACAAAGGTCCATCTAGTCAAGGCTATGGTTTTTCCAGTGGTTGTGTATGGATGTGAGAGTTGGACTGTGAAGAAGGCTGAGCACCGAAGAATTGATGCATTTGAACTGTGGTGTTGGAGAAGACTCTTGAGAGTCCCTTGGACTGCAAGGAGATCCAACCAGTCCGTTCTAAAGGAGATCAGCCCTGGGATTTCTTTGGAAGGAATGATGCTAAAGCTGAAACTCCAGTACTTTGGCCACCTCATGCGAAGAGTTGACTCATTGGAAAAGACTCTGATGCTGGGAGGGATTGGGGGCAGGAGGAGAAGGGGACGACAGAGGATGAGATGGCTGGATGGCATCACTGACTCAATGGATGTGAGTCTGAGTGAACTCTGGAAGTTGGTGATGGACAGGGAGGCCTGGCGTGCTGCGATTCATGGGGTCGCAAAGAGTCGGACACGACTGAGCGACTGAACTGAACTGAGGAGGATATAGTAGACCTGAGAAGCACCATGAACCATTTCAACATAATTAAGATTTATACAATTTTCACACAACTGTAGGATACAAAGTCTACTCAGGTTCCCATAGAATATAAACTAGGAGACACTGTAACATACCCAGGGACATAAAACCAGGTGCAAAAATTTCATAAATGACCCATCCAACTTTAAATTGACACAGTGAATACAGACAGTGAATAAATACATATACTTATTTGATAAATAGGACAATTAGATAGCATTGTATCTTTGGCTTTCAAGGCATTGGTATGCTAAATGTATGTATTTCAGATACAGCATAAGTTTGGTGACTATGTCATATAATTTAATTTTTTTAAGTATCTCAAAAAATACATAAACATTTCCCAGATTCCATTATCCTCTGAAATGTCCTGCTAGATGATGGCATGATGAGAGAAGGGAAAACACGAGGGGCTGATGCATGAGAAGCAGCACCTAAATACAAACCCAACTAATGCTGGGCTCCAACCATCATCCCTAAAGTTGGGACTTTATGTTCTTCACTGGTCCACCCTTGGGACTAAGAACTGGACGTGACACATAGGAGCTGCTCAATACATTGGTATTGCTGAACATAATTCCTCTGGAGAAGAAGTAAATCAAGGGTGAGGGATTAGGCAAAGGGCCCCCTGCCCAGCATTTCCACTAAGGGGGAAATTCCTGGCAGAACCTTGTCCTTTTCTGAGGCAATGGGAGACATGGTCCTGGCCCTTCTTATTTCCTCCTGACCTGAGGATTAAAGACAAGAGCCTGGTGATAAGTCCCAGTGAATTATGGGCAATTTTCTAGAATGTATACAGGGAAAGTTAAAACTAGGATGGGTTATGGGACTCCCCTAGGTTAAGGGGAGTCTTAACTCAGTGGTTAAGACTTTGCCTTTCAATGCAGGGGGTGTGGGTTCGATCCCTGGTTAGGGAGCTAAGATCTCACATGCCTCTCAAACAAAAACAAAAATATAAAACAGAAGCAATATTGCAACAAGCTCAATAAACCCTTAAAAAGAAGAATACAAGGGATGGAAAGAGATGACAACAATTAAAAAAACAAACAAACTAGGATGGGGGCTTCCCCTGGGGCTCAGTGGTAAAGAATCCATCTGCCAATGCAGGAGACACAGGTTCGATCCCTGATCCAGGATGATCCCACGTGCCGCAGAATAACTAAGCCTGGATGTGGCACCACAACTACTGAGCCTGTTCTCTAGAGCCTGGAAGCCACAGCTGCTGAAGCCCGCAGGCCCTGGAGCCCGTGCTGCAGAAGAGAAGCCACTGCAATGAGAAGCCTGGGCACCGCAACTAGAGAGGAGCCCCCACTTGCTGCATCTAGAGAAAAGCCTGTGAGGCAGCAAAGACCCAGCAGAGCCAAAAATAAAAATACATTTAAAAAACTAGGATGAATTAGCCATTTTATATTTAGTATTGTGTATCTGTTCATCTCAAGCTCCTAATTTATCCGCCCCCTCACCCCCGGTCCTTTTCCCTTTGGTAACCATAAGTTTGTTTTCTCTATGAGGGAGAAAAAATAGAATAGATAAATATATATGTGTAACTGAATCACTTTGCTGCATACCTGGAACTAACACAACATTGTAAACTAACTATATTTTAATTAAAAAAAAAAAAACAAACCTAGGATGGGAACTAGTCCGAGTATGTGGCTTGTTGATGATCTTACCTGGGACAGGTAAAGCTTGGAGGTTACAGGGTTTGGGGAAGTGGTGTGCAATTCTGGGGGAAAGCACATGCTCCGGATTCAGAGATATCTGAGTCTGAAGTCACTTTTGGCCATTTACTAGCTACCTCTGTCTCTTAACCTCTCTGAATCTTTGCTCTTTCGGGGGGAAAAAAGTAATATCAGTTCAATCTGCCTTCCCAGGTTATGGTGAAATGAAATAATCTCTTGCTTGTAAAGTTTACCTACTTCACAGTCACTCAATAAATGCTTGTTCCATAATTTAATGAAAGAGACAAGAAAGCTTTATCATTCAGGGACTGATTAGAAAAAGCATATGTTCGGAGTAGGACTGACCTAAATTTACATCATATCTGCCATTTTATTTATGGTTTCCATCAGGATGAATTGAATGATGTCCAACTAGATTGGAAAAAAAATAAAGAAAATTGATTATGTGGCAAAACAGGATGTCTAGAGGGAGGACAGGCCTTGGCAGTGGGGGTTGTAACATCCCAGCCATGGCACTGGAGACCCAGTCTCTCTGCCAAATGCTGGCTCCACCCTAAGCGGGGGCGTCCCTCATGCTGGGCAGATGGCTGCCAGCAGAAACCGGGGCCATCAGCATCAGCATCCAGGCAACAGCATCAGCTCAGGAGAACCTCACACAAGCAGCCAGCCCATTGGGAACCAATGGCATTGCCCTTGAATGCCATGTGCTGCTTGGCTTAGGGATAATTGGACTGAGTCCTGGATCCAGGGATGTGGCCACCTTCTCCCGAGGCACATGGGGCCAGAGGGTTACCTGGGTAAAACTGTGGTTCTGTCAGAAATGATGAAGATGGAAATGAGTGCTCACTGGAGGCCCTAAGTTTAACCCACTGTCACTGAAAGCAACTTTAACTTCCCTAAGACTGTTTCCTCATTTGTTTAAAAAAAAAAAAAAAAAAAGGTGACTCAATCCTACAATTCCTCATGGAGTTTTTGTAATGTCTACATGAGATTGTAGATATAAAGTACTTTGCTCTAAACCTAGGGTGTAGAACGTGGTGAATTTTTTTTAAAAAAAGATATTTTATTATTATTTCAGATACTAAATTCTAGTTCCCAGAGCACTTACAGTTCTTAAGTTTCCACACGGGAAAATCAAGGTTCAGAGAGATTGAGTAACTATCCATAGGCTGCACAGCTCATAGGCTGCAGCTGCCACAAGATTCTTAGACCCCTGGCTCTCGGTGCCATGATCCATGGCCTCCAGCCCCTCCTCCTTTCAAGGGCCCCAGGATGCAGTGTGATGTCACCAAAGGGTAGGAGAGGGCTGCTGAAGGAGGCAGGGAGGTGACAAGGAGGCCATTTCCAATTTGAGTCCCACAGAGGGTCCAGCAAGGCAGAGGCAGGGACAGCCTGACTCAGCAGCTCCAAGCATCCTGGCCCCTGAAGTCCCAGGCTACCCAGACCTGCTTACTCAGACGGGCTGCCCACCCCTTCTAACACTTGCCCGAGGAAGAAAACTACCACATAAGCATCTCACTGCTGCCTCTGTTTTCTGCTCAGGAAGTGGCCCTGGGGGAACAAACTCCAATAAACCACCTTTGGAAAATGCATGCTGGTGATGGGGAGGAGGGCGGAGGGAGAGGCCACTGCACCTTGGGAGGACAAGCTGACACGGGGCTTCCTCTAGCAGTTAGAGCACCAGCCAGACAGTCCTGAGAGAGGAAGTTGAGCTCATCTAATTAAAGATTGCCTTCCAAGGGCTGGCT
This sequence comes from Oryx dammah, assembly GCF_014754425.2. NCBI lineage: Eukaryota > Metazoa > Chordata > Mammalia > Artiodactyla > Bovidae > Oryx > Oryx dammah. The sequence continues at coordinate 9,213,863 of NW_024070200.1, read as the reverse complement.
TCCTGTTTCAGGCCAAGACTGCAATTTCAGAGACTTGACCCCTTCTTATACCGCAACTCTTTCCATTATCCTTCATCATCTTAGCTGAGATATGCCACTTACCAACACTAAGGTGTGCAGGGTACAGGAAGAACATGGGAATTCAAGTCTCAGACTTGGGGTCAAATCTGCTACTTCCTAGCTGTGTGAATGTGGACAAGTGACTTAACCAAGCTCAGCTGGTGAAGCCAACCAAGCCTCAGTTTCTTCATCTCTCCCGTGAAGACAGTCTATCATTTCAGACATTGCTCTGGATCACCTTGTGTCATGCACCCCCCACCCCACCACGAATTCATTTTTTTGGAAACCTTAACCTTTAATATGATGGTACTTGGAGATGAGACCTTTGGGAGGTAATTAGGTTAAGATGAGGTCATGAGGGTGGCATCCTCATGATGGGATTAGTGCCCTTATAAGAAGAAATACCAGACACATCGCCTTTTCATTTTCTCTCTTCCTTCTCCCCCATTCCATGAGCACATAGTGAGAAGGAGGCTCTCTGCAAACCAAGAAAAGAGCCTGTAATAGAAGTTGATTATGCTGCTGCCTAATCACAGAATTTCAGCCTCCAGAACTACAAGAAAATAAATGTCAGCTTTTTGAACACTCGGTCTGTGCTGTTTTGTTTTGGCAGCTCTAACAGACCGACAGGTACATGAGTTGTATAATGTGGTGCCTGGCACTTAGTAAGTGTTCATTAAATGGTAGATTTTTTTCTTTTAAAGGAAGTTCAGTATTCTATCTTACAACTCATATGTGTGTTAGGGATGAGGAAAAACTATTATCAACTCAACAGGTATTTACTAAATGCCTCTTATGGGCCAAGCAGTATATAGTCATTGGTACACTATGAGCAAATAGGTGTGGACCCTAACCTCATGGAGCTTTCAGTCACATGGAGGAGACAGATCCTATTGAAATAAACACCAAGATGTGTATTTTACTAGACAGATATGTATACAGCATTTGCTGTGAGCCAGGCATCTTTCTAAGTGTTTTCCAGATGTTAACTCATCTGATCCTCAGAAAAATTCCATGGAGCAAGTACTATCAATTCCCCCACTTTACAAATGGGCAAGTGAGGCACAAATAGATTAAGTAACTTTCCTGAGGTCACCTGAATCAGCTAGCTATAGTTATACAATAAACCATCCCAGAACTCAAAGGCTTCAGTTCAGTTCAGTCGCTCAGTCATGTCTGACTCTTTGCAACCCCATGAACCACAGCACACCCACCTCCCTGTCCATCACCAACTCCCGGAGTCCATTCAAACCCATGTCCGTCGAGTCGATGATGCCATCCAACCATCTCATCCTCTGTTGTCCCCTTCTCCTCCTGCCCTCAATCTTTCCCAGCATCAGGGTCTTTTCCAATAAGTCAGCTCTTCGCATCAGGTGGCCAAAGTACTGGAGTTTCAGCTTCAACATCAGTCATTCCCATGAACACCCAGGACTGATCTCCTTTAGGATGGACTGGTTGGATTTCCTTGCAGTCCAAGGGACTCTGAAGAGTCTTCTCCAACACCACAGTTGAAAAGCACCAATTCTTCAGTGCTCAGCTTTCTTTATAGTCCAACTCTCACATCCATACATGACCACTGGAAAAACCATAGCCTTGACTAGACGGAGATTTGTTGGCAAAGTAATGTGTCTGCTTTTGAATATGCTATCTAGGTTGGTCATAACTTTCCTCCCAAGGAGTAAGCATCTTTTAATTTCACTCCTGCAATCACCATGATAACCTAAAAATTTAGTGTTTCTCATGAGTTGACAGTTGAATGTTGGCTCTGACCTAATCTGGGTTCAACTAGGTGTTTCTGCCATTGTCATCCTTGTGCCCAAGGCCACCTATAGCTAGCTGGATCTTGGCTCTGTTCTATGTCTCTCTCCTCTTCTGGGACCACCAAGTCAGCCCAGGCACATACTTAGAGCCAAGCAGAAGTGCAAGGAAGCAAGCCACAGGTGGGTGACGATCGATGGGCCCGTGTTTCCAGGGGTGGATTCTTCCAAAGCTACAGCAAGAGGGCCGCCGCCCCCGTCCCAGCTCTGTGGTTCCTGCCATGTTCAGGGAGGCAGTGGCTGATCTCCCCTTCCGGTCCCACTGGAGGAGGGGATCCTGAGAGCTGAGCTCTCCTGCACCCAGTGCCAGACATTTGACCTGGGGTCCCAGCAGCTCTCTAACCAGAGACACCTGGGCCTCACAGTCATCTGGTCTTTGCAAGTTCACAGGGGCAGATAGCCAGGCCAGACCCCCTTGTTACTGGTGAAGAAGCAGTAGGAAAATCTAGGCACCTGCTTGGGCAGAGATCCCAGAAAACTTATCCGTCTACCCACGTAGTCCCGTGAGTCATCCCACTGTTATTATTGAACACCTCCTGCATGAGGCCAGCTGTGGATACACGTGTGCAAAGGGCTCTGTTCCCTGCCTCAGGAGCTCTTGATCAACAGCATCACCCAAGCATTCATTCAGTCATTCATCGACAAGCACGCCTGGCCTGTCTCCTCCATGCTGAGGACTGAAGTCTCCAAGGCCACACGAGGCAGGGATCAGAGTAGACTCTGGTGTCATGCAAGCCGGGTTATGGCTCAGTTCAGCCACCCAGTGCCCGACTTCACACTGGTAACACTGCCTGCCGTGGGAGACCTGGAGGTGGGGCTTGTTGCCCCAGGGCCTCATTCTGCCCCTCCCTCTCCATGAGCCCAGCCTCGGGAGTGGAGTTTGCACACAGAGTATGGAGTCAGATGCCTTTGTAAGGCACACAGCTTCTTGGCAAACGTTGAAAGAAAGTGGTTCAGTTCCTAGGTCAAAGTGTAAATCTTTCCTGTGAGTTGAACACAGTAGAGGCTTCAGAGTGGCCTCCTATGCTTAAGTGCTTGGTGGCTGGAGGAAATTTGGGGACCAAGATGGCAGAGGCTTGACTTCCAGCCCCTGGAACCAGAAAACAAGTGTTCTTAGTCCAAGCAGACAGTGTGGCCTTGGACAAACTACTTAACCCCTCTGAGCTTCAGCTTTTCATCACCAAAGGGAAGACGGCTATATTGGCTTCCTTGTGTAGCTGGGAAGACAAAAACTGAAGAGATGCTGTATGGGGTGTTCCCTTGCCCTGTGCCTCCCGAAAACAGTTGCTCAGGAGTTCCTCCCTCCTTCTCTCTCCAGAGATGAAGCCAGACCCGCTGACTCTGCCCTGACACCTTCTGCCTTTCCCAGGCCACTTCACTCCTCCTACCATGCCCCAGTTCTGACCCTGCTCTTTCTGCTCCAGGCCCATTCCTTCCCTTTCAGACGCTGGCTCCTGGCTGGGGCCCTTCATCTTGTAAATGTTGTAATGAAAGCCCTAATGTGCCTGCTGGCTCCCTGGAGAGGGAACATTCGCTAAATAAGAAAATGTGTATTAAGGCTGGGCTGGAGTTCTCATCACTCACTGGCACCATCTGCATTTAGCAAATGGGCCTGAGCTCCACTCACAGCCTTAATCAGAGACTGAGGAGGAAACAAAGCAAGCAGGGTCTTTGGGCAGCCACCTCAGAGAAATTTAGCATGAGGAGTGTTTATTAAAGAGCATCTTCAGGATCCACTCCCTGGGAGGGAGGGAAAGGAAGGGAAAGGGAAAGGAAGCAGAGGGCGAAGGAGAGATGCGATGAGGGTCCGTTGAGCACCCATGGCCCTGAACTCGGTGCTAGCGGCAGCTGAAGCATCCCTGGGGCTTTGCTAGGGGCAGGCTGTCCACCAACAGCACACCAGTATTTGGGCAGCAAGTCCTTCCCTGAAAAGGGCTCTGGGTGTTGTATCTCCCAGCCTGTGATCCCTCTGCCCACAGCAATAACAGTCTTCAGGTTTTGTACACAGATCACATAACATCTTGGGGTGAAGTAACTGCTCTGAATTGTTCAGGGCTACTCCGAGAAACTGGGTAAAACTTGTCACTATGTCTGCATGATCCAGTGGACTGTCCAATATGGTAGCTTCCGGAACAAAGCTGGAGACAGATTCTGGTTCCACGCCCAGAATGAACATAACCTGGGCGATCTGAGGTGTTTCTCTCCAAAGCTTTGGTTACCCAAGGCAAGTAGGGGGAGGGCTGTATCCGCGGGGGTCCTCTCAAAAACGTTCTTCTGTGGGCTCTCTTCTTGGGGTGTCTTCCCCTTGCAGATGGCAACTCCAGGCTTAAACACTCTGCTTTTCAAGAGAGAAGGTCTCTTTCCCAGTAATCTACATACCTGTTAAGTTTCAATGGTTCTGATTGGTCTGGCCTGGATCAATCCCTGAACCAATCACTATGGCCAGGGCAGCTTGCTCTGCTCTGATTGGCCAGCCAGACAAGACGCTAGGCCCACAGGTGGAGTGGAGGATAATGGATGGAGTCAGATTCAGAGTTACGTGGTTAAAAGTGAGGAGTGGTGGCTCCCAAGGATATTTCCCGGCACGGACACACACAGAAAAGAGGAGATGGTTGCTGAGCAGGCAGATACAAAGGGGAGTGACTGAGTGACTGAACGTTTGCCCCTGAAGGCGGCCTCAGAACTAGGAGCTCTCCCACACCCGTTACGACCCAGGTGGAACTTCCAGGGCTAGATTCAGCCCTCTCTCACCACCGTGACTCTGGTTTGTCATCCTCACAAGCACCAATGTTCACCCTGGGTTTCTGGGAGTTCATGCTGTCTCCTGTGAATTCCCAGACTTGGGACTACAGCTCAACATTTCTGCTGTGTCCGCTAGCTTTGGGTGAGGGAGTAAGTCACTGATTCTGTGGACTGGAGCCACGCTTAAGTGCTGGCTTTCACCCACCAGTACAGGCATCCCATGAGCCTGTCCCATTGGACTTGTGATTAAGGGAACCCGATCATGCATCAGCAGCAAGGCCATGTCGCGCTCTCAAGCAAGGGTGTTCACCTTCTGAGCCTCAGTTTCTTTGAAAGTGAAAGTGAAGTTGCGTCCAACTCTTGCGACCCCGTGGACAGTAACCTATCAGGCTTCTCTGTCCATGGGATTTTCCAGGCAAGTAGTACTGGAGTGGGTTGCCATTTCCTTCCCCAGGGAATCTTTCCGACCCAGGAATCAAACCTGGGTCTCCTGCATTGCAGGCAGATGCTTTACCTTCTGAGCCACCAGGGTTTCTTTAGCTGAAACTTTAAATAAGTGGGCGCTATGCCCCACTCCAGTACTGTTGCCTGGAAAATCCCATGGGCGGGGGAGCCTGGTTGCAGTCCATGGGGTCGCACAGAGTCAGACACGACTGAACGACTTCACTCTCACTTTTCACTTTCATGCATTGGAGAAGGAAATGGCAACCCACTCCAGTGTTCTTGCCTGGAGAATCCTAGGGACGGGGGAGCCTGATGGGCTGCCGTCTATGGGGTCGCACAGAGTCGGACACGACTGAAGCAACTTAGCAGCAGCAGCAGCATGTTCCATCAGCTAGGAGATTCTCTGAATAAATGAATCTTCTGGTGTGGGGTGAGGGTAGTGGAGAGATCACATTTAATGCCTGCTATGTACCAGGGACTGAGGGTATTACTTTTACATATACTATCACATGCTTTTCAAGGTGGCCCTGGGAGAAATGTATTTTTACCTCTCATTTTGCAGCTAAGGAAACGGAGACTTAACAAGTCTAAGCAACCTGACCCAAGTTATAGAACCAGCCTTAAACGTGCTGTGTCAGGGTCCAGCCAAGTGAGCACATGCCCACTGGGAGATGGGACTCTTTTCACAGGGGCACTAATCCAGTTCTTGGGTGTTAATAGCGGAAAAACAGTCAATGTGAGTGATGGGAGGAGCCTAAAAAAATCAGGTAATGCCGGTCTCTCCTTTTACTGTCTGTAGCTGATAGCCAACTGCTGGAAGGAGAGAGCATTCACTGTCACAGAGCAGGCAGGGGGTGAATGTTCATTGACTGTTGACCATGGACTGGATCCATGGTGCTTCCAATAGCTCTCCTCACTCAATTCAACATGCTGCTGCTGCTAAGTTGCTTCAGTCATGTCCGACTCTGGGTAACCCCATAGACGGCAGCCCACCAGGCTCCTCTGTACCTGGGATTCTCCAGGCAAGAATACTGGAGTGGGTTGCCAGTTCCTTCTCCTCAATTCAACATATTGGAATACAGTTCAGTCAGGTAGGTAAATGACTGGACCAGGGTGCACACAATTGGGATGGCAGAACAAGGATGGCAAGAGGTCTTCAGGCTCCTAGCGTGTAGCCTTACATCAGAGATTGGCCAAGAATCAGAATCATAATCTTCACTCCAACCCTGACATCTTGGCATTTTAGCACAAGATAGTAAAAGACTGAAGAAATACAGCCATAGGCTCCTGACTCAGAGACGTAAAAGTCAGCCCCAAGAACATTACAGTCTTCTCAGCAATCACAGTAATGTTCTTGAATGGAACATCGGTCAAAATTCCATCTGTCAGAAGATCAATCGGTTTAGCTCCCACAGCCAACTTACCCTTCTGATGTCACTGGTTTTGTTCATTTCTTTTGTAAAAGAAAACATGTGACTCTAACCCCACTGCAGCTGATTGGACCAATCACAGAAATGACTCAAGGCTGACTTGTCAGGAATACGCCAATAAAAATTTCAAAAATACAAAAATGGCTCACTTGTGGTCTGGGCTGAGCCAACTAGAACCTCATAAGAGGAACTAAGTTGCAGAGATCAAAAGTGGGGGCCACTCAACAAGAAGGTCTGGGGTATTCTAGCTGGGTTGGCATCTTGTCCAGTTGGATGTGCTGGGGCAGTGATCATGAGTCACAGAGGAGCAGAGAAATAGGCTGAGAGAGAAGCCTAGCTGGGGCCACCACGAGCAAGAAAGCTGGAGGAAACCAGAGACCCACTGTGCTTTCTGCAGCTCTGTCCCATAAATGTGGAAGGTGCTGAGTACACTCAGTAGCTTGTTACTGTGGCTGGTTGACTGCTTGTTATTGTAGCCAAGTAGATTCTACTTGGAACAAGCTACGCCGCAGGAGGCCAAGCCAGGCAATAGCAGACTCTCTCCTTGACCAAACATTAGCTGGGCTGCTCTGAGCCCTCTTCTAAACTTGGCCTTGATCTGAGGTCCCTGTGTCTGTTCTTGCCTAGTCCGTTTTTTTAGTAGAATCCTGCTGAGTCAGTTTGGAGTCTCCTACTGTTGGTAACTAATCACTCTGACCTGCAGTCAGTAAGAATCTTGTTAAGCCGGTTTAGTAAGGCTCTCCTGGGACTTCCCTGGCAGTCCAGTGGTTAAAACTCCATACTCCCAGTGTAGGGGGCATGGGTTCGGTCCCTAGTTGGGGAACTAAGATTCTGCTTGCTGTGGAGTATGGCCAAAAAGGAAAAAAAACACCCCTACCCTTGATGTTTCCTTTTGATATTTTTCTACCCTTTGATCCCAGCACTCTGCTCATTGGCTATGAAGCTCCCCGTGTCTTGCTGTATTTGGAGTTGACCCTGATCTCTCTCTCCTATGGTAATAGTTCAAAGAAAGTCTTCCCCACCATTTAACAAGTGTCTGAATAATTTTTTCTTTAACAGTAATAGTTGAGAGGTGAAGTCATTTCCCTTGCTACAGTCAATTACCAAATTGTCTTAAATGGACTGTTTATGTGTCTGTTTCCTCAACATTACCTATGACATTATAAGGCTGAGATATTTTGCAAAGTAAAATGACATACTTATTGCAGTATTTATGTACTTCTTGACCATTTAGCTTCTGTAAAGCTGTACTATCATTTTGAATAACTTCCTATCTTTTACAGCATTTTTATTTCACAGTAGTTTGTTGTTTTTCAGTCGCTAAGTCACGTCTGCCTCTTTGCGACCCCAGGGACTGCAGCATGTCAGGCTCATCTGACCTCCACTGTTTCTTGGTTTGCTCAAATTCATGTCCATTGAGTTGCTAATGCTATCTAACTATCTCATCCTCTGCCACCCTCTTCTCGTTTTGCCTTCAATCTTTCCCAGCATCAGGGTCTTTTCTAATGAGTCAGTTCTTCGCATCAGGTGGCCATAGTACTGGAGTTTCAGCTTCAGCATCAGTCCTTCCAATGAATATTCAGGATTAATTTCCTCTAGGATTGACTGGTTTGATATTCTTGTAGTCCAAGGGACTCTCAAGAGTCTTCAGCACCACAATTTGAAAGCATCAATTCTTCGGTGCTCAGCCTTCTTTCTGGTCCAACTCCCATGTAGTCATCCATACATGACCACTGGAAAAACCACAGCTTTGACTAGATGGACCTTTGTCTGCAAAGTGATGTCTCTGCTTATTAATATGCTGTCTAGGTTTGTCATAGGTTTCCTTTCAAGGAGCAAGCATCTTTTAATTTCATGGCTGCAGTCACCATCCACAGGGATTTTAGAGCCCAAGAGAATAAAATCTGTCACTTCTTCCACTTTTTCCCCATCTATTTGCCATGAACTGATGGGACCAGATCTTAGCTTTCTTTTTTTTTTTTTTTTTGATCTTAGCTTTCTTAATGTTGAATTTCAAGCCAATGTTTTCACTCTCCTCTTATAATAGCTTTAGACTTACCAAAAAGTTACAATAACAGATTCCCTTCTTATTAGATTGATGATGTACTTGTTATACATAATTATGATATATTTGCCACAAATAATTGATACTTTAATATAATCTCAAATCCATACCAATCTTCCTCTACTTACAATGACTTTAGTCCTGATAAAACGATTGTAAATTGAAAATATCATAGGTTGGAAATATCTTAGGCCAAATACACATTTAATACACTAACCTACTGAACATCATAGTTTAGTCCAGCCTACCTTAAACATGCTCAGGACACTCACCTTAGACTACAGTTGGGCAGAATCATCTAACAAAATGCCTAGTTTATAATGGTGTTGAATACCTCATGTAATTTACCGAATACTGCACTGAAAGTGGAAAACAGAATGGTTGTCTGGGTACAGGATAGTAGTCAGTGTATCAGTTGTTTACCCTCTCGATCACACGGCTGACTGGGAGCTGTGCTCACCCAGCATCACAGCAGAGGATTGTACCGCTTATCACTAGGCTGGAAAAAGATCAAACTTCAAAACTTGAAGTATGGTTCTATGGAAGGCATATTGCTTTTGCATCAGTATAATGCCAAAAAATCATTGAATGGAGCTATCACAAGTCAGGCACTGACTGTACTTCGTTTCCTTGGTTTTTACCTAATGTCCTGATCCCAGCCAGGACACTGAGTTACATCTTGCCATCGTGTTCCTTTAAGTTCCTCTGGTCTGTGACAGGTCCCCGGACTTTTCTTGTTTTTGATCACCTTGGCAGTTTGAGGAGTACTGGTTAGGTATTAGAATATCTCATCTTGTGTTTTTTTTTTTTTTTCTCATGATTAACTAGGATGATTAGTATGGGTGAAGAATACCACAGAAGGTAAACTGCCTTTCTCATCACACTTATCGGTCATTCATGTTATCAATATAATATCCCTGTTGATGTTGACCTTGATCACCATGCTGAGGTTATGTTTGTCAGGTTTCTCCACTCTAAAGTTACACCCCTGCCCACCTCCACCACCTGCATGACCACCCTTTCCATACTGTCGTCTTCTGAAGGAAGTTACCTTGCACAGCCCACATTTACGACGTGGAGGATCTACATAAATGATTTAAATTTTTCTGCATGGAAGATTTGACTATCCTCACCCATTTATTTATTCAATCATATACTTATATCAGTATGGACCTATGGATATTGATTTTATGCTTTTGGTTATAGTCCAACACTTTGTTGCTGTTCAGCCGCTCAGGCTGACTCTTTGCGACCCCGTGGACTGTAGCACACCGGGCTTCCCTGCCCTTCACCATCTCCTGGAGTTTCATTATTTACTTTGTTGTTCAAATTGTTCCAGCTTCTCTTCTTTCTATTGGCTCTTGTGTCCCCTTGGCATACTCTCATCATCATGAGTTTTGTGAGCACGTCCTTACTTTCTGTCACTGTAAGATGCTCCAGGCTCATCTAACGTATGTCCAGCCCTAGTTCTAGCACCAGCCATTTCCCCAAGTATCCCTTCCCTGGTTGGCTTTTACTGGAGAATTAGAAACCAGGATCTGGGTGCTTTGTTCTGTTGGAGTATCTGCTGCTCCTAGATTTTCTGAGCTGAGAGAAAGGAAATTACATGTGCATACTAACCTCTGTACACACACATATCTGTAAACATGAGTTCTTTCTGATGGCTCCAACTCTAGTCCATTCCACATGGATCGTTCTAGCTTGCCACTAACCTCCCTCTCCAACAGTCAGAAATAGCCTCCTACCTTCTGCCATTCATTTACTTAATTGTTCGATTCCAGGTACCTGCATAGTTGTAGATGTTCTAAGCTGTACCTCTGTGGGAAATGTTATCAGTGAGAGTACTGTGCTAGGGACTTTATTTTTTGTTCATCTTACAAACATCAGTTGGGTACCTGCTTTGTTCCAGAGAAGCTCTAAATATGAAAGACCCGTGGTGACTAAGACAACCAAATCCCTGCTCAGTGGAAGTCATATTATAATCAAGCGTTCGTTTACCAAAAGTATCCCTGTCCAGGCACATGACTGCTGACAGACAGCTGGTGAAAGCTTTAGTAGTGAGGGGTGGCAGTAACATTAAAAGAGAATTCAGGCAGGAGCAGGGCTGAAACTGAGGGGTCAGCTGGGAGGCTCCTGCAGTCTTCTCGGGACCCAAGGACACAGGACAGACAGAAGACACAAGACACGTGTCAGAGGGACAACAAAGGCAGAACTGATGGGCATTTAACTGATTGCATATGGCAGAGTAGGGGCGTGGTCTGGGGAAACAGAGGAAGCCAAGGTGCTGCTGAGGTCAATGCTGGAAAAAAAATAGTGATCCTGGGAGAGAGGCTGAAACTAAACAGAGATTTGGGTTCACACTCAGAGAAACAACGTGACATGAACAACAGATTCCATAGAAAGGGAGAGGAGACAGAAAAGAGAAGGGGTCGTAGGTCTGTTGCTTGGGGAACCCAGACATTGAGGGCACAGAAAGGGGTCAGAGAGGATCTGGGGACCCATAAGAGGGCAGCTTTGGGAAATCAGGAAAGGAGAAAATGTCAAGGAATAAAATGAACAACCAGGGCACCACTGCCTAGAGGTGGAGAGGAAGAAGAGATGAAAAAGTCCTCTGCATTTCACTGTCTCATGAGCAGGGCAACTCACCAGGGTTTGGTCATTATAAGATGTTTTTATGGTCCAACTCTCACATCATTGTAAGATGACAGAAAGCCTGCTTAACAGCACCTTAATTACACAGTTGCACTAAGGACTTCTTTTCCCTCTCTCCAGTTTAGTGTGACTGTCAGGCGCCATCCAGGAGTCTCAGTGGAGACAGCGCAGTGTGCTATGGTGACGCACACCCTGAACAGTGGTTCCCACTTCCTTCACCCCAGGGTAGTCACAGCTTCAAGGACACACAAGTGTTCTCAGCTCAGACACAGCTCAGCACTTGGCTTAAGACTGTTTACTACCCTCAAATTCAGATAGATTACACTTTTCCCCAAGTTCCTCCTCCAGTGTGTCTGCTGTACCAAAAACAAAAGAACCATTTCAAAATGCAACAAACACAGCCTGCAAATTAGTGCCCAAGTAACTTGTGGGCAGTCATTTCAGAGAACCAAAGCTGCCTAGAATACCAATGCCAGGCTGCGAGCTTTCCCTGAATAGAACTACCCAGGGAGCCCTGTACTAGTTTGGCTGAGAGAAGATGGTTGGGTTAAAGGAAACCACTAATGCAGAGAGACCTGAGCATTTCCGCTAAAGATTCTCCAAGAAAATAACCCTGGTCTACAGATAGATTTTATGAACTGAGATGAGATTTCCATTCACCAAAGGCATCAGTAAGGTTTTATCCCATCAGTGGTGACAGTCAATGTTCACATGCATATAAAGTTTAATCTTGTCTAATTTATAGATGACTAAGCTGAGTCTCTGAGTTGTCAAGTGGAAGAGAGATTCCATCTCCAACAGCCTTAAATGGAATTCCTTGTCCTCACGTGGCCTCTCTCTGACTGGAGTTTTTTGTTTTACATTATTATTTTTTTTTAATGTCCTTACACTCGTGGACACAGCAGAGGAAGAAGAGGGTAGGACGAACTGAGAGAATAGGACTGGAACCTATCCATGACCATAGGCAAAATTAGACAGCCAGTGGAAATTTACTGCATGACGCAGGGAGTTCAAATCCAGTCCTCTGTGATAACCTGGAGGAGTGGGAGGGATGTTCAGGAGGGAGGGGACATATGTATGCCTGTGGCTGATTCATGGTTAATGTATGGCAGGAACCAACACAAGACTGTAAAGCAATTATCTGTCAATTAAATATAAATAAATTAATTTAAAAAATTTTCCTAAGTTTAAAGGGGGGCAACAGAGCAGGATGGAAAGGAACTGAAGGGGGAGTTTGGAGAATAAGGTTCTGGCTCTGACATGAACTTGCTGCTTCTCCTGGGAGGAGTCATTTCACATCTGCATTTTCTTCCTCTGTGAAAATGAGAAGAGGAGCTAACTGCATCAAGATCAGCCTCTGCTCATGACCCTCAAACAGCTGGCAGGAGAGAGTATAAGTTCCTTTGTATCGCTCTCCTCCCAACTTCCCACCCCGCCCTGCCAGGCATTCACTGCTGCTATGACCGTGACACCAGTGGCCACTTGCCTTGATGCCCTTTGACGTGCTGTTGCTTCTGTTAGGAAGCTAACAGCTTTTCTTACAGTAAGTTCTTCTTCACCTACCTGGAACTACAGCTTAAGCGTCCCCTCCTCCTGCAGTTTTCTCTGACCCCCTTCAACGAAGATGCAAGAGAGCCCTCTCCACCCTCTTGCGTTGGTAAGAATCCAGTGCAGACATACTCCCTCTCCTGCAGCACTCTGAAACGTTGAGTTACTTCTCTGCTGGGTCATGGAGAAGAGGGACTGCACCTGGGTCCCCTTGACATTCCCAACCTCAGGCTCAGTGCCTGGCACATAGTAGGTACTTGCTGGATGGTGACAGAACGGATGCCTTTGCAAGGCAAACCTTATCTCTGGCCTCCTGAGACAGTATGAATTTAACTATGCTCCTGACTGGGCAGAAAATGCTCAAGCAAGAGATAATTGTACCTTTCCCATCCATTTCTGTCTTTCTGGGTCATTAACGTTCACGTCTGCTCTTCATCTCTCCGTCAGCTGACAAGCTACTTCCAGAGCTTAAATGCATGTCAATCATGGTTGGGATTCTCTCCCGCAAATCAGAGCCCCAATTAGCCTGCATTGGAGCTAAGAAGATTATTTTAATACAGAGATCAAATACCTTGGGAAGTTCCCCCCACTGCCCCTAAATGTCCACCCTGTTGGGAAACCACCGTGTCTGAAATCACACCATTAACACCCTGAGATGAAGACTTCTCTGTTAAATAGATATGTCGCATGGAAAAATATCCAGGTCATTAGCTAACTCATTCGATCATCCATCTGTATATTCATTTATTCGTCTATTCCTTTATTAAGGAGTTATTATAAACTGGTATAAATCATTTTAACTTTACTCTTTAAAAGATACAACTGTTCATTTCCTGCACCTAGTTAGTAACTCATAGATACATAATGATAATAACAGTAATAGCAAATATTTGCATATTTTTTATTATGTACCAGTGAAAAAAATGAAAGTGTTGGTCTCTCAATCGTGTCTAATTCTTTGCAGCCCTATGGATCGTAGCACCCCAGGCCCCTCTGTCCATGAAATTCTCCAGGCAAGAATACTGCAGTGGGTTGCCCTTTCCTCCTCCAGGAGATCTTCCCGACCTGGGGATCAAACCTGGGTCTCCTGCATTGTAGGCAGATTCTTTGTCTGAGCCACCAGGGAAGCTCTGTTATGTACCAGGCAAAGTTAAAAATTTTACATGTATATGTTAAAGTATTTGACCTTCACGATAACCACCCGCCACCCAGGTGGGTATCATATTTTGTCATCTCATCTCATCTTGCAGATGAGAAAACCATGCAAAGGAAGATTTCGAACTTGCCCAAGGACATACACTGGCAAGTAGAGGAACTAGGATTAGACCAGAACACAATTGTAACCACTATCCTGATCCTTAGGGTGGGAAGTTGCTCTAACGGGCCATCATTTCTCCAGGGATCTGGGCAGAGTACGTGGAACATGAAATGGAGAGACTGAACTCCTGGCTTCCCACTCAGAGCTGTGTCTTAAGCCAGGTATGTTACCTGGGCAAAGCACTTCACCCTTTGGATAACTTTAAAAGATTAATCTGCCAGTATTAAAAAAGGGAATTGGATTAGGGTATGACTAACAAAGCCAGAAGGGCTCTCCAACCTCTGCAATTCCGCAAATTAGGTTTTGTGGGTTTTTTTCCTCCCAGAGAAATTATCAGGACTATTACAGTGACTGGGGTTTACTGGCTGAAATAAACATCGGCAGAGGACAAACCACGCTCTGGGCAGCCTGTTCTCAGATGATCTGGCACCTTGTTTCCGGGCCTGGAATGAAGATGTCATCTGTGGCTCAGGCCCCCAATTAAAGCACTTCCAGGTGGCTGTGGGGAACAGTGGCCCCAAGGCCATGTCCTTGGATGAGCCTGCTGAAGCTGTACTTGCTCGTCACACGATGCCCCCACTGGTTTGAATTGCAAGGGTGGCAGGAGCATCTAGCATAGGGCAGACGTGATATGACCAGTGAAATTCCCAAAGATACTGGTCGCAGGGAAGAATAATACACTACAGGTCCAGGGAGAAGTGGGCTGGACACTGTCATTTTTCAGAGGAAGCGATGGGGTATAAGGGACTTTGGAGTTAAGTGCAGGGTCTTCAGACAGCCTAGGTCACAGCCACAACAAGGAGGAATGAATACAGACCTTCAAGATGGACATGTGGTTTTAAATCTAAGTGCTGACTCTCCCTGACTGCACATCCATGGGGAAGTTATTGGTCTCTGTGAGCCTCATTTTTCTCATCTGTAAAATGGGGAAATTCTCCCTCATTTCTGGGTTGTAGTAATAATCACACAGGATGTGAGTCAAACTTCAGCTCAGTGCACAGATGTTCAATAAAGCACAACCATATGCTATCAGCAGCGACCCAAAGTCACCCTGTTTGGCTGAAGTAGAGGGTTTGCAAAGTGAAATGGGAAGATGCGGTTGGAAACAAAGCTGGGAGCACTTCATTCATTCATTCACTCATTCAATCATCTATTCATTCATTCAATATACGCTTTTCAGATACTGACCATGTGCCAAGTAGCATACGGGCTGGATGATGAAACTGTAGTAATGTTTGAAGAAAAATGCTTCTGTCTTTCAGGATTGGGGGAAGAAACTTTCACCCGGAGTGATGTGCAGACTGGGCTCTGTTCCAAACCCACCCAAGGTGGAGAGAAACCGGTGGGGCTACAAACGAAGTGGGATAGGCTATGATGCTTCTTTCAAACGGGTCCTTGGAAACTCACTGTACTCTATTCTTTCTATTTCTATATGTGTGTAAGCTTTTTCTGTAATAAAGTGTTAAAAAATGTCATCTATCAGAAAAACACAAGTGTATATGTAGATACACACATGCAAGCAAGCAAGGGCTCTGGAGTTGAAATTTCAGTATTTAAACATCACCTTCACACTTATTAATTAGCTGGTGGTCCTTGTGGACTTACCTAACCTCTTTGTGCCTCTGTTTCTCTTCAACAAAATATGGAAACTATTATTTCCCATGTCTAAGTCCTGACAGAAGGATGAAATAAAACATACAAAGCATGTATGGAGAACCTAACACATTGCATATCGATTTTACAAATGTTTACTGGAAGTCTCAAATACACCAGGCACTGTGCCCAATGCAGGGATGAGCTAATATTGTTTTACTTGTATTGATACTATCACAGTAGTCATTTTGTGATTCTCTCTTATATGTCCATCTTTTTCCATCTGAAACTTACTCTGGTATAACGAAGTGGGCTGGGAACTTTTAAAAAATATTTTGCCAGTTATTCATCTTACCCATGAAATATTCCTTTTTCCCCCCCTCTACTGAGATGAAACATTCTTATACTAAAATTTTATGTTTATTTCTGGGCTCCCTGTGTCCTTTGATATTCTTCAAATACTTTTTTTTTTTTTGTCTAGTAGCCAGCCTTTGCTGTTATTGTTCACTCGCTAGGTCGTGTCTGATTCTTTGTGACCACATGGATGGCAGCATGCCAGGCTTCTCTGTCCTCCACTATCTCCCGGAATTTGCTCAAAGTCATATCCATTGAGTCACTGTGTGTGTGAAAGTCCCTCAGTCGTGTCTGACTCTTTGTGACCCCATGGACTATACAGTCCATGGAATTTTCCAGGCCAGAATACTGCAGTGGGTAGCCTTGCCTTCTCCAGGGGATTTTCCCAACCTGGGGATCAAACCCTGGTCTCCTGCATTGCAGATGGATTCTTTTTTTTTCTGTAGCATCTTCAGTTTATTGCAAGAGTTAAGGAAAAAAATTTAAACAATTTTAAAATAATCACCTTCCTTTATTCAGTAATTAATACCTCTAACTATATTCTTTTTTAAAAATATTTATTTTAATTGGAGGCTAATTACTTTACAATATTGTATTGGTTTTGCCATACATTGACATGAATCTGCCATGGGTGTACACGAGTTCCCCATCCTGAACTCCTCCCACCACCCTGCCCATCCCGTCCCTCAGGATCATCCCAGTGCACCAGCCCCAAGCACCCTGTATCATGCATCAAACCTAGATTGGAGATTCATTTCATATATGATATTATACATGTTTCAATGCCATTCTCCCAAATCATCCCACCCTCTCCCTCTCCCACAGAGTCCAAAAGACTGTTCTATACATCCCTGTCTCTTTTGCTGACTCTCATACAGGGTCATCATTACCATCTTTTTAAATTCCATATATATGCATTAGTATACTGTATTGGTGTTTTTCTTTCTGGCTTACTTCACTCTGTATAATAGGCTCCAGTTTCATCCACCTCATTAGAACTGATTCAAATGTATTCTTTTTAATGGCTGAGTAATACTCCATTGTGTATATGTACCATAGCTTTCTTATCCATTCATTTGCTGATGGACATCTAGGTTGCTTCCATGTCCTGACTATTATAAACAGTGCTGCAATGAACATTGGGGTACACATGTCTCTTTCAATTCTGGTTTCCTCAGTGTGTATGCCCAGCAGTGGGAGTGCTGGGTCATATGGCAGTTCCATTTCCAGTTTTTTAAGGAATCTCCACACTGTTCTCCATAGTGGCTGTACTAGTTTGCATTCCAACCAACAGTGTAAGAGGGTTCTCTTTTCTCCACACCCTCTCCAGCATTTATTGCTTGTACACTTTTGGATAGCAGCCATCCTGACTGGTGTGAAATGGTATCTCGTGGTTTTGATTTGCATTTCTCTAGTCAAAGCTACGGTTTTTCCAGTGGTCATGTACGGATGTGGGAGTTGGACTGTGAAGAAAGTGGAGCGCCGTGATGCTTTTGAAGTGTGGTGTTGGAGAAGACTCTTGAGGGTCCCTTGGACTGCCAGGAGATCCAACCAGTCCATTCTAAAGGAGATCAGCCCTGGGTGTTCCTTGGAAGGAATGATGCTAAAGCTGAAACTCCAGTACTTTGGCCATCTCATGTGAAGAGTTGACTCATTGGAAAAGACTTTGATGCTGGGAGGGATTGGGGGCAGGAGGAAAAGGGGACGACTGAGGATGAGATGGCTGGATGGTATCACCGACTCAATGGACGTGAGTTTGAGTGAACTCTGGGAGATGGTGATGGACAGGGAGGCCTGGCGTGCTGCGATTCATGGGGTCGCAAAGAGTCGGACACAACTGAGCGACTGAACCGAACTGAACTGAATGATGAGTGATATTGAGCATCTTTTCATGTGTTTGTTAGCCATCTGTATGTCTTATTTGGAGAAACATCTGTTTAGTTCTTTGGCCCATTTTTTGATAGGGTCATTTATTTTTCTGGAATTGAGCTTCAGGAATTGCTTGTATATTTTTGAGATTAATTCTTTGTCAGTTGCTTCATTTGCTATTATTTTCTCTTCATTTGCTATTATATTCTGAAGGCTGCCTTTTCACCTGGCTTATAGTTTCCTCTGTTGCAGATGGATTCTTTACCAGCTGAGCCACCAGGGAAGCCTATTGAGTCACCGATGCTACAGAATCATCTCATACTCTGCTGCCCCTTTCTCCTTTTGTCTTCAATCTTTCCCAGCATCAGGATCTTTTTCAATGAGTCAGGTCTTCTCATTAGGTGGAGCCAAAGTATTAGAGCTTCAGCTTCAGCATCAGTCCTTCCAATGAATATTCAGGCATGATCTTCTTTAGGATTGACTGGTTTGATCTCCTTGCTGTCCAAGGGACTCTCAAGAGTCTTCTCCAGCATCACAATTTGAAAGCATCAATTCTTTGGTCCTTAGACTTCTTTCTGGTCCAACTCTCACATCTGTACATGACTACTAGAAAATCCATAGCTTTGACTGTAAGGATTAGTAACCTTTATAAAACTATTTTTAATTTTTGGCAAGTTTAAGTGAAGAAAAACAGTCATTTTAAATGCTTAGGTTTTTTTTTCTAATTTAAGAAAGCATAATATTTTCATTTCTGAGTTTTGCCTTCTGTCTGTCTGATCCCCCCACAAAGGATAAAGCAGATTTTAGAATGGTCTACCAAACTCAGAAAGATGGGCAGACAAGGATTCCATCTTTAGGGCTGATTGGTAGGCAGGAGGCTCCTGGCATCCTTTGGTGATACCAAGTCAGGGTACAGTCAGATCCAGGGTCTGAGCCCTCTGCACCTTCACCCAAGTTCCTTCCTGCTTTCTGATTGGAATAATTAGGTCCAAAATCTTATGTTATTTAAAAAATCAGGGCAGTCCATCACTGGGTTATTTTAACCATTGCTTGAAAAGCATGCAACTCTGATTTTTATGTACCTGGTGCTGAGGATCTAAAGTTTCTATGCATATTCATGACAAGCAATTTTTACCTTTTTTTTTTTTTCCAAATAAAACCCTAGGAGTGAATAGAGTTGACATTTAGTGAGTGCCTATTATAAGAAAGATACTTGATATGTGTCAACTGCCTTTTCCTCTCTTTTGCCTCCTTTTGGGTGGGCTCAATCTTTCTCTGTTACTGCAAGGGATACAAGAGTAACTGAGTCAGCAAACCACTGCAGAACACAACAACCACAACGACACCAACCACCAACCACAACAACCACACAAGCGCATATAAGCCACTGACACCGTGAGCTCTGGCCCAGCCCAGGACCCACTACGGTGATAGTATAATCAGGGCACAAGAGGCAATGCAGGTTTAAAAGCATGTAGCGTTTCTTTCTTTTGCAATTTGCAACCGTCCCATGGGAGATTGAACAGGCAAGTCCACGATGCTCTCAGACACACAGCCCAGCCCTCTCTTACTCTGCATGCATGGTTACCTGTCTGTCTGTCAATGATCTCTCTTCTCCACAACATGCCTTTCAACTTCTATCAAATGCGGCTCAAGCTCTGCTTCAATGCCCGTTCCCAGGGGAATCCCCTAAGACCATGTGTTTCTTTCTGGGGCCTGTCACTGTTTAGTCTGTTTGCATGAGAAGGGACCTCACACACAGGGAGACCAGGGTGGATACCCACACACCTGGCCTGAGGGCCTAAGCAGACCCTCAGCACCCTGGTTGACATCCCCTGAGTCCCTGACTCACAGCTCGCAAGGCTACAGGGATTCAAGCCTCCTCCTCTTCCTTTCTCGCCTATGCTCCCTTACATCTTTCTGACCACAACATCACCCCGTCTGCACCTGAACACTTGCTCCTCCTGCCACCATCACACACCAAGTGTTTCCGAACATACATCATGTTCCTCCTCAAATGATTTTCCACCTTTTTGACTAAACACATCCCATTGATGTTTACTTGAACCCATTTGCACCAAATTCTTTTCTTTATTCTAATGCGGTAGGCTTCCTTCTTGCTCAAAACTACCCAAAATGTGTGTATGGTTTCACTGAACCACCAGTCACTTTGCAAGGTGCAAAGGGAAAAAAAATGAGAGCGCCTAATTCAATTAGCAGAGTCCCAGGTGATACATAGCAAAACCAGGATGCACAGATCTCTGAATCTCATCTTCTCCCCTTCTTGGGCTCTGCCTCTCCTTCCAGCTGCCCCCACCACCTGCATTCCCACAAGATGATGTAAAGGGTCCAGTATCAGGGATGGGGAATTCAGAAACATGGTTTGGGTTTTACTCTTTATATCGGTGTCAGCTGGATGAGGTGTTCTGCATCTTCTGAAAAGGCCTAGAGAGATTTGATCAAGGGAATTTGTCCTAAATATTACTATTCAGAGAAGTCCTTGAAATACTAAGCAGCATCCTGCAGCTGAAAAAATTCACTCATTAGAAAAGATTTTGAATTATGAACAAAGAAGTTGGATAACAGATCTACAGGGAGCTGAGCATTTGACAGGATCTCACCTTATTTATTAATTCATTTCTTTAAAAAACAGAACTAAAATGCACAATTAATTTTCTCATTATTCTTTTGCTGCACCGGGACTGGGGAGGTGAAGGCGAGTGGAACACACCGACCTGTGTTTGGGCTCATGAGACATAATCAAATTTAGTTTTGAGAATATTCTTTGTATGCGACAGACATTCATTAGGCAACGAAGAAAGGCATGGTGATTTGAGAGGGAAGAAGGGTATCCTTTTCTAGAAAGCTCGGTGTTAAGCTCAACAATTTGCTCTTTCTCCTGCTTGTTCCTTTGGTACAAATCTTAGTAGAATGCAGCCTGAGGGGTGAACATGAGCTTACCTTTAAGCTGGAGGAGCAGAGGTCCCCAACCCCCGGGCCTTAGACTGATACTGGTTGGTGGCCTACTAGGAATGAGGGCACGTAGCAGGAGGTGGGCGAGCGAAGTTTCATATGTTTACAGCAGCTCTGCGTCACTCTCATTATACCTCAGCTCCACCTCCTGTCAGATCAGCGTGAGAGTCCCATAGGAGCACTGCCCAGCCATTTAATCCTTGTATTGTGGCTCCTATTATAATAAAACATGCTTAAGAACTGTCAGAATCAGAGAACAGGGGGGTTCTGAAAATCTAGAAGTGGAATGTCTAGGTGACCAACATCACAGTGAGACATGAATGCTGGGAAGTGTCGCCATGGAGTAATTACTCATGACTTGGAGTTTGTTTAGCGGGAAATGTCATCTTTGTACACAAGGTTAGAAGTGATATCCTAGTTGGCTAGTTTGACGGAAAAAAGTGTTCATATTTTGGTCTAAATGCTAATGTTGACCTGATATTTAAAAGCATTTTAAAAAGGCATAAGATAAAGGTCAAATACCTCGTAACTCTTTTAACTTCTGCCAAATGGAGTTGAAAAAATTTGTAATTTCATATTATGGGAGAGAGGGCTTCCCTAGTAGCTCAGCTGGCAAAGAATCTGCCTACAATGCAGAGACCCCAGTTGGATCCCTAAGTTGGGAAGATCCCCTGGAGAAGGGATAGGCTACCCATTCCAGTATTCTTGGGCTTCCCTGGTTGCTCAGATGGTAAAGAATCCACCTGCAATGCAGGAGACCTGGGTTCAGTCCCTGGGTTGGGAAGATTTCCTGGAGGAGGACATGGAAACCCACTCCAGTATTCTTGCCTGGAGAATCCCATGGACAGAGGAGACTGGCAGGCTACAGTCCAGGGGTTCACAAAGAGTTGGACATGACTGAGCAACTAACGCGCACACAGCATGGCATGGAATTGGCGGCCCAGGATGCTGCAGCGAGCCCTGTTCAGGTCTCCTGAGTCAAGGCTCCTTACCCCTCACTTCCTCCTGTCATGACAAGATGCCCTTTCACTGTTCAGGCCTCCTAGACACGTCCCCGTCTTTGAGCTTTGTTCTTGCTCTTCTCCTAGAATTGCCTCCTCTTGTCCTATGTTCCTTCCTCCACTGACCCCCCTCCACTCCCAGACTGCAATGAACTGAGTGCTTGTGTCCCGAGAGGTCATTAAGCCATGAGGGGGGGCCCTCAGGATGGGTCAGTGCTCTGATAAGAAGCAGAAGAGAACTCTTTCTCCCTCTTTCTACCACATGAAGACACCTCAAGAAGTGGGCCATCTATACCCTAGAAGAGGGCTCTCCACAGAACCAGACCACACTGGCACCCCAAGGTCAAATACCAAGGGTATTGACCAGGCTAGAAGCCTGGACAGCCTCCAGGACTGTGAAAAATGAATTTTTATTGTTTAGAAGTTATCAGTCTATGCTATTGTTATTGTAGCCCCATGTGACTAATACACCATCTCATCCATCCTTCAAGGAAGGCTAAGTTCAAATGAGGTTGTTTTAGGCAAATGCTGTTCTGATTGTCGTTGATACTAGGATACTGTTGGCAATAGTCCAGAGAAGTTGCTGGATAACCATCTGCAGTGACCAAGCCCCATTTATGCAGCACCCTCAGTGACCCCAGAACCACCCCCATCTCTGCCTGATGGAGCAGGAATTCTCCTGAGACTGAAGGGACTCTAATGATACCTGCACCGGTTCTTTGACTTCTGAGTGTTAGAAAGAGGCAGTAAGAAAATCACAGATTTCAGCTACACCTGTACTTTGAAATTTATTTAACATAGTGTTTATTGAAAAATTAACTTTAGTGAATTCCATATGACAGTTATTACATTGTATTTTCTCAGTTGCCGAATCGTGTCTTTTCAAAGGCTAATGGGCCTGCAATCGGGTTGCAGTTTTTAAAAAGGATTTGCCTTTTGTGAAAATGTTGTCTCTACCTGTCTGGAGTTGTTACCTAATTTGAGTTATTTGACTTGGCAGCACCACATAGAGTTGGATTTTTATCTTAAATTGAATCCCTAATTGTCACTTGTGATGTCTTCAAAAAGATTACCTTCTGGTGGGTTGTTAAAACAAAAATTATTATAAGCAGAAAAGCCTGAGCAAAGAGCTCCAAGTTGCAAATTTACTGAGAGTGAAGCAATTATCTGTGGCTAGGGATCCCACACTGCCTCATTGTCTTGAAAAGCAAGGATCAAGTGATCAAGCGTGTTTACAGGATCTGGGGGAAAGAATGCAAATCCACAACCTAAATGTTGTGTATGAGCACCTGTGTGTACATAATTTTGTATTTATTTTCTTTTTTTCCAGCTTTGTTGAAGCATAAATGATATATAAAAACACGGCACAATTTGATGAGTGTGGACATATGCATACACCCTGACACCATCATCACCATCAAGGTTGTTTATTTTAATGATTTACTTATTTGTGGCTGTGTTGGGTTTTCACTGCTGCGAGGGCTTTTCTCTACTTGTGGAGAGTGGGAGCTACCCTCTCGTTGTGGCATGTGTGCTTCTCATTGCAGTCCCCTCTCTTGCTGCACAGCACCAAATCTAGGTGCTTGGGCTCAGTAGTTTTAACTAGTGGGTTCTAGAGCCCTGGCTCAGTAGTTGTGGTGATTTGGCTTAGTCTCTCAGCAGCATGTGGGATTGAACCCATGTAACCTGCACTGGAAGACAGATTCTTTTTTTTTTTTTTAAAAAGGAAGACAGATTCTTAATTAACCACTGGACCACCAGAGAGGTCCCACAATCAAAGTTATAAACATATCCATCACCTCCAAAAGTTTCTTTGAGTCCCTTTGCTTTTGTATGTGTGCACGCTTACTCCTTGGAAGGAAAGTTATGACAACCTAGATAGCATATTGAAAAGCAGAGACATTATCAACAAAAGTCTGTCTAAGGCAAGGCTATGGTTTTTCCAGTGGTCATGTATGGATGTGAGAGTTGGACTGTGAAGAAGGCTGAGTGCTGAAGAATTGATGCTTTTGAACTGTGGTGTTGGAGAAGACTCTTGAGAGTCCCTTGGACTGCAAGGAGATCCAACCAGTCCATTCTAAAGAAGATCAGTCCTGGGTGTTCATTGGAAGGACTGATGTTGAAGCTGACACTCCAATACTTTGGCCACCTGATGCAAAGAGCTGATTCATTTGAAAAGACCCTGATGCTGGGAAAGATTAAGGGCAGGAGGAGAGGGGACAACAGAGGATGAGGTGGTTGGATGGCATTATTGACTCAATGGACACAGGTTTGGGTGAACTCCGGGAGCTGATGATGGAGAGGGAGGCCTGGTGTACTGCAGTTCATGGGGTTGCAAAGAGTCAGATATGACTGAGTGACTGACCTGAACTGAACTGATAAAAACACTTAAGAGATCTACCCTCTTAACAAATTTTTTTTTAAATTTAATTGTTTTTGGTTGTGTTGGGTCTTTATTGCTGCGTGGGTTTTTCTCTCATTGTGGAGAGTGGTGGTTAATCCTTAGTTGTGGTGCCTGGGCTTCTGATGCAGTGGCTTCTCTTGTTGAGCACAGGCTCTGGAGCACATGGGCTTGGTAGCTCTGTGCTATGTGAGATCTTCCCTGATCAGGGATTGAACCCACATCTCCTGTGTTGGCAGGAGGATTCTTTACTACTGAGCCACTAGGGAAGCCCTTAGCAAATTTTCAAATGCATGATTCATATTGTTAACAACAGGCACTCTGTTGTACAGCAGGTCTCCAGAACTTACTCATCTTACACATGTGTAACTTTATATACACTGGACAATTCCCCACCTCCCATCTTACCATCCCTTGGCAACTATCATTCTAGTTTGCTTCTATGAATTTGACGATTTTAGATACTTCCTGTAAGTGGAATCATGAACTACCTGTTCTGTGACTGGCTTATTTCATTTGCTTATTTAACTTATATGCAGAGTACATCATGCAAAATGCTGGGCTGGATGAAGTACAAGCTGGAATCAAGATTGCTGGGAGAAATATCAATAACCTCAGATCTGCAGATGACACCACCCTAATGGCAGAAAGCAAAGATGAACTAAAGAGTCTCTTGATGAAGGTGAAAGAGGAGAGTGAAAAAACTGGCTTAAAACTCAACACTCAAAAAACTAAGATCATGGCATCTGGTCCCATCACTTCATGGCAAATAGATGGGGGGAAAATGGAAACAGTAACAGACTTTATTTTCTTGGGCTCCAAAATCACTGTGGAAGGAAACTGCACCCATAAAATTAAAAGACGCTTTCTCCTTGGAAGAATAGTTATGACAAATCTAGATAGCATATTAAAAAGCAGAGACATCACTTTACTGACAAAGGTCCATAGAGTCAAAACTATGGTTTTTCCAGTAGTCATGTATGGATGTGAGTCGGACCATAAAGAAGACTGAGTGCTAAAGAATTGATGCTTTTGAACTGCAGTGCTGGAGAAGACTCTTGCAGCAGCAGCAGCAGAAGAAGAAGACTCTTGAGAATTCCTTGGACTGCAAGGAGATCAAGTCAGTCAACCCTAAAGGAAATTAACCCTGAATATTCATTGGAGGGACTGATGCTGAAGCTGAAACTCTAGTACTATGGCCACCTGATGCGAAGAACTGACTCATTAGAAAAGACCCTGATGCTGGGAAAGATTGAAGGCAAAAGGAGAAAAGGGTGACAGAGGATGAGATAGTTAGATGGCATCATCAATTCAATGGACATGAACTTGGGCAAACTCCGGAAGATAGTGAGGGACAGGGATGCCTGGTGTGCTGCAGTCCATGGGGTTGCAAAGAGTCAGACAGGACTTAGCAACTGAACAACCTTCAGCAAAGGCTGAAAGAACATTCCATTGTGTGGATATACCACATTTTCTTTATCCATTTATCTCTTGATGAACGTTTGAGCTGTTTCCATACCATGCGTATTATGAATGATTTTGAAATGAACAGGAAGGCACAGATAGCTCTTCAAGATCTTGCTTTTCATTCTTTTGGATATATATCCAGGAGTGGGATTGCTGGATCACGTGGTAGTTCTATCTCTAATTTGTTCAGGAACCTCCATACTGTTTTCCTGGTTTCCCACCATTTTACATTACTACCAACATTGTACAAAGCTCCCGATTTCTCCACATTACCACTGACACTTATTCATTTTCTTGATAATGGACATTCTAATAAGTGTAAGTTGATGTCTCCCGATGGTTTTAATTTGTTTTTCCCCAATGATTAGGAGCAGGTATGTTGAGCAGATCTCATATACCTGTTGGCCACTTTTGTGTCTTCTTTGGAGAAATGTCTGGATAAGTAAGTTCTTGTCTTGTTGTGAGACACATAAAATGATGGCACAAGTCAAGCAACACAGTTAATTGGTGGCAAAAGAAACTGACCAATCCTTTAGAATAGATTAGCAAACATGAAACCTGGATTAGTGCGGCTGATTCATGCTAATGAAAGAGGGTGACTTAGAAGTCATGAGCTGATCCCTGTGATAAGTTTTCTACCTTACAGCAACAGAAATTTAATTAAAGGGGGGAAAAAAACAGTTAAACCAAATAGAAAATCCAGACAGAGCATCAGTGTTCTTCAATATGCCTTGAATTATGCTGTCATTCTTTGGACAGTAAAAAGCCGGGGAAGTTATGGGAAACGACATGTCTCCATGCTGCTCTGCAATCAATGCTGATGGACCAAGGTGAGTGAAACTTCAGACTCTGGCTAGAGTCAGAGACCTTGGCTTAAACTTACTGTGATACTGAAGAAGAAAGTGGTATACCTGAGCAGATTGTCTTCAAGGTTCTCTATCATGCACATTTAACACAGTTACTTTTTTTTCTTCTAAAACAAAGCTGCTGCTGAATTTGCAGGTATTTAATAATTTTTGAAACTCATAAAGCGGAAATTCGAATGGTGGTTGCCAGGGGGAAATAACCATGTTGTTCAGTGGGTATAAAGCTGCACTAATACAAGATGAATGAGTTGTAGCGATCTGCTATCACCCGGCCTCACGCACATAGTTAACAGTATGTATTGTGCACTTGGAAAGTTGTTAAGAGCATAGACCTTATGTTAAATGCTCTTGCCACAAAAAATTTTTAAAAGGGCACATGAAGAAATTTGGGAGGTGATGGATGTTTATTATCTTGATTGTGGTGATGGTATCAGAATGTGAGTATGTGTTCAAGATCATCAAGTTTTATATGTTAAAAGTATGCAGTTTTTTTGTGTCACTTATATATCAATAAAGCTAATAAAAAGCAAATGCAAATTAAATTAAGGGGAATATAAGTCTGTTTGATTATACTTGCAAACACCAACCCCTACTAGTAGGCAATAAGTGCAATTCTTGGCCTGGGGTAGGGAAGAAGTTCTGGGTCTATCCAGACCCTCTTTGTTATTACTTTGGTTCTTTTTACATCTTACATTTTACATCTATCCTCATTAGGATTTCATGCCGATACACAGCTTAAACCACTTTCCAATATCAGTGTTTATCATTTAGGGATTTGCATTTGGATGATGCTGTGGAAAACTCAAATAACAGTGACATAAACAATATAGATTTATTGTTTTCACAAAAAGGCAAATTCAAAAGTAGGGGTTGGCTGATATTGGCTCAGGATCAGAGACACTATGTTATTCTTAGCCTTTTTTACATGGTTGCAATGTGGGTGCAGCAGCTCCAGCCACCACATCTGTGTTCCAGGCAGGAGCATGGAAGAAAAAAAAAACACAAGCAGAAGAATTTTCTCCTTTAAAGAGCATTTCTGGGAACACAATCCAAAAAAAACTTTTGTTTACTTCTCATAGGCTGTAGCAGTCTGACAGGCTGGGAACTGTAAGAATATTTGAAAGCTGGGTTCCATTATTTATCATAAATCATATTTTTTAGTCACATATATGAAAACATTTTGTAAACATATTAGAAAGAGATCTTTTTTAATTGAAGGAAGATTGCTTTACGATATTGTGTTGGCCTCTGCTATACATCAACATTTTACAATAAAGAAGTCAAATAAAATGGATGTTAGTATCAACCAGTTGTGTCATAGAATGTTCCTATCACAGGACAGAGAATGTTTTCTTCTCTTCATCTGTAATTACTCAAAGGTCACAATTTAGGATAGTGTCTATTTAGGATCGTGTCTTCCTATCTGTAGCCTACAGTTCTTGCTGGTTCCATTCCTAGTCTGATACTGCAGAGATCCATTCCATAAGAAAAGCAAAAGTTAATTTGTTTTCACAATGTAGAGTCTTTTCTGCACAGCACACTCTGATGTCATGGAAGGAAAGTTCATGTACCCTTGTGTTTGGCAGAAAGAGCACAACTTTAAAAGTGCTCCTTATTAGCTTAAAGAACAGTCATCCTTGTTGCACAGAAATCAATGATTGAAAAATCCTTCCTAGGTTGCATTAGCAATTATCTCTGCTGGCTGTGGCACTTGAGGAGTCTACCCTGCAACTTCTCCAATTTGGCTCCACTCAGGAATGAATCAACGACTCCATCAAAAATTGAAGCTGTGCAGTTTGATCATGAATGCTCTCACCAGGTCTACAATGGTGTGATCCCACTGTTGGGGTTTATCGCTTCTTACTGTGGACTCTTTTGTTTCTCTGCCAGGATTTCTCTTTGGCCTGTGTGATAATTCATATTTATCTGCCTCTCCGCTGGACTGTGGGCTCCTTGAGAGCAGTGATTGTGATTCTTTCATCCTAGCATCCCTTCCATAGGCGTCTTGTGGATCTTCAGTAATATCAGTTGCATTAAAATGGACTCTAGTGGAGCAGGTCCTTATCTAAGGCTGCTGAGGGTGGTCAAAAGCCTCTCCTCTCGCCGTCTCCCAGTATCTGTCATTTCATGATGGTTGGTATGGCAACACCAATAGAATAATGGACTGAGCCATCAACTAGGTATCTCGCGTGCGTGCGTGCGTGCTGAGTCACTTCAGTCGTATCCGACGCTATGGACTGTAGCCCTCCAGGCTCCTCTGTCCATGGGAGTCTCCAGGGAAAAATACTTCTCAGGTGTCTTGTGTACATTGTATGTAATCTTTCCTCAAACTTGAGAAGCAGCAAAGACTAGAGAGGAATTTGATTCCCATAATAAAAAGAAGCCCCTTGGTCAAATTTGCAAAGTGAGTGATTGGCAAATCCAGCATCTGAATCCAGATTTTATTCCAAAGCCATGTCAGGTGGAACCCAGGATAGCACATCCTGCATTTTAGTGGGCTGGATGGTGACTCGTAGGGTGTTACGGCTGTTAGAGAAGACGTGGAAAGGTTCAGTGTGAACCTAGAGCTGGACACAATGGCAGCTTAGAAACAGAGAGTTCACATTTGTTGAAAAGCACTTCACACTATTTTAGAGAAAGAAATCTCCCGGATGCTATAACATCTCATGCAAAGATTTGTTTATGTCTCCAAAGCATAACAAGTAAATATCATCATATTTGATACACTGACATGTGTTTTCTGGTCAATACAAATGCCCAGCTAAGGAAGACAGGCACACCCTAGCTCTAAGACCAGATTGTGGGCATCCATATGGAAGGTACACAACTCGGAGCCAGAAAAAGCCAGGTTCCAGGCCTGGCAACGCTATGAACTTGCTGCACAGCCTCGGTCAAGGTGCTTTGCTCTTGGGGCCTCAGTCTCTTCATTTGTAAAATGAGTGCAGTTCGGTGATTTATACAGTTCCTTCCATTTCTGCGACATTCTACATTTATGGCTTATATTTTGATGCCACTTGCTGATGTTCCACTTCTGCTGCATAAAAGATGCAGAGTCTTTATTTTTTTCTTTTTCAAAAAGTTTATCTATGGCTGTGCTGGGTCTTCGTTGCTGCACGTGTGCTTTCTGCAGCGGCAGAGAGCGACGGCTATTCTCTAGTGGTAATGCACGGCCCTAGGGCATGTGGCTTTCAGTAGTCGCAGTCCGTGGCTCAGCAGCTGTGGCTCCCGGGCTCTAGAGCACAGGCTCCGTAGCGGTGGCTCACCGGCTTAGCTGCACTGCTGTTTGCTGGATCTTCCCAGATCAGAGATCGAACCTGTGTCTTCTTCATTGACAGGAGGATAAAGAGGCACACTCTTATACTGAGCTACTGGGAGGGAAATTTCTCTTATTTTTAAAGACATCCCTCCTACTCCCCACCACAGCTTGCTTTCTTTTTGCACCAAGAAGCACAACAATGAGACTCAAATGAGTGTTTCCATAGTCCTGGGCACACTTCTCCATGCTCAGTTTAAGGCAGATTCCTAGATGGCTTATTTCTAGATCAAGGCATTGAACTACAGCCTGGCCCTGGGAGCCAGCCCGCTCCCTGGAGTGCCATATGGGCCTGCTGTCAAGGCCATCAGCTTCTACGGAGCATCCTTCAGGGAAGGGATAATCTGAGTGACGCCTGTCTAGGGGGATGCCAGCATTTTACGACTGAGAAAGCACCTTACTTCCAATGTCTCTACATAGTTGCTACCCCTTGAAGGTAGCAAGGTCACATGGATGACAACAGGGCTGCTGGTTAAACAACCATCTCTGGGCATAGAGTTCTGAAAGGCAGAGTTCGGCTGGACCCAGTTCTGGGACTCCCGCTCTCCCACGCTGTCTTCTATATCAAACTGTTTGTAGTTACGAAAAAGCACCTGAGGTCCTGGGTCGTCCTTTGTTTCCTCAGTGAGCCACATATAGCGAGAAAGCATGAAAAGGGTTTCCGCTTGGAGCCTGGACCACCCGGAACACCCAGCTGTAGACTGCCCAGCTGGGCTTCTGGGCACCTGTGTGTAAGTGGCTGACCTGGCCTTAGGCTGACCATTCACTTACACAACAGCAGAGTCAGGGCAAAGCAGACCTGGGGGGCAGCAGGCAGGGAGACTAGAGAGGAGTAGCTTCTGGTTCTGTGTGAGTCCCTGACTCATTGGGTGGCCTGGAGCAAGCTTCTCTGTCAGTCTCCTTATCTGCTTCTTTATCCGTATCAGCATCTTTATTTCCTATCTGTAAGACAAAGAGTTTAGAATCAATGCCAGCCAACCTCCTTCTTCTGCCGGAGAAGGCAATGGCACCCCACTCCAGTACTCTTGCCTGGAAAATCCCATGGACGGAGGAGCCTGGTAGGCTGCAGTCCACGGGGTCACACAGAGTCGGACACGACTGAAGCGACTTAGCAGCAGTAGCAGCAACCTTGTTTGAGCTCTGACACCCACAGCACTGTAATCTATCTTTAGCCATCTCTCACTGGACACTGTGATCTTGGCCTTCAAGACTCTGGGTTTCCTTTTCCTTCTCCACAAATACTGAGGCTTCCCAGGTGCCTCAGTGGTAGAGTATACATCTGCAATGAAGGAAACACAGAAGACCTGGGTTTGATCCCTGGGTTGGGAAGATGGCCTTGTTATGCCCAAGTCGCGAAATCTCCCAATGACCACCAGGGAGCTGATATCCAATGCAAAAGCAAGAGAGTTTTTATTACCAAGCTCGAGTTTTTATTACCGACGCAGCGGCTAAGGAGAGGAGCCCCGAACTCTGGGTTACATTGATTATATAGGGTATTCTCTTGCGAAAAATTCGAAAAACGGGAGTTTCCGGGTTGGGAGATGTCTAATTGGTTGCCTTCTGTGGAAGGGTTAGGTGTTGGGTTCTGATTGGTTTTCATTTCCTGGGCTTAATTCGAATTTCCTGGGCAGGTCATAAGTCCTGAACATAAAGTCAGGAGATCCTGATCTGGGATCTGATTGGCTCGCAGGTGGTGGGGTGAGGTCAGGGGATTTCTAAAGACTCTTTCCCCAGAACTCTAAAATGGAGTCTTTTTTTTTTTTTTTTGGCAAAATGGAGTGGCTTAGGCTCTTCAGCCTGGAGGAGGAGATGGCAACCCACTCCAGTTTTCTTGCCTGGGAAATCCCCTGGCGTGTTACAGTCCACGGGGGTCGCAGACATTCAGACATGATTGAGCATGCACGCTTGCCTGACTGCTTCCACAAATCCATACGGCAGTCACAACACTGGCTTCTGACCTCATGTTTAGTCTTCTCCCTTCCCTCTGCTCACAGCAGAACCTCCCCATTCTTTATTTGATATTTTAGGGGCTGGTAACAAAAAAAGTCACACAAAACATTTTTTAATATTAAAACTATTTTAGTCTGGGTCCTTCAGAAAAACCAAACCAATAGGAGATAAATATCAAGAAATTTACTATAAGGAATTGGCTCACATGGTTAGGAGGCTGAGAAGTCTAAGATCTGTGGTTGGCAAGCTGAAGACCCAGGAAAGCCAGTGGCGTAAGTTGCAGTCTGAACCTGAGTCCAAAGGCAGGAGGAGACTGATGACCCAGCTTGATTATCCACATCCTAGCTCGAAGACTACTTCCCTGGTGGCTCAGATGATAAAGAATCTACCTGCAATGCAGAAGACCCAGGTTCAATCCCTGGGTTGGGTAGTTCCTCTGGAGAAGGGAATGGCTACCCGCTCCAGTATTCTTGCTTGGAGAATCGCATGGACAGAGGAGCCTGGAGGTCTGCAGTCCACAGGTTCACAGAGTTGATGAAACAACTAACACACACACAGCTTGAAGCCAATCAGAGAGAGAGATCGGATGATCCCTTCCTCAGCCTTTTTGTTCCAGGTAGGCCTCCAGTGGATTGGATGATGCTTACCCACAGTGGGGAGGGCCATCTGCTTTGTTCAGTTCATCAATTCAAACACTAATCTCTTCTGGATATGTCCTTCACAGACATATCCAGAAATCACGTCTTAACCAAATATCTGGGTACCCTTATTCTCAGTCAACCTGATACCTAAAATTCACTGTTACAGAAATGTAATTGACTTGTGCATCTTAAAAGTCCAGAAGCTCAGGCACACAACCAGGACCCTGCATCTCTCACCATCTCCAGATTCCCTTTGCTCAGAGATGGTATTCTTCTCAGGATGACTCTTCCTACCTGACTCCAAGAGGGTCTTTCTGGGGCTACACGCTTCCTTGCTCATCCAGAGCTGAGCTGCGGTGGGAAAGCAATTCTTTTAACATCTGATTGGATCAACATATGTTGTATGCTCTAGCCCTAGACGTGGCTTAGAGGATAAAGCGTCTGCCCACAATGCAGGAGACCCAGGTTCGATTCCCAGGTAGGGAAGATCCCCTGGAGAAGGAAATGGCAACCCACTCTAGTACTCTTGCCTGGAAAATCCCATGGATGGAGGAGCCTGATAGGCTATAGTCCATGGGGTCGCAAAGAGACACGACTGAGCGACTTCACTTCACTTCAGCCCAGAGCCAATTATGTGGCCTGGGGGATGGACTATGCTAATAAGTTTGAGTCTAAACCCTGGGGCTTCCCAGGTGGCTCAGTGGTAAATAATCCGCCTGTCATCGTAGGAGAGGAAAGAGATGCAGGTTTGATCCCTGGGTCGGGAAGATCCCCTGGAGTAGGAAATGGCAACCCATTCCAGTATTCTTGCCTGGAAAATTCCATGGACAGAGGACCCTGGCAGACTACAGTCCAGGTGGTCACAAAGAGTTGGACATGACTGAGCGACTAAGGACAGCCTGGGCCACCCCAGGGCTGGAGCTGAGCTGGCCTCAGTGCCGCACTGGTGGTGCTGAGTAGGGCAACATTAAGCAAAAACTGGATGCAGGTACCAACCGAAGGGAATGGATATTGAGAGGCCCTAAACATCAGTTGTTTGTTACAACCATTCAGCTAAAGTGTTACCTTGGGTGGTATGCTCATTTTCTGATGGCCACTAACTCAAATCACCATAACCTTGATGGCTTGAAACAAAAAAATTGATTCTCTTCCTTTCCTGGAGCTCACAGGTCTGAAATCAGCTTCACTGGGCTGAAACCAAGATATTGGCTGGGCTCCACTCCCTCCTTAACTCTCAGGGAGAATCCTTTTCCTTGCCTTTTCCAGCTTCTAGAGCTCTGTTCCTTGGCTCCTGGCCCCTTTTTACATCTTCAAAGCACATCAAATCTTCAAATCTCTCCCTGCTTCTGGAGACATCTCCTCTTCTCCTCTCTCTTTCATCTGACCCTTCTGCCTCCATCTCATGAGGACTCTTTGATGACACTGGGCCCACTGCTAAACCAGGATGATCTCTCATCCCAAGACCCTTAACTTAATCACACCTGCAAAGTCTCTTTTGCCACATAAGGTAACATGCACATATTCCAGAATCAGGACCTGGGTATCTTTGGAGGTCACTATTCACCCCAACAGAGGTGACTCTTCTGCTGCCCTGGACAGAATTAGGTGAACCTCTTTCTGTGCTTTCCGGGTCTTTATTTATACCTGGGCTTGGCATTTATCAGTCTCATCATGGAGTCCTGTGTGTATTTACAGGTCTGTTTCTCCCCCACTAGGCTATGAGCACCTTGATACTAGAAACACTCTATTTCCTGCAATCACAGCTGACCCAGAGTAAGCTCCCAATGAATGAATGAATGAATAAAACTCTTCACTGAAGCAAAAGTAATGCAAGTTGAAGGCATAAGGCCAGGAGCAAGCTGAAATGGAGCATGACTTAGAGACAGCGTAGGGTTAATGCCAAGACCCTGAATCCCAGTCCCAAATCTCCAGGCCCCTTCTGCTGCCTCTGGACTGAGAGACTTGGCCGAGCACATCTTATTTCCTGAAGCCTATTTTTAAAATCCCTCAGTACTAGCAGAGCATCATTGTGGCTATAAATAGAAGCCATGGATTTTATGATCAGAGAAAATGAGTCCATCGTATTAAAAACACACACACACTATTTATAGCCCAAGGATTTCCACAGCTGAGCATACTCACTGTGAGTATCCTGGTGGATCCTTCTCCTAGCCATACAGGGCTCGTGGAAATGTAGTGGAGGAACGTATGTCATTTCAAATAGCGTTTATCATTGAAAACCCACTTTCTCAGGGAGGGGAACATGCAAAATGTACGAAACTGACAGGAGTCTTTTAGAAGAGAAGAACCACATTGCAGGTTGTAGAGTAGCTCAGGATTCTGATGGGGACCAACAGTGGGTGAGGATGAAGGAATCATGCAAAGATATTCACAGGGAAGCACTATGCAGGTCGGAAAGCCAAGGACCCTCTGGACCATTCTGAAGCAGGACCAACCTGCTCGGAGCCCTTATGGCACACCAAGCACTGTGTTAGGATCTTAATCACATTATCTGCTTTCATCATCCCGACAGAGCAGGGCATGTCGGTACTTTTATTCCCAAACCCATGTGTTGCTGCTGTTGTTCAATTGCTCAGTTGTGTCCGACTCTTTGCAACCCCACGGACTGCAGCACGCCAGACTTCCTTGTCCTTCACTATCTCCCAGAGTTTGCTCCCCTTCTCCTCCTGCCCTCAATCTTTCCCAGCATCAGGGTCTTTCCCAGTGAGTAAGCTCTTTGCATCAGGTGGCCAAAGTATTGGAGCTTCAGCTTCAGCATCAGTCCTTCCAATGAATATTCAGGACTGATTTCCTTTAGGATTCACTGATTTGACCTTCTTGCAGTCCAAGGGACTCTCAAGAGTCTTTTTCAGCACCACAACAGTTTGAAAGCATCAGTTCTTCTGCGCTCAGCCTTCTTTATGGTCTAACTCTCACATCTGTACATGACTACTGGAAAAAACGGCTTTGAGTATATGAGCCACCCAAAATGAATGGGCCGTGGTGGAGAGTTCCAACAAAACATGGTCCACTGGAGAAGGGAATGGCAAACCACTTCAGCATTCTTGCCTTGAGAACCCCATGAACAGCATGAAAAGGTAACCCCATAGTACAGATGAGTAAATCAAGGTGCAGCGAAGTTGAGTAAACTGCCTGAGGTTTGGGCTAGACTGGGAACTGGAAAGGGAGCCAGCACTCTCAGGCACTAAACTGGACCATCCACATCACGGTTCCAGGAGCAGGAAGGGGGTGAGATGGAGACGTGTGTGTTTCTGCCTGTTGTTTGGCTTTCAAGGCCGAGTAATCAAGCTCCATCCACACCTGCAAGGTGACTTCGTCCTTCTCTTTCTAATGTCTCCTTTGTCCTTTCTCTCCTCTCACAGAATACATCCTAGCAAGGGAGGTTGCCACGGGCTTGCACTCAGCAGTCTATTCACTGTATTCCCCAGCCAGCCTGGGATGCTGTGACCAGTCACGGCAGCGGTTGGCCGTAGGCAGCCAGGGCCATCCCGCCAGGACCACCGTGCTGTCTTGCTCTGGCCCCATGCAGTGGCTTCCCTTTCCTCTAGAGAGATCCCTCCCCATCGCTGTGCCCCCCAGCCCACCTCCTCCTTGGGTGGCTTCTCTGATTACTCCACTGCAGGTCGTCACTTTCTCCTCTGGCTCCCTGTCTTCCAAGGGGGTCAGACTATTAAAATTGCTTCTATGCTAAGACCCTAAACACCCTTGGTAAAAGCAGAAGCTCAGGGGTCAGCTGTCAGCACGCAGAGCAGAGACGGTCACGCAGCTGAAGCCAGCGGAGCGTCAGCTCAAGTCTCAGGTGTGACGGATGAAGAAACGCATCCAACAGAGGGGAACATGTGGCTCCAGCTGGCAGCTGGTGCACGTCCGGCTTCCCTGGGACTGAGATTCATGGGTGATGCCTTAACACAGGTCACGACCACGGGTGAGACTTGTTATCTCTTAACTTTCTCTGTAGTGTCAGGGGTGTGTAAAATAAGATTTTCTGATTCCTGCTCAGTGATGCCCCCTCTATCTTTCCTGCCCTCGTCCTCGTCCAGGTCACCCTGGCAGTCCCCCTGACATCAGCAAGAGTCTCCTAACTCGCCCTCTTTGCTCTTCTCTCTTCTTCCCCCGTCCATTCATCCTTCACTGTTCAGCCAGAGAGAGCTTCCCAAATCCCAGGTTGGCTGAGGCGGCTCTCTGCCCTTCTCCTCCCCTGTGCTGATCTTCCCGTAAACCGTCCTCCTGGTCCTTCAGGTACATCACGAATTCCCTATGATGGTTCCTAAGGCCTTTCATGGGGTACAAGGCCCTGTCCCCTTCTCCAGTGTCTCCTCTGCTGCTGCTTCACAGGGGCTTCTGCTCCAGTCAGAGCAAGTGGCTTACTGTTCCCTGAAGCCAGATGCTCCTTTGTGGCCCCAGAGTCTTTTGCTCAAGGTCATGGGCACTCCTTGGGGATAGAAACTAGCTTATCATCTCCTTATTCCTTGATCTTTAGGAGATGTTTAACACCTGTCAATAAAGTGCATGGAGAGAGAAATAGACGGATGGATGGATGGATACTATTTTGTACCTCTGAGATCCACTGGTTACTTATTAATCCTTCAGGGTTTCCTTATATTTAACTCCTCCTCTTTCGTGACTTCCTCCCTGGATCTCAGTGCCATCTCCCACCCCCGCCCCCATCTAAATTAGGTGCAATTTCACCAAACCTTCTATGAGCCCAGGAACTTCAGGACACTATGTACCTGCTGTGTGTCCGCTCCCATGTTTGATATGTGAGTGTATGCCCCGTGCCAAGCATGAGGCCCTCAATTTTAATGACTAAATGAACTGTGTAACTGTCTGACCAAATCAATGAATGAAAAAGCACAGTGACATATGCCTATGGTCATACGGAAAATTAGGGAGATGATCCAGAGCTAGGTCCTGGTCCAGGCTTCCAGTTCTCTGTTCTAACATTTCTCAGTGGAGATTAAAAAAAAAAAAAAAACTAGAGATTTTACTAGTTTTAGACTTTTTTTCCCAGGGCTCTGGAGTGCCATGAAGTACCCCAAGCAAAGTGCTATCCCGAAATAACCAAACCAGAATGTGTTCACCTGTGATGCCAAACTCAATTTCTCATCAGTGCTGTCTTCTCTGGAAGAAAGTTACCCAGGTCATCACTAGCTTAACCTTGGATCCTGAATGATTAGTTCAGAAAACAGACAGTAATTTGCAACAGCATGAATGAACCTGGAGGGTATTATGCTAGTGAAATAAGTCAGACAGAGAGGGATGGCTACTGTATGTTATCACTTATCAGTGGAATATAAAAAAATAAAATGAATGAATATAACAAAACAGAAACAGACTCACAGGCATAGAGAATAAACTAGTGGTTACCAGTGGGGAGATGGAAGGCGCGGGGAGCGGTGGCAAAAAAGTGGTAGGGAATTAAGAAGTACAAAGTACTATGTATAAAATAAATAAGCTATAAGGATATATTGTACAGCACAGGGAATATAGCTAATCTTTTATAATGACTTTAAAAGAGTATAATCTATATACATCTTGAATCATCTGAAAGCTAGTTTTAAAAATAATAAAATAATGTTAAAAATAATAAAAAAATTCTAAAAATAACAAAATAATTTTAAAAGACAAAGTATATATTTCTTAGAAGAAAAAAATAAAATAGGCAATGGTGACTTGGAACACTGTCGGTAGCATGGAAGATAAGAACACATTTTAGGGTTGGGCGCAGCTGGGAGTCATGGAAAGAGCCTGAGGTTAGATTGTGTTCCCAACCCTGTTACTAATTTACTGTGTGACCTTGAATGAGTCACCTGGTCTCTCCAGGTCTTGGCTCACACTCTGTAAAATGAGGGAACCAGAATATGTTGTCTCTAAGGCCCTTTCCCGGTTCTCAAATGCTATGGGTTAGTGTCCGTAGAGCTCATTTAGAAAGACACGAAGGACGCAGACTTTTTCCAATAAAGTGGTGAGTAGTAAGTTTATTTCCTAGGCACTTAGCAATCAACAGCAAAATTAGTAAGAAAATAATATGAAAAAGAAACCTATTAGGTTCAAGATAGAATGAATCCACTTACAAGTAATGTCCTAACTAGCATCCCTGCTGTGACCTACAGCTTCCCTAGAAGCCCTCTGCTTCAGGGATCCCTAGCCCCTCCTCTACTGGAAACGTTCTTCCACCCTTCTTGAGGGGTGGGATGGGTAAAGGGGCCAGAGACTTGGCTCGCTCCATCTCTAGGGCCCAGCCCCAAATCCAGCCAACTGTAGATGTGCAATAAAAAGTGTACGTTGGAGAAATAAAAATGGAACTTCCATTCCTAATTATCAGTTTCATTAATGATGAAATTCAATTACAGCCCTTCCCAAATACCTGGATATAAAATAGACCTCTTAGCCAATGCACTGGTATTTTATGGTTCTGCACCTTTAAAATGAAAGGAGGAGCTTGAAAATGTTCCCTTTTGAAAGTAGGATTTAGATTTTCCAAGTGCTTTTGGGTTCATTATTAACTAACAATCAAATAATCCCTGGTACTTTTGTAGAGTTTTACAGTTTATATAAGACTGTCATATCCATTATCTAATGTTCTGTGAGACAGCAGCTATTATGCCCATTTCACAGATGAGGAAACTAAGGCTCAAAGAGGCCAAATGACTTGCCCAAAGTTTCACAGACAGTCAAGGCTGAGCCAAGGCTGCACTCCAGGTGGTCAGCCCTCGATGCCACAGTCAAGGCCACCTGTGCCCCTTCACTGACTCCTCTCTGACCCACACTATTGCTGCCAACAAAGCAAACCAGGGAGGTCTGCAAATCTGTGGGTCTACTTCCATCTTGCTTTTCTTTCTCTCTTCTTTTCTCCTCTTATTCTTTCTTCCACCTTCAAGGAGAATGTATCTTGCTGAAGCCCTGAGAATGATTTTAAGGTAGAGAAAGAAGAATTGAAGGATGGGGGGAGGAGAGAGGGAAGAAGGAAGGAGGAAAAGAAAGGGAGGAGGAAGGAGGTAGGTCCTTGCCACACTGCACAGAGCTTCCACATGGATTTATTCAATTCTCTTAAGAAGCTTCGGAGACAAGCCTGGGATCCCCATTTTACAGATGAATGAACTGAAACTTACATCAATCTCTTGCCCAAGGTCACACTGCTAGTAAAAGATACAGCCAACAAATCTCATGGTCTTCTTGAGATTCCATTCTACAGAGCTGACAACTGGATGAGAAAGAGAAAGAATAAAAACTCAGGGTACATTCAGATCATTTCTCCCCTCCCAAATTGTGAGGTTGAACCCGTTCTATCAGATAACAGCAATACAGGCCAATAATTTCAATTTATAGAGGTACAATAGAAACAGCCAGCAGTGCCTCTCTGCTTTTGAAAGATGTGGTTCTATTAAAAGTATTTAATGCCACATGATATAGTAAAGTAAGGACCCATTTTGCAAATTCTGTTATCATGTTTCATCTTCATGTCTGCCATTTTTAAGAGCTTTCTCTGTGAGTTATACTAACTTCTAATTAGCATCCTTTTAGAGTGTTACAGCTTCTGACTGCTTACAGAAAGCCAAAAGAAAAAGGAAAGAAAGCTACAAGATGTGATTTGGTGAAGGAAGCAAAGTCAGTCCTTCTACAATATACAGAACTGATTCTTTTGGGTGACTTGGCTTGGAAAGGCATTCACTGCAAAGGAAGGAACATTTGCTAAGAGTCTGGTACTTGGCGTGGAGAAGGGGCTGACAGAGAGATGAATAGCATACTTCTTGACTTCAAGGAGTTCGACATCTGCTGGGGGAGATGAACCTGACCGTTGCTAACTCAAGTGTGAGCCTCACCCAGTGAGTACTATAATGCTCCTCTCCCAACTTCTTCTACTGAAGTCCAAAATTTTAGCCAGTTAGCAGCTACCCTTTTTGTGTGTGTCAAATAGAAAAGGTATCCCTCTACATCTCTTAATAGCAAATTCCACCACAATGATACTGTTATTTCTAACAGCAACTAGCATTTGTATAGTGCCTCAAAGTTTACGAAACACTTTCCTACTCAGTGTGCCCTAAAACCGCACATTCAGAGATATTTAAGTCAGGTAATATTTTTCATCTGAAAGTATTTATGTTCCATTTTCTACAACTAGCAAATTTGAGAGATTACCTTTTCCAAATATTGTAAAGAGAACCCCCTGTGGGCCATTTCCAGCTGTGCCAAAATGCACGCTGACACCCTTCAAGTATTAAAAAGAGCAAGCAAAACATTTCAACTATTTTAACTATCTGAACCAAACCAGTGGGGAATGCACATGACTCTGCAGAAACAAAGAACATTATTCAGCAAAAAAAAAAAAAAAAAAAAAAAGACGCACTCTGCATTAGGCTATAAAATAATTTTTTTCCCTAGAGCATATTTTTAGATCATTGAACTGCAAGAATGCTGAATTCTTTCTGAAACAAATTGATTATCAAGAATTACTGAAACTGTGTTAAAAAATAGCAACTAATCTAAATTCCTTGTCTGACAAGCATTAAGGAAAATTATGTACTCATAGCCATAAGCGGGATGTGCTATATGATTCTCATACATATTGAAACTGTTAATCACATCAAAACTAATAATTTCACCCTGCTAAGTTCTTACTTGGTACATCAGATATTTTAATTTCAATCCTTAATGCATGGATTCAGGAAACCATTGAGTAGTTAAGGCTTAAATGCTTAGAGGGGCCAGCACGTGTGAGCTACTATCCGTGGTTCTGCATTATACCTCATCTTGCCTTTGCTGTTGTTCAATCCTCAAGTTGTGTCCAACTGTTTGGCACCCCATGGACAGTAGCACACCAGGCTCCTCTGCCCTTCACTATCTTTCAGAGTTTGCTCAAATTCATGTCCATTGAGTCAATGATGCTATCTAACCATCTCATCCTCTGCCGCTTCCTTCTCCTATTGTCTTCAATCTCCCAGCATCAGAGTCTTTTCCAGTGAGTCAGCTCTTTGCATCAGGTGGCCAAAGTACTGGAGCTTCAGCTTCGGCATCAGTCCTTCCAATGAATATTCAGGGTTGATTTCCTTTAGGATCAACTGGTTTGATCTCCATATAGTTCAAGGGACTCTCAAGAGTCTTCTCCAGCACCACAATTCAGAAGCATCAATTCTTCAGGGCTCAGACCTTAGGATATGGTTTTCGCCCCTCCTTGGGAAGGCCAGACTCAGAGTTGGCATTTAGAACCCTGCTCTGACTCTATTACTATATGACTAATTATGTGACAAGGGACAGATTACTCAATCGTTGTCTCTCAACCTCAATGTCTCCAGAATGTAAAATTAACAAGTTAAACAGGAGGGCTCTAAATTCCAACATCCTATGTTTTGGTGGCTTAAAATTGCCAAAATATTAATATTTGAACAAGTGGCAGACTTCTCAATTTAATTCAGTATAACATTATTAAAGGTCATGTTTCATATTCCATGTACTGTGCTAGACTCTAAAAATACAACAATATATTAGTTACAACCTTTTTGTTTAGAACAGACAAAAACACACTTGCTTATGTGGGGAAAGGGTAACCTGTAGGATTATAGTTGGGACTAAGGAAGAATTGGAATGAAAATCTGTAATACCCTCAGCATTTCTTTCTTTCTTCTGTTTTATTCCAGATGAGTTTTTCTACTCAGAAT
Source organism: Oryx dammah (assembly GCF_014754425.2). Taxonomy (NCBI): domain Eukaryota; kingdom Metazoa; phylum Chordata; class Mammalia; order Artiodactyla; family Bovidae; genus Oryx; species Oryx dammah. The sequence continues at coordinate 9,171,682 of NW_024070200.1, read as the reverse complement.
GTGTGTGATAGACAGAATCTAAGATGATTCTCAATAAGACCCACCTCTGAACACTCATAACCTTGTATAACCTCTCCTTGAATGTGGGCAGGACCCGTGACTTGCTTCTCAGTATGAGGATATGGCAAAGGCGATGAGATGTCACGTCTGAGATTATATTACAGAAGACTGTAACACCTTTCTTGTTAGTATATTTTCCCTTGCTGGCTTGGATGAAGCCAGTGGACATGTTGGGAAGTCTCAAGTGGCAAGGAACTGAAAGCAACCTCAGCCAACAAGCAGGCAGGAAGAGAAGGTGGCCTCTGGCCAGCAACAGCCAACCAACCAAGACCCTCAGTTCTGTAGGCTTCAAGGACCTGAGTTCTGCCAATAATCGTATGAACTTGGAAAGGGTTCCTTCCCCATTTGAACCTTGAGATGAGACTCGGGCACTGATGGACACCTTGATTGTAGCTCTCAGGTGAAATTCAGGAAATCTGTGCCCAGATTCATGAACCACAGGAACTCTGAGATAGTAAATGTGTATTGCTTTACACCACTAGGTTTGTGGTATTTTTTGTTGTGCAACAGATAAATAACACACGGGGCTTGACCTCTAAAATCCCCAGACTCACATCTCAAAATTTGGAATCTGGATGGATCTGAAGCTCACTTCTTCTCCCTTCTTGTTCAAAAATCCTAATGAACGGCTGTATTTAGCCAGCTTGCAACAGGTTTCTACCTTACTAGTTACCAGAGGGATTGGAACCAGCAAGAAGATAACAGCCTCATTCTTACCAGTATAACAGAATTAGATACAATATTTTCCAGAATAAGAGCAAGTGTGGGTGGGCAGAACAGTGGCTGTCCACTGCAAAGGGTGAATAATATAAGCATGTTGTTTTCTCATAATCTAGGGATAGTTGTAGATGAGTTAATAGTTTATGAAAATGCAATAGTTTATGGGCTGCCGTTTAGGTCAAAAACAGACCATTCACACAGACAGTCAGGAAAGAATGTCTAGGGAAAGTAACACCAAGATAGAACCTGAAAACTGAATAGGAGAATTCCAGGTTAACAAGGGGGAGTAAGAATGTCTCAGGGCTAGCCAATTGGCGCTAGTGGTAAAGAATCTGCCTGCCAATGCAGGAGACATAAGAGATGTGGGTTGGATCCCTGAGTTGGGAAGATCTCTTGGAGGAGGAAATGGCAACTCTCTCCAGCATTCTTGCCTGGAGAATCCCATGGACAGAGGAACCTGGTGGGCTACAGTCCATAGGGTTGCAAAGAGTCAGACATGACTGAAGCACCTGTGCATGCAAGAATATCTCAGACACGGGAATATCATGTGGAGAAGCCCAAGATGCAAAGCAAGAATGGAGTATTTGGTGACTCCGACTATTTTTAATGCAGTCCAATCATAGCACAGAGAGTGTGGGGAAGTGCCAAGAGGGACGCCAAAAAAATTTGTCAGGGCTGGAAAAATTTGTCATATTGGTCAGCGTTCTTATTGAAAAATCAAAGATTCGATTCCATTCATTATCTCATGGGGTTAAGACAACATGCATTCAGAAACCACACAGCCACAACTAATACTGAGCACCCCAGAATGCCATAATAGCCAATACCCACTACTTGGCACCAATCACCCCAGGCTGGATACCAGAAGCTGCCCCAGAGGAATAGATTTCTCCTCTGTTGTGCCTGTAGACACCATCTCCTGGGTTGTGATCTAGACTGATACCTCATGTAACACTTCCACATCCAGTTCTCATGTAGGGATGTGATTGAAAAAGCCCAGGTCACGTGCCTGCATCATAGCTGCTGTTCATGTTGGTTTTCATTCATTCATGGGAATGTGGGTCTCATGTGTGGGAACTGTCAAAGTGTAGACAGGTTTCCCAAAAGAAATTAGATATACAATGGAACACTGCTGCTGCTGCTGCTAAGTCGCTTTAGTCGTGTCTGACTCCCATAGACAGCAGCCCACCAGGCTCCCCCGTCCCTGGGATTCTCCAGGCAAGAATACTGGAGTGGGTTGCCATTTCCTTCTCCAATGCATGAAAGTGAAAAGTGAAAGTGAAGTCCCTCAGTCGTGTCCAACTCTTCATGACCCCATGGACTGCAGCCCACTAGGCTCCTCCATCCATGGCATTTTCCAGGCAAGAGTACTGGAGTGGGGTGCCATTGCCTTCTCCACAATTGGAACACTACTCACTCACAAAAAAGAAGAAAGCTTTGCCATTTGCAGCAACATGGATGCACTTGGGGGGCATTATGCTTAGTAAAATACATCAGACGGAGAAAGACAAATACTCTTCAAGATCACTTACATGTGGAATCTTAAAAGTACAACAAAGTAGTGAATATAACCAAAAAGAAAACTCACAGATATAGAGAACAAACTGGTTGTTACCAGTAGGGTTGGGGAGAGGTAAAATAAGAATGCGGGTGTTGGAGGCAGAAATTATTGGGTAGGCTCAAGTATAAATTGTATAACGTCAAGAATATAGCCAATATTTTGTAATAACTGTAAAGTGGAAAGTAACCTTTAAAAAAAAATAAGTTCTGCCAACAACAGTGTGGAATAAAGCAAAAAAAGTCTGGAGTGACTACATCCCCAGTTGAGTGTTCAGATGAGACACTGGCCCTGATGGGCACGTTGTTGCGGTTTTGTGAGACACCTTGGAAGCAGAGGACCCATGTAAGCAATGCCCATATTTCTGCCCTACAATAACTATTAAATAATAAATGTGTGTTCTAAGTCATGGCATTGTGGTAATATGTTACACAGCAATGGATAACTAAGGCAGCAACTTTAGACATGTCTTAGTACCACTGATCTGTGTGGTGGTTTTTTTTTTTTTTCTCTACAATGGAGGGTAATACCTGAACCACCTCTCAATTTGGTAGAAGGATTCATTGAAACAACACGTGCAGGGCCAGCTTTCTGCAAGTCTGCTGGTAGGTGGTCCACTGATGGTAACCACCGTTGCTGCCCTAGCCACCACATCAACCATGCATAAAGGAAAATAGCCATCGATACATTTTTACAAGCTGCACATATTGGCCACGTAGTGAAAGACTCAGCGGGGCTTCCCAAGTGGCTCAGTAGTAAAGAACCCACCTGCCAGTGCAGGAGACACAGGAGACGTGGGTTCAATCCCTGGGTCGGGAAGATCCCCTGGAGAAGGAAGTGGCACCCCACTCCAATATTCTTGCCTGGAAAAACCCCATGGACAGAGGAGCCTGGTGGGCTGCAGTCCATGGGGTCACAAAGAGCCATACATGACTTAGTGACTGAACACACACATGAAAGAATCAATATGGCTCCATGAACTGCTCCCAGAAATTTATCTCCAGAACAGGGTAAAAAAAATACAAAAAAAAAAAAAACCCTCTAGATGCCTTAAGCCCCTCACTTCCCCAAGTTGGCCCTGACTGTACATGCTTCTCAATAACACTGCACCAAAGAAACTCCTGGTTCCAGTACTGTGGTTGGATTTGTGATACATATTAGTTTATCTTATATTGAGGGGAGAAGTGCAATGTTATACTAGCTTTTCAAGGCAGTGTTTTCCCAAGTTACTGTGAAAAAAAAAACAAACTTTGCATTTTCTTTATCACTCTTCCATCATACTTAACCCCCAGTGCAGATTATAACCTTTGGATGTTAGTCACTGTCCAGTTGTAATACTTAAAATTAACAGGGTAAACATATATTTTGTACTGCTTTGCCAGAAAAGCTTGGCTGACCCGACAGTTTTTAACTCTGTGGGACAGAATTTGCTGTACGTGTGCTTTCTTTTTTGTTGTTGTTGTTCCATCTTCCCCGGAGGAGTATTAACTCAAAGTCATCACGAGAGACCCATTGCTGCCTGCTGCTTTCTGTACTATCAATTTGCATCTCTCCTCCTTTATAACTTCTCCAGCTATTTGATGAAGCATATACACTCTCTTTCTCCCTCTCTTTCTCACCACACACACACACACACACACACACAGAGGATGCCAGCCACCTCTAAAATGGCAACAAATAAACACAGTTTCATTTTTACTGATTACACTTGCATCCACCTTTTCCATCCTACTCAAGCAAATCCCATGGACAGAGGAGCCTGGTAGGCTGCAGTCCATGGGGTCACTAGGAGTCGGACACGACTGAAGCGACTTAGCAGCAGCAGCAGCAGCAGCAAGCCAGTTGCAAGACTTGCTCTATGAAAAAACTGCTATGAAACACGGTTAGTGAGTGATCTTTGAAAGGACTTCAGGAAACCGGAATGGGCTGGAAGCGAACAGAGAGGCACCTTCTGGACTTGTATATTTAATGGTTTCTAAAAGTGTAATGGATTGCAGTGATGTTTTAACAGGGAGTTGACAGTTAAACCTTAATAGTTTAAAACACGACAGGTAAGAAATGAAGAACATTTGTTCTTTGTTCAAAAGTAAACACAGTGATTATTTTGAGTGGGTAAACTCTGAAAATAACAATAATTTTAAAAATACTAGCCATTTAGAAGGCAAAGAGATAAGTCAGACCCTGCTTCTTTTGTAACTCTGAAAAGGGAGAAACAATTATTACTTGAAAGTTCTGCATGTATGTTCATTGATGTAACAGAGCACATTGCATTTTATTAGCTAAAGCCTTTTCTGATCAGATATTTTACTGTTACCATTAAATTCATCACTTCTAACAACCTGAAGGCAATGGCACCCCACTCCAGTAATCTTGCCTGGAAAATCCCGTGGGTGGAGGAGCCTGATAGGCTGCAGTCCATGGGGTCGTGAAGAGTAGGACACGACTGAGCGACTTCACTTTCACTTTTCACTTTCATGCATTGGAGAAGGAAATGGCAACCCACTCCAGTGTTCTTGCCTGGAGAATCCCAGGGATTGGGGAGCCTGGTGGGCTGCTGTCTCTGGGGTCACACAGAGTCAGACATGACTGAAGTGACTTAGCAGCAGCAGCAGCAACAACCTGAAATATTCATCAGCTAAGTTGACATTTTCCAAGATTAAAAATCTTGGGACCATTGCTTCTTTATCTGTTTAATGGGGATAAAGAGATGTACTTGCAGCATTTCTGTGAATTTTAGGTTGAAATAACGTTTAACTTATATGCAGAGTACATCATGAGAAACGCTGGACTGGAAGAAACACAAGCTGGAATCAAGATTGCCGGGAGAAACATCAATAACCTCAGATATGCAGATGACACCACCCTTATGGCAGAAAATGAAGAGGAACTAAAAAGCCTCTTGATGAAAGTGAAAGAGGAGAACGAAAAGTTGGCTTAAAGCTCAACATTCAGAAAACGAAGATCATGGCATCCAGTCCCATCACTTCATGGGAAATAGATGGGAAAACAGTGGAAACAGTGTCAGACTTTATTTTGGGGGGCTCCAAAATCACTGCAGATGGTGACTGCAGCCATGAAATTAAAAGACGCTTACTCCTTGGAAGAAAAGTTATGACCAACCTAGATAGTGTATTCAAAAGCAGAGACATTACTTTGCCGACTAAGGTCTGTCTAGTCAAGGCTATGGTTTTTCCTGTGGTCATGTATGAATGTGAGAGTTGTACTGTGAAGAAGGCTGAGCACCGAAGAATTGATGCTTTTGAACTGTGGTGTTGGAGAAGACTCTTGAGAGTCCCTTGGACTGCCAGGAGATCCAACCAGTCCATCCTAAAGGAGATCAGCCCTGGGCTTTCTTTGGAAGGAATGATGCTAAAGCTGAAACTCCAGTACGTTGGCCACCTCATGAGAAGAGTTGACTCTTGGAAAAGACTCTGATGCTGGGAGGGATTGGGGGCAGGAGGAGAAGGGGACGACAGAGGATAAGATGGCTGGATGGCATCACTGACTCGATGGGCGTGAGTCTGAGTGAACTCCGGGAGATGGTGATGGACAGGGAGGCCTGGTGTGCTGCGATTCATGGGGTCGCAAAGAGTCAGACACGACTGAGCGACTGAACTGAACTGAACTGAACGTATGTGAAAGTGGCTGGCATAGAATAGAGGTTCAAGAAATGCTAGTGATGATGATGAAGATGGTGATAATGGTAAACATGATGAAAAAACTTCAGCAGAAATTTGTGTATCCTGATTATTCCTTTTGAAAAGTTTCTTAACTCGGTGAAACATCTTGGGACATTTTCGTAAATGGGTTATTCATGTAATCACCCTGGCAATTAAGCATGCATGTGTTTTATAAGATACCTTTTCATAAACGATTGGAAGCCCCTCCCTCTTTATTTGTTTAGAGGACTCGATTGCAAGGAAACCAGCTTCCTTGAATAGGATTTGGTTTCAGGCAGTCTCCAACAGGCCAGGTCAGCTTCTGGCCAATTTGTTGGAACAAATAAAAAATCTTAGCAAGGATCTTGATCAGAAAGACAAGGTATGAAAACTTCTGTCTTCTTTGTAGGCAAGTGATTTCTCTCTTACACATGCCTGAGGTGACAGAGCAATGGTCTAACAGTAGCAGATGATGAGCTTAACCTGGTGTGTGTGGAGGAGGGGGCAGGTTCAAGGTCTCTGATCGTATATCAGCTCTGTGGCACGTTATCTCTTAATGACCATGGCTTCCCTGTCATTGGAGAGTATTTGTCAGCTTTTAGAGCAATTAACATTATGGATAGTTGAAACTAAGGAAGAATGAATGACTTCAACAACCTTCACATTTTCAGTAATTTTATGGAAATGTCTATTTTATGGGAAGATCTCCCCAGCAGAACTAAATTACTACATTAATATAGTAATCCTTGGAATAAGGTAATGTGTGCTTGACTGTACTTGACTGTACATGGGGAGATTAATTTAATAATACTTTAAAATTTTACCTTGGGAGCTGCAACCAAGAATGTTGACACCAGGTAACTTTCAATAAAATATCTAGGAGTCATTTTATTTATAATTATCTGGGGACCAGGCTATTAGTACCTTGCACCCTGCACTGTAAGTTGTTGTAAACATACACCAATCAACCCTCATTTAAGAATTCAATGCCATTCAAGCTATGACTAAGGCAGATGGTAAAAAAAAATAGAGCAAAGTTGAGGTTCATGGGCTCTGGAGCCTGGAACAGAGGTGAGGTGGCATATGTGGCCTCAGCACTGAGATTAGACAATCCATATCACAGAAAGACAGGACAAAGGAGTAGGGCGGCTTAGGGGTGCCTGTGAAGGCAAGGAATGCTGAGAGGCTTTTCCGAGGCATCTCTTTTGTTTATCGCCAGGTGGAGTCTCCAAGCATTCTCTCTGCTCTTTTAAAATTCTACGTAAACACCAAGATTCCCCCTAGCCAGAGAGCTAGCAAAACTTTGGTTCAAATGGGTTTTGAGCGTGATTAAGTGTCTGAGAATGGATGCGTCAGAGCTTGAATAACATCTGAATGTTTCTCAGGAAAAAGCTCTTAGGGGTGTCTGTCTCTCGACTGCGGAAGGCGACCTATCAGTACATACCTTGATTATCTAACTGTCACCAGAAAGCAAAAGCACCAGCAAGAAAAATACGAAATGGAAAAACATGAAATGAGTTTGTTGCTGCTGTTGTTTTCTTTTGATTAGGGAAAGGGATGAAAACTCAAGGCAAGAGACAAAGGCTTTAGGAAAATCAGTACCTGAAATTCACCATGGTGTGAATGGGTCTGGGCCAGTAAGGATCAGAAAGCAGTCCTTCGTGTGGTCATTAAGAACAGTATTTAATCAAGTTAGTCTTTGCCAGTGCACTTCATAAGGGGTCCTTCTCCTTGTCTGGCTGGGAAATCTTTGCTTCTGCACACAGGCTGTGGATTACTGCACAAAAATGTGTCCTGTGTCCATCACAGTGTTTGCAAGACAGTCTGAGGTGGGGGAACTGACCCTGTTTATATATAATCTAGCTGAGGACAAAACAGTGAAAGGGCCACAGACTTTTTTTTCTCCTCTAAAGAGAACATTTTGCTTTTCTTTGCAATTCTACTTGGAAAGAAAACAAATTTCTGTTAACAGCGCTGTGCAGCAACGTTGCTTTGCTGGATAATGCACCTGGCCGAGTGAGTCTCTCCCTGCCTTTGGGATCTACCAGATATTCATCACATTCTGGCCGAGCGAGCTGGGGCGCAGGCCACCAGCTTTTCAAGAGCAGCTGCTCTGTCCAGTTCAAGGTCTGGCACTGAGTGTTCTGAATGACGTCCCTGAGGACCCTGAAAGAAGCTTGTGTGTGTGCATGCTAAGTCACTTCAGTCGTGTCCGACTCTTTGCAACCCTGTGGACTGTAGCCCGCCAGGCTCTTCTGTCCATGGGATTCTCCAGGCAAGAATACTGGAGTGGGTTGCTATGCCCTCCTCCAGGGAATCTTCCTCACCCAGGGATCGAATCCATGTCTCTTTAAGTCTCCTGCATTGGCAAGCGGGTTCTTTACCACTAGCGCCACGTGGAAAGCCCAACAGAAGCCTACCAAAGCTAAATTAGTTTATTTCGTAGGGAATTCCTTTTAAACACACAGTAACGTGTGAGCCTTGTGGGTACGTCTGTGGCCCAGAAACGACCTACCCTCATTCATCAGTGAGAGTACACGTGAATGCATCTTCCTTGTAACTGAGGCTTGGGTGTAAAGACTTCCTGAAGAGGCTCACCCTTGTTAGTCAGTCAGTCGTATCTGACTCTTTGCGACTCCATGGTCTGTAGCCTGCCAGGCTCCTCTATCCATGGGATCCTCCAGGCAAGAATGCTGGAGTGGGTTGCTGTTTCCTTCTCCAGAGGATCTTCCTGACCCGGGGATTGAACCCAGGCCTCCCTCATTGTAGGCAGATTCTTTACTGTCTGAGCCACCAGGGAAGATAATTGCCTGAATCTGCCCATCATCTGTCTTATATCAAACAGGCAGAGGAAGCCATCACTCTGTTTGATGGACTTCAGGTCTGGTGATGAAACACTGTAGGCTTGATGTCCTACTGAAGCTGCCCTGAAGATGGATTTATTCTCTGATAGTTGTGCCTATATGACCAGTGGGTACTGAAGAAATGTGTTAATTGTCATTAACTGCTTGATCCTTAGGATCTCAAAGGGACCTCAATGGTCATTTGGACTCTTAGCCACATCACTGCTTAACACGACTTCAGCTTATGTTGAATACCCCCAAGTGATGGGGAACTTCCCACCTCCCAAGGCACCTCATTTGGTATCTTGTTGTTGAGTTGCTAAGTCATGCCAGACTCTTTGCCACCCCATGGACTGCAGCATGCCAGGCTTCCCTGTCCATCACCAACTCCTGGAGCTTGCTCAAACTCATGTTCATTGAGTCAGTGACGCCATCCAACCATCTCATCCTCTGGTATCTTGTATCTGATATCTTGGTATCTGGGTTGCTCTAATTCAGGGGTTGGCAAACTTTTTCAAAGGGCCAGATACAGAATTATTTAGGCTTAATGGGCTATACAGTCCCTGCATCAAACACTCAACTCTGTTCTTGTAGCATGGAAGGACCATAGCCAATACATGAATGAATGGGCAGGGTATGCTCCAATAGAACTGTTTACAAAAGCAGTCAGAGGGCCAGATATGGCTGTCTGTGAGCCTTAGTTCATCGATCTAAGTGTTAGTCTTCCTTGTCCTGAAGAAAAACTGTCTCCCTGGTGGTTCAGTTCAACGTTTGGGGGCCACACATAAAATCTAATGCAACCTTTCCTATGATAAGAAAGACCTTCAGCTGTTTGAAGTTTCTCTGGTGGCTCAGACAGTAAGGATTCTGCCTGCAACATGGATTCAATCCCAGGGTCAGGAAGATTCCCTGGAGAAGGGAATGGCAACCCACTCCAGTAGTCTTGCCTGGAGAATTCCATGGACAGAGGAGCCTGGCAAGCTATAGTCCATGGGGTTAAAAAGAGTCGGACAGAGCTGAGCGACTTTCACACACTTCAGCTGTTTGAAGGTGATAATACCCTCTTTCCAAGTTATCTGTTTTCTTTCTCCCACGGTCCTCTCTCCTGTTGTCCCGATTCCAAGTCTCTCACCTCTTCTTTAGTGTGGCTGGTGAAATTCTTTTGATAACCACATTAAAATGGGTGGTGGAAAGGAAAGAGTCAGAGCTAAAGCTTCCTTTTCTAGGCAGGAGAGTGTTTCATTTTACCTGTCCTTCAAGAGCCTGCCCCTTACCCCCTGTCCCCCCATACAGGCCCTGTCTTTAACCCTGGCTGTCTTGTTAGCACCAACACTGCTCATTTCAGATGCTACAATTATCAGGACCAGACCAGCCACCCTGGAAGAAGCCCCAGGTTCAAGCCATGGGCTCTGCAAGGTACCAGCTTTGAGGCTGAGGGATCATCCCACCAAGGAAACCTTCCTCAATGCCCTGAATCCAGGGAAGAGCCCCTCTTTTGTGCAACCAGATGGCCTGTAGTCAGCACAGCGCTGAGCCCTGGTCTTGCCATCACTCCCCACCACTGACTGATCTCTTTCCCCACCAGAGCCAACAGAGTGCCGGGCACATAAACAAATTATAATCTTAAACATAATATTGCAATATTGAATGAATGAATGAGCTGTAGAAAAATTCTGAGAATGGGTGAGAGGGCCATGTCTCCTCTGCATACCATGTACCACTACACATTGCCAAGGTTGCTCTTGCATTAAGGGACTTGTGTGATGAATTCTGTCCCTGGCAGGGGCCTGCAGAGCGCTGAGGTTGGCAGGGATCATGACCCGTGGCCCCTGTGAATGATGGGAGGTGCCACTGTCGTACATGGCCTGGAGGTTGCCTGGAGGCTGAGTCCTCTCTCTGGCTCCCTGCCCCACTGTTCCTCCCTCCCCACTCCCCACCCCAAGGCCCCGGCTCAGCAGAGGGTCCTGCCCGTGTCTTCAGAGAAGGGACCAGCATTCACAGATGCCGTGGCTTCCCCAGCTCCTGTCCAGCCTCTGGCTTTCCTGTCTTGGGTCTCAGCCCCTTCCCACATGAGCTGCTTGTTCACAGCTCTGTGAATTCTCCCACTCATTCCTTCCGATCCTCCATTGCTGCTCCCGCCCTCTCTACCCTCCAGTACCTACTCAAGCCTAGAGACTCGACTAAAACACCACCTCCTCTGTGCAAATAGCTACAGTCCTGCAGAGGTCTGCACTTTTATCACTTTGTCTTTTCTTCCAACAATAGTATTTGGAAATCCCCATAAGATGGGGTTTATTAATTCAAAATAAAATTGCGAGTCTAATGGTGATGGCGATCAGTCAGTTCAGTTCAGTTGCTCAGACGTGTCTGACTCTTTGCAGCCCCATGGACTGCAGCACGCCAGGGCTCCCTGTCCATCACCAACTCCCGGAGTTTACTCAAACTCAAGTCCATTGAGTCAGTAATACTACCCAGCCATATCATCCTCTGTCGTCCCCTTCTCCTCTTGCCTTCGATCTTTCCCAGCATCAGGGTCTTTTCCAAGGAGTCAGTTCTTCACATCAGGTGGCCAAAGTATTGAATTTCAGCTTCAACATCAGTCCTTCCAGTGAATATTCAGGACTGATTTCCTTTAGGATGGACTGGTTGGATCTCCTTGCAATCCAAGGGATCTCCAAGAGTGTTCCTCAACACCACAGCTCAAAAGCATCAATTCTTCCGTGCTCAGCTTTCTTTATAGTCCAACTCTCACATCCATACATGACTACTGGAAAAACCATAGCTTTGACTAGATGGACCTTTGTTGGGAAAGTAATGTCTCTGCTTTTTAGTATGCTATCTAAGTTGCTCATAACTTTTCTTCCAAGGAGCAAGCATCTTTTAATTTCTTTCTTTTTTTTTTTCTTAAGGCTGGCAGATAAAACAAGGAAATGGTTAGGAACACGGATTCGGGGGTCAGGGAGACCAAGTTGCAACACCTAAGTCCAATCATTTGCCAGCTATGTGACTTTAGGGAATGTATATAACCTTTCAGAAAATCCTTCAGAGAAGGGTGGGGGCTTCCCTGGTGTCTCAGTGCTAAAGAATCTGTCTGCAATGCAGGAGCCACAGGAGATGTAGGTTCGATCCTTAGGTCCCCTTGAGGATCCCCTAGAGAAGCGCATGGCAACCCACTCCAGTATTCTTGCCTGGAGAATCCCATGGACAGAGGAGCCTAGTGGGCTACAGTCCATAGAGTGGCAGAGTCAGACACTACTGAGGCAACCTGGTACACACGCATGCAGAGAAGGGTTAATGAGGTTAAAAGGAACTCTTGTAGCTAAAACCCTTAGTATTAATAGGTGGCATGAGTTAAGCCCTCTAAAGATGTCCTGAGGAAGACTCAGAGGACAGAGGGCTTATCTAATTCATCTTTGCATCCTTGGTGCCTAGCATTCTGCCTAACCTCCAGGGGACACTCCTGACTAATTTAGGGGGGCACCTCCTGCACTGCAGTGCAGATGGACATCATGGAAAGATGTGGCCCTTGGGACTCACGAGCTTCCTCAGCCTCAACGTGTTCATATATTCCCCACCTTTACTGAGAAAAGCGTGAGGAATAACAATATGATGCAGAGGAAGTCCTGCCTGTTGCCTTCTTGCTCCCCTCTGCCCCCCCTCCCCATATACACACTGTAAAGGATGAATGTGCTGGCTTTGACTTTGACACAAGCCAATTATTTTTCAGATCTTTGTGAACAGTGAATGAGATGTTCGTACTGTCAAATCACATTTCCCCACAGGCTGCCTTGTTTCTTGGAACAGGGGGGCCCCAGTACAGGCTGTGGGTGGAATGTAAGCCCTGAACCTGTATTTATTGTCGGCACTGGGCTCCCTGACCAAATCAGATGTCCAATTAGAGCTGCATATTGGAAAGTCTAGGCTGAAGAAAGAGCCAGCTGCCAATATGGCACCAGGAAGCAGTCCTTCTGGAGTTTCTGCGGACCAGCTGCCAGGCTGCCACCACCCATAAAAACTGATTGGAAAGTCAGAAATGTTGCTCTCAATTGCACTGGAAGATGCTGGATCTCAACTGTGGGGCATGGGCTGCGATGCCAAGTGGTTTTCTCAGAAAAGTGCTACCTTTGGGCCTCTGTTCCATTTTTTATGTTTTTTTTTTTTTTTTACTTATTACTTACAGCTGTTCTGGGTCTTCACTGTGTGTGTGAGGGCTTTCTCTTGTTGCAGTGAGTGGGGGCTACTCTTAGCAGCAGTGCAGGAGCTTCTCTTGTTGCAGAGCATGGGAGCTAGGCACGTGGGCTCAGCAGTCATGGGCCACAGGTTCTGTTGCTCCACGGCATGTGGAATCTTCCTGGACCAGGGGTTGAACTCATGTCCCCTGCATTGGCAGGCAGATTCTCAATCACTAGCCCACCAGGGAAGTCCTTGGACCTCTGTCTCTTCAGATACAGGATGGGTTTGCAGGGTTTTTCAACAAGAGTTAATGGCATCTCGGTAATACTCACGATGATGATGGCAATACTAATAACTAGGAAAAGTCTTGTCACAGGGCCAAAAAAACCCACTCGGGGCATGGTATTTTCTAAAGCCCCTCAGGGGTGGGATCTGCCCTGGTGAGAGCCCCTGCTAGGATGTGGGCACTTTCTTGAACGGGGAGATCCCTTCTCCTCTGTGGATGAGCTGCCTCTTTCTCCTGGCAGGCACACCGGAGAGGACAGTAAGGTTAAAAAGGGGTATGGGCTTGGTCCAGGAGGGAAGGCAGCAGGAATGAGGTCCTCTGAGGAGGAAGGAGGTGAGGCTGCCTGCACGGAGCTGCTGAAGAGCGGCAGTGGGTATGTGGGTGCTGGGACATCAGGAGGCCTGGGCTCTGCTTGCTCTGAGGCACCCAGTGGACCTGGACAAGTCATCTGTTCCACCCGGGAAAGCGGTTCCTGCCTGCGATGAGGTCTTTCACAAACTCTTGCCTACTTTCCCTGGCTTTGGGATGAATTTGGGGGGTCTCCCAGAGGATCAGGCTGTAGCTTTACAGCTAACACGTGTTCACATTTACGGTGCACTTTAGGTGTTAATATTTAGCTACCAGGTCTGGGGAGGAACACAGTTTTGTGGAAGATGGGAAGTAATTTAGGACACATTCCGCATAATGCAGGCAATTGGAGGGGCCCCAAATCTCAAAATAGGAAGGTACCCCGAGTCAGATTAAAGGGCCCTCCCCCAATGTCGGCAACTGGATACAGGGAGGGGGTAGGGTGGGGAACTGCCAACACCGGGCTTGGTTTGAACAGCACGAAGCTGTTCCCGACATCTGACATCCTGGGTCATCTTTTGGGCGTTAAGGAAGGAGGAGCTGAAAGCAGCGAGCTGAGTGACCCGGGCTTCCAAGAGGAAGAGACAGTCAGCGCAGCGCAGGAGCAGAAATCCAGGAAGGAGGGAGAGAGAGAACAGAGGAAGGAGGAGGCTCCTCCTCCGCCCGCGTCCCCAGGTCCCCAAGTATGCCACGTGGGTGGGAGCGTGTCGCACACACCCACGCGCCCACTGCCACAGTCCTCGCGTGCCTGCCCCGGCCCGGCCCTTGTCTGAGCGCCTGCGGGCGCCGGGTCTCCACGGGCCACGTCGCCGCCACCTGCTGCTGCAGCCCTAGCAAGGGGAAGGCGCATCTCCGCGGCGCCCCCCTCCCCATCCGCCCCAGCTCGGTGCGGGCCTTCCCCCACCCCGCATCCTCCAGGCCCGGGCTGGAGGACGTCTTCCCCGGGGCCCCCTCCCCAGCGCAGAAGGGGAGGCGGAGGGAGGAGCTCCGGCCGCGGCCACCCGCCCTCCCCGCACCGCCCCCCCGCAGCCCGGAGCTCCTCTCCCCTCCTCTCCCCTCCTCTCCCCTCCCCTCCCCTCCCTTTCGCTCGGTTGCCGCAGCCCCGCTAGTCGCGCGCGTCAGCGTGGGCTCCCCGGAGCGAGTCGCTAAGTAACGGGGGCTGGCTCCGCAGACCCCGAGCCGGGGAAACCCGCGCGCGCGTCGTCAGCAGCGGCGCCGCGGGCCGGGGGCGGGGGCGGGGGGCGCACGGGCCCTCCCCCATCGGGGTCTGCGGACCCAGGCTGGCTCGCCGCCCGCCTCCCCGGCTCCCTTAAACCCGCGCGGCCGGTCGCCGCCGAGGTGCCCCTCCCCTGCAGGGACCTCGACGCCGCCAGCCCTTCCCTCCTTCCCAGCCGGTGCGCACAGTTCCGCGCGCGGCAGATTGGGCACCCCGCGGCCGCGATCGCCGTCGTCGCCGGTAAGCCGCTCTCGGGGACCTGGGCCCGGGAGGGGAAGCGAGATGGAGGGGGTGGGGGGGGACGGCCGCCGGACCGGCCATGTGCTAAAGTTTCTGGGGCTCCGTGCCCCACCGGGCGGGCGCGTAGAGCCGGGCGCAGCGGCGCGGTGGGTGGGGCAGCGAGGTCCTGCCGGGCGCCCGCCGCCCCCGGACCGGCGGGGCGCAGCTCTGCGCGCACTCACGCTCTCTCTTCCTCTCTTTCCCTCCGCGCCGCCTCCCCGAGGTCCTCCTGCCGAGCCCCGCGCGGGGCATGAGGAGCCCCGGGGCGCCGCCCGGAGACAACCCGGCTGCGCGCACACCTCGCCAGCGGCGGACGGGGACATGAGCCGCGCGCACGGGGTCCGGCGCCGGGCGGCCAGCCCCAGCAGGCGGCGGCCAGCGGATCGGCGGTGCCCGGGAGAATGAGGCGGGAGCCGGCGGCCGCCTCCTGGTTCTCCACCTCGTCTTCCTCCTCCTCTTCGCCTTCCTTCGGCTTGGGCGCCCCGAGCTCCGGCCGGGCTGTGGCTCTGCTGCGTGCCCCGCGCGCCCCCCCGCCCGCCTCCGGATGCGCTGCTCGGTAAGCCAGGCCCTCCGCCACCGGAACAAAGCCCCTTTGCCACGGACCCCGGAGGCTGCCTCTGAGCCCCTGCCTGGCCCCCACTCGCCCAGAGCCTGCCCGCGGCGCTTCCGATTGAACCCCTGTATTCCCCCATTCCCCAAGCCCTGCCTGGAGGCCGAACACTGTCGGGCTGCATTCGAGACCTGGTGCCTCCCTGGGCCATCAGGGAAGTGGATACGGGCTTGACACGCAGGCGGGAGACCTGTTTGGTCGAGATAATGACATAGGCAACCTGGGTTCAGTCTCATCATTTGTGGGAAGGAGACGATTCATATATAGTGACCTGGAAAAGGGTGTCCAGGCTGTGCAGGGCAGGGAGCCTCCAAACCACCCGAGGAAGTGGGTTCCCCTTCTTCTCTGGCTCAGATGAGGAAACTGAGGCCCAAGGAGGTTGATGACTTAGTCAAGGTCACAGGGCCGGGAAGTGCAAACCAGGGAGACCACAGATTGGCAACCAGGGAGCGCTTTCCCCCGCTCCCTGGAGAGCTGATCCGTTTGTAACAAGCACACCTGTCCCAGTTCTCCTGCTACCTGCTTTTGTCTGGAGTTGCTGCGCCTGTGTGAAAACACTTGTGCTGATGAGTACCTGCTCGGATGACATAAATCGCTGGTGACATGTATGTTTTTATCCCTCCCTTCATCATGCAACTGCTCAGCCTTAATGTGAATTGTTAAGTGCTCAGCCACTTCCATTCATGTGGGAGGAAGAGATGTTCCCCTGGGTGCTCTCTTTCTTGTATTCTTTTTTCTCCCAGACCACTTAAAGGAGAAAAAGGTGGGCATTGGGATCCTCCTGTGTGCTGCTTCTGCGCTGCGTGTGCCTAGCACATGCTTGGCCTCAGAACTGAGTCCTGAACCTTTCTAAAGGGTGAGGGCTCATCAAGGCTCTTGCCCCTGGTTGTGTAAGTCTTGGAGATGGTTACTTAACTGGCTGATCCCAGATGGCCACTGTGTAGGAATCAGCCCTGTTGGAAATTTCATCTTGGCTCATGTTTGCCAACCCTCCTTGTCAGCAGAACTTCCCACAGCTCAATCCAGAAGAAAAGGAGAGGGGGCTTTCATGTAGATTGGAAGCCTTTGCTTGCTCCCAGCTCTCCAGCTTTGCCGCTTTTAACTGTCTGCTTAAGTGCACTTAGAGCGAGCATCAAGGGGGAAGCCACACAGAGTCTTTTGGTCCTCATCTGAATGGCTTGTTTATTCGGTTGAGTCAGCAAGTGTTGGACCTGGTTGTCTACAGGACTTGGATGGTCCTGGTGTCAGGGCAGGGAAGGGCCATCGGTTTCCCTGATAGTGAAATGTCAAGAGTTACACTGGGTGAACCCTCAGATCCCTTCCAATGAAATTATTCTTCAAGTGGGAGAAGGGTGGGTCACAGGCCAGAGCTGAGGTGTGTGAGCTAGTCAGACACATACGTTTGGAAGAATAGCTCCACACTGAATAGGTTGTTGATCTCCAAGAGCAGGACGTAGTGCCCGAGGGAGCTGCAAAATTCAGGTTGCATCCACAGGAGGTGAAGCCCGGGCCATGCTTTAGTGGATTATTTATTGGGCTAAAGCATGATAGCTGTCAAACGTCCCAAGGTGCCAGATTGGGGTTATGGGGCAGGTTAGGCATTGCATTTGGAAAGATGACATTGATCTCTAAGAACTGATGAAATACAGCACATCGACTGGATGTCCAGCCAGCTTGAAAGCAGCCAGCTGGTGAGCCTGCCTGTTCTTTCCAGAAGGAATCCATCGTAGTTGCAAGGTAAAACCTTCTCCAACTAACCCAGTAATGCCAGGAAATAAAGTGATTTTTAGACGCTCTTCTCTGCACTGTTTGCTGATTGTATTAGCGAGTGGTGGCGCTTGCCTCAGCAGGTATTCAGAGGTTTTGTCACATGAAACGGGCCACAAGGCTGTTTAGACCTTGACTTAGTCTTTGCCTGTTGATTACAGCTAAATTCATCAACTTGACCTATGGGCTCTTAATGGAGTTGTCATAGGTCTTTTAAAGATCCGGATTAATGAACCTTTTAAAGTGTTACTGAATCTCCAATGAAGCAGGCATATCCCACCTTTTTCCCCAGAAACTAAGCTCCCAGTGGGTTTTATGACTGTTTGTTGTTCACAGAACCAGAGCAGAGCTTTTATTTTTTACAAGCTCGCAGGGTCTGTGAATGGCAAGTAATGCGTCTTGTGTGGGCATATTAATCTCCCAACGTTGTGTGTTTTAGCACCTCATGTCTAACGGGTGAGGTTTTGAATAAAAATGAATGCAGAGAAACAATTTTCATGAAGTTACTTTTGAAAATGATAATGTAATTATGAGAGAACAGTTTTTGTGTCATATATCATGCTGTTGCTACCCAAAGCTGAGTTTCCCGGGAAAACGTTACCCTTGTTCCTCATCTATAGTTTTTAATTCATCAGTTCTCTCTTTTTTTGCTCTTTTTTTTTTTTTTTTAACCTTCCTGGTGGGAAAGTGTGCGATTGAGAACAAAATCTCCATTTTTGATTCTGCTTTGTCTTAAACCCACTTCTTTTCTGGAAAATCTCTAAAGTGGACCTCTTCCATACCACACCTGTAATGGCCTCATGTTCAAATATATTTCAGTGCCTCCTGTTTCTGTTGAGAGGGCAGGAGGGGTCTTATCATAAATGAATGACAAGACGTTTGCTCATGAGTGTCCCATTTCTAACTGGAGTGTTTAGACCAGGAACTCTTGACTGGGGCTGACTAGCCCCTGCCTTGTGAGAACCCAGTCTGGACACTGTGGTACTTGTACAGGGTTTAGGAGGTACACAGGTACTTATGGGGTGGGGTGGGGGTGTCTAGAGAAAAGAAACATCTTCCAGAGGCCAGGAGACCTAGGAATTATTTTTGACTCTGATAATTGGCTTTGTGACCTTGGACGAGTCATCCCCGTTCTTGGGGTCTTCATTTATGTCTGTGCCGTGAGCTTGTATGGTTATGTGTCTCTCTGTCCCTGGGCATGTGTGTATATTAGTGCCAGGAGGGCCTCTTCAACTCTTAAGCCCAAAGAGTCCTCGGAATCTAGATGCAGCTGGTTATTAATAGCTCCAGAATGCTCTGTGCTTTAAGGTTACATAACGTTTCCTATTAAACATCCGTATAAACAGTAAAGAACGGGCCATTATAAACAGTCGTCTTGATTATCCTAAGGGGGAGCAACCCTGAGTATGTGATGAAACAACTTTTCATCTCAAAAACAGTGATGCCAGTTTCCCCATCAGGGCACCTTTGCGGGGTGGAGTCTCGGCACGCATCTGAGAGGGCTGAGCCAGGACCCTCCCTAGGGTCTCTGTGCCCGGAGCCGCAGGAGCTCTTACATAATTTGGGCCCATGGGGTAGGAGAAGTGTCACGTCTAACTGTATAGCTTGAGGTCCAGGGGCCGTGGAGGTTTCTCCGTCGTCTTTTCAGGCTGTTCCTGGAAGGTAGGAGGGTAAGTGTGTAATTACCCTTTACAGTTGTTTCGAAAATGGAAAGTACTTTAATTAGAGCCTTGAATTCAGCTGAAGCTGAGAAATGGTGAGAAGTTTGTCGATTTGGCAGTGGTGTTTTTGCTGGGTTCCCTGGGCAGCCTGGCTTGTCACACTTAAGCAGTCTGCGGTCAGAGGTCAGCATTCCTAGCGAAGCTGCAATTGTTGTCAGATAAAGAGGGTGGAAGAAAGGAACCACCAGTCTTTACACATTTAATCCTCCCCACTCTGCTGAAAAGTAGATCTTATGAACCCCTCTTCTAGATTCAGAGCCCGAAGTCAGAGAGGGGCAGTATGTCACTCAGGGTCACACAGTTGTGGAATGGCAGAAAAAAGCACGATTTCAGGGGCTAGGGTTGAAAACACATCCTTGCCCTTGCCCCTCAGACTTCATTTCCATGAGTGCTGCAGTGTGTCTGGAAACCAAATTGTGTTCTTTCTTGTCGAATTTCTAAATAGCACCATGGCACAGAGAGAGCATGTAGCTCTGATGTAGGTAACATGGGTGGGGAGCCATCCAGTTCTTGAAAGACTTCTGCATTCAAGCCGTTGAGTTTCTTTGAACTCTGTGTCGAATGTATTAGATTCGAAAGATAATTAGAAATAAGTCTAGTATTACCCTATAAAGGTTAGAGTTGGTGGTTCTTTGGAGGAAGCTAAAGCAACTCTGTAGTTCCCATGTCACCCTGGGAGCGATCACAGGCTGACACGTGGGATATTTTGAAAGGCAGTGCCAGCCTGCACCTCACAAAAAGGGACACAGACTAAAAGTTATGTAACAGAAGCTTCCAAAATGAGTATGACTGCGGTTCCAGGATGCCACACGGGTTAATCCTCCCCCACACAACAAAGGAGAGAAGGAAGTAGGAGGAACATATAAAGATCCTCCTCCAGCTCTTACGAATTTCCAGGGCTTGGAGGAGGGAATGTCAGTTTCAAGAACTTTTCAAGCCCTGGAATAGAGATGCAGTCGTAGCGGAAACTTGGTGGAGCCTGCAGAAGCCCACCCACGTTGGTGTAGCTGTTGCTGTCTTTGGTGATAGCTCCACAGATCTGGAAGAGTGTCATCCATACCCAGGACAGGAGACTCCAGAATCTCGTCTGCAACGCACAAGTTTACACAGACGCTAAAGCGAGCTCATTGAAATCACCCGTCCTTACATTCTAGCAATGATACTCAAGTGGACTGTCTTCACCAGCAGTTTAAATTCCTTTCAGCACCTATTCTGGCCTTGCCCACATCAGAGCAAGTGATGTCTTAACAAAAAGGACCCTCCCTCCGTCTCCTCTGGATTCCTAAATGGCTTATATGCCAAGAGCACTGAGATTTGTGATAGGTGATTAATGAGAAAAAAGCAGACAGAATGAGTTGAAAAATTCAATTGTGATTCATCTGTCATCGGTAAAGTACCAAAATGTCTTAGCAGCCAGCACACTGTTTTTGATCTGGTGAACTAGAAATTACATGGTTTGTCCCCAGTGAGACCCATAGAGACCCATAGACCCATCCTGGGTATGGATGACACTCTTCCAGATCTGTGGAGCTATCAGCAAAGATGGCAAGGTTTTACCCAAACCTTGAGTGAACAGATTCCTGGTAGCTTCAGTTCTGGGCCCGATTTTTAGTATATGGTTATTCAGTGACAGAGAATACAAAAGTGGCAGTACAGAGGCTTTGCGGGGGCGGGGTGAGGCAAGAAGGCAGTAAAGTCCCTGGCCTCTGATTGGTGATTCCTACGAACAGTTATTTGGGGCCCAGTAAGTAGAAATGATTTAACATCCATTTCCAGCATCGAGAATCACAGAATAAATTTACTAAAGAATTCTAGATGTCTCATACCATCTTCGTATGTGGCTTGTGACAAGTGTAAATGAAATCGTACCTGGGGTTAAAAAGCCTGCACCTTTGTAAACCCTTCTGGCAGACTTCGAGGACTTGTCTTAGTATTTGCTAGGCTGAATGCTTCTGCACTCAGCATCGTTGAAACCAGAATCACAGATCAGATAGGATGTTGGGGAGGGTCTGTGTATTCTCACTTGCTTCAGTTTCTTAATAAACTGTGATGAGCCACTCTGTATGCCTCATTTAGCACCTCCAAGCAGAAGCACACATAAGGAATGCCCAGGGCTTCCTGTTTTTTTCATCATCCCAGCTTTTGAGTCTGTATCTGCTTATATAGTCTGGGAGCCTGACCAAGACTCTCTCATTCTGCCACAGATAAACCACGCAAGTCACATTGGCCTAACATCCACCCCCTTCCCCATTGAAAGATTCTTGATTCTTTTTAAATTCAGAAGATAGATGATAATGACAGTCACCATCTTTTAATGATTGATATTAAAAAGTTTTTTTTTTTAATAAAGTGAATGTGCCTTAAGAGTATCATGCCTAAACTGGAAACAATTTATGAGCACACGTTCCTGTTAACTTGGTGAGAGGGCTGTAATGAAAACTTCTAAGAGAGTTAGCCTGGCTTTGCAGTGTTAAACTCTAAAGATAGACGTGGAAATCTCCATTCTCCACGTGGAAGGCAGGAGTGGAAGGATATACTTGTTCACTATAAGGTAAGGCTGAGGCTTTTCACAGTTTTATCGAGATAACATGGGTCCAAAAATCTCTGTAGATGCTGAGGTTGCTTCTCCACGAGGTCTGGTTGTCCTTGGCCTGCTCCAGGGCATCCCTGTGGAGTTGCAGAGCTGCTCTGTCCATCTGTCCAGGAGTGTTGCTATCTCTTCCATCCTGTGTGCCTCTCTGGTCCTGCTTGATCACTGAGATCTGCCCCCATCATTCTCCCATTGGACAGGTGTTGATCATCAATGGCTGAACAAAAATCTGTTGTACACCAGCTCTGTCTAGGCACTGCTGGGCATTGGGGCCAAACTGGTAGACGATGGACAACTGCAGTATATCTTTGCGTGCCTCCTGTAGGCCTGGGAGTGCACCCTTGCCCATCTGCAGCAGAACAAGGAGGCCAGGGAGGAGGGCCCAGCCTGGGAGTCAGGGGGCCTACTTTTCAGCCCGGCTCCCCTTCTCATCTCACCTGGGCCCTTGGGTACAAGCCTCCATCCCACTCTGACTCTCCACGGGCTGTTAGGTTCAAGGATTGAGTCATAATGTAGGGTTTTTACCAAGTGGGATACAGTGAGGCCACTTCCATGAAAGCATCGGGGGAGCTTACTAAAATACAGATTCCTGGGTCTTGTTGTGCACCTACTGAGTCAGAACCTCAGAGAGTGGGGGCCCAGAATCTGTATTTTTAGCACCCTCCCTGTAATTCTTAGCTCAGGAGCAATAAGCAGGTGAGAACCTCTGGCTCTTGCAGGTGGTTGATCACTCATGCCCCTTCCTGCCCCCAAACACCTAGAATACGGCACCCGACTCATGCTGACCTGTCTCTCCACCTCCACCCCAGCTGCTCTTATCTCTCTCACAACCTTTTGTTCTCCTCCCCCGCCACCTTCGACAGTTTGCTTTCCAGCCACCGCTGGAGGGAGCCTTCTAAAGGATCGCGGTCTTCTCTGCTGGGAGCTCACCAGTGTCCCCGAGAGCATTGACAGGGGCTGTCTCCAGGGCCCTGCACAACCTCGCCTGCCCCGCCCCTTGCTTCTCCCCTTCTAGCCGCACACCAGCTTCCATGATGTTTCTGAAACCCTCACAACTGCTTGCAGCCCTGTCACTCTTCAGGAGCCCACGGGACCTGGGGGCTGGAGGGGCAGGGGGCTCAGCAGGTGGGGAGCAGCCCTGATAAGCTGCCATGCTACGTGCCCCCATGGCTTTGAAACCTTGTCCAGGTGACGCTGTCACGCTCACGGGGCCAGTCTCAGCTTCCAGGCCCCCCGCCACATACGCATTGTTTTAGGAGCAGCCCTTTAACTCAGAGCACCGTATTATAGGGTGATTCATCCCTGATGGGGTCATCGAAGTGGGTCTGGAGTTCTCTTCCAGAGGAATTTTTTTAGAAAGACCCTGATTCCATTCCTTCCACTGGGTGAGATGTTTCTTCAGCCACAGTTAATCCTGGGGTGGGGGCCTGCTGTCCCTCCTTCTCTTCCTTCCAGAAACATGCCCAGAGCACCAGCTATGTCCAGGCACCATTGCAGGGCCCCCATACACGGGAGACGCAGCGGCTCTGGCGTCTGCTTGCTTTCGTCTCTGACACTGCCTCTTGCTTTCATGCAGATGGAACAGTGAGGCCTGGACCAGAGTCCTCTGGCCTCCGTCTTTCACCGAGGAAGAGGTGGAAGGTTTATCAGAGTGGCTTTCTTGGGGCCTGCGTGAAGCAAACCACACTCAGAAGTATTGTGTGCTGAGTAGGAGGGAGAGATGGACCACTTTGTAAGATTTGTCTCCAAGCAGAGCTGAGTGCATGACCTGGTATAGAGATGGAAGATATAAAGATGATCTTAGATGGGTCAACATACAACATTAATTCAGGGTCCCTTGAAGCCAGTCTATGGCAGTATATCGCTTGAAAAAGGCCATGCAAACCTCAGACCCTTCTGGGTCCTGCCCACAGTAGGTGCTTTTCCTTGAATCTTGTGGAAGGAAGCATGTTCACTCTTAGCATCCATCTTGCACATTCCTGCAGTGGACACAGGGACCAGGCCACAACTAAGAGCCCATCAGGAAGGATGGTGTGGGGATGGAGCCTGGCAAGATGCTCTTTGTCTTCAGTGGACTCAGAGACAGTTGGGGAAACGTGTGACTATCTGTAGCTAATTAGAGTGGTTGATGTGCCCTCTGAAGGCAGAGGTGGGTTTAGATCGGGGAGGGTGGGGGCCATTTGCCATGAGTCTTGAGAGACAAGTAAGGATTTGCCAAGCAAAGACGAAGCCCAGAAGCATACCAGGCAGGAGGGAAGAGGAGAGCAATGGTGCAGAGGCTGGGTCATTGCAGGTAGATGAGCAGGTGGTGCAAGGCTGTAGCATCGGGCTGCGGGAGCACAGGTGAGTCAGTCCTGGCCCCGTGGGAGTGTGTCTGGAAGACTGGGTCTCACAGGTGATGAGAGCCATGAGAAGTGCTTGAGCAAGGGTGTGGCTTTTAACAAGATAGCTGGTGATCCTGTTTCACACTCCCTTTGTAAATTCTACATTACAGTGAAGGTATGTAGAACACACAGATGTATAAAAAGAAGACATTGTCTCTGTGGGATGAGTGTGACTGTCTGGATGAGCGTGACTGTGACCTGCACCCTGCTACTGCTATGTATCTGTTGAGGGATAGATACAGTCTGGCCCCACTGCCCAGATCCCAGCTTCACCGACCCTGCCGGACTCTGAGGGAGAGCGAGGTAGCCGCGGGCTGCGGCACTTGCTGCCCAGCCATCGTGGCCTCCAGCCAACAGGAAATGGAGCGGGCAGTGTCCCAGCCTGATTCACTGAGCCATGGGTCTCCCCGCGACTCTGCAAGCGCATTCAGGCTGCTCCTGGCCTAAAAACGATGCTCCCAGACCTACATCCACAGCTGAGAGAATCCAGGGTGTGTGTTTGCCGGCCGGCCTCCCTGAGCTCCCCCAAGCGTTGGACTCGATGCATGGGAAGAGGGTCAGTGTCAAGAACCCAAGCCTGTGCTGATCTAATCGTTAGCCTTGGAATTGGCATCCTTGGCAGGACAGGTGACTTCTGCAGAGCCGGTGGAGTGGGCACAAGGCAGAGGGTCCCGGGGTCACTAGTGAATGTGGTTATGCCACTTCCATCCTCCACCTTCTTGTTGCTAAGAGAAGGAGAGGGAAATACAGAGTGTGTCCTGTAGGCCAGCGGGCAAATTCTTAGCTGTTTCTGGGGAGTTTGGCCCTGGAAAAAGAGCCTTCCCTAAGGCAGGCTGACTGCCAGATCATGCCAAGGGCAGAGCATCATGGGCAGTTTGAAGAACTGCTGTCCGCTGGCAGGCTCACTGTCTGGGAATTTGGGCTGGGGGAAGGGACACAGCTCCACCCTCTCAAAGGCCCCATTTGTAGGTCAAGAAATAGAGACCTAGAGAGGTGAAGCAACTGGCCCAAGGTCACACAGTGGGACTGGAGCCCAGCAGGGCATCAAATCAGTCTGGAGCCGGTCATGATCTTTGAAGTTGGCCAGTGCCCAGGGTTGGCGCAAGTCCACTTGGAAATGGACAGTTTGTACTCGTGCTGCTTTGCCCCCAACCAGTCAGGAAGGATGTGGCCTTCTCCTTGCTCCTTTGCCTTTCCTCTTGGAAGTCAGGCCCAGAGTCGGTTCTGGGCAACCCCAGTTGGAGGGGGCTGGGAGTGACCCCCTAGGTCTCTGGCCCTTTTGTGGTTCATTGCAGTTCTGCACCTTGTATGGATATGTGACTCGAGAGAATGGTATCAGAGCAAATTAGAATGCTTCTCAGGATCTGGGCATGCGTAGCACTGAGGCTGCCGTCTGTTTGGAGCTCGGGGTATCCGGAAAAGCCCCATCAGTCATCCAGGAAAGCCTGCCACCCAGATTCTCCAAGTTCCTTGGATGTACCTGAGTTTAGTCCAAAGCACCCTTTGTATCCCCATCGGTGTCTCTGTTCCTGCATGTCCAGCACCATGGACAGAGCTCGCTTAGCGTTGGAGTGACTCCAGGCCTCCTGGGGCTGAGTGAGGGGTGCTGTGTGGAAAGGGACTTGTTTGATGAGCTTCTGTAGCAATCCGGCTCTCCCGGCTGTGTTTCGCCTTATCAAGTAGGTGCTCCCAAATGCGTGAGAGCTGATTGATGGCAGTACTGCCGGCTGATTTCACAACAGTAAAACCTTCAAGGCTTTAT
This sequence comes from Oryx dammah, assembly GCF_014754425.2. Lineage (NCBI taxonomy): Eukaryota > Metazoa > Chordata > Mammalia > Artiodactyla > Bovidae > Oryx > Oryx dammah. Next base: position 9,145,706 of record NW_024070200.1, on the reverse strand, counting down.
TAGGCAGATATATAAGTACAGTTCCCGTTCATAAAATGCATCCGTCACAGCCCTCAGGAACGTGAAGGAATTGTTTGCAAACTTTCCCAGGTTATTACCCCCAAACTTGTTTGAATATATGTATTAGATAAATAATCTTGGGAGGCCCGTGTGTTACGGCAGTTTGGGACAGAAGTAATCTACCTGCTGGCAAGTTTCACAGGTTTTCACTGTCTTATTTATACTTATTTTTAACGAAAGGAGAGAGCAGAGCTAAAAAATATTATCCTCTTGTGGAGGGAGGCTAAATGTTTTGGAAAATGTCTGAGTGCCATGCACATAGGCAGGGTGATTATTTTAAAGATGTTTTGAGTGTCTGACTTTCGTCCCTCTGCTTTTCTGGTCAAGAACATAGCCCCTCCCAGATGGGAATGGCAGTTCTTCAATGAGATTTTTTTAAGTGCCTTTTACAAAACTTTACTATTTATGGCTGTGCCGGTCTTCATTGCTGCACATGGGCTTTCTCTAGTTGAGGCGAGTGGGGGCGATTCTCTAGTTTGGTGCTCAGGCTTCTCACTGGTGTGGTTTGTCTTGTTGCAGAGCAGAGGCTTTAGGAGGGTCGCCCAGTGGTTGTGGAGTACAGTCTTAGTTATCCCATGGCATGTGGGATCTTCCTGGATCAGGAATGGAACCCGTGTACCCTGCATTGGCGGGCAGATTCTTTACCATTGGACCACCAGGGAAGTCCCGTCAATGAGATTTTGATTACTGGCACAGCCTCTTCCGGGGAGCATGCGTGTTTTAGTTGAACCCGTTTTCAGGGTCAAGCCACGCAGAATCGGAGTCACAGTGTGTTCAGTTTGCCTTAGTCCGCCAAGCCCTGTTTTTCTTCCATACAATGGTTGTAATAACAATGATAATCATAGCTTTTACATACTAGGTGCTTAGTCTCGATGGAGACTGCTAAATGTCTTTCCATGGACTATTTAATTTGAGCAACAGCTCAAGAAAGCAGTTACTTTTATCATTCCCATTTTACAGATGGGGAAACTAAGGCTTAGAGATTGCTGCATATAAAACATCTCCAAATAGTGGCTTTTAAAACTTTATTTTTGCTCAGGAGTCTAGGGGCCGCCTGGGCTCAGCTAGATGGTTCTTGCTGAAGGCCTCATGTAAGATTGCAGTCAGGCTGTGGCTATGGCTGGAATCATCCAGAAGCTTCCTCACTTCCATGCATGGCACTGGGCCTGGAGGATGCACACAGCCTGGGGGTGTGGGGGAGGGAGCTGGCACAGCTGAGGCTCCTTGGATCTCTGGGCAGTCTCTCCACATGGTCTGTCCAGCAAGGCAGGCCAGGTCAGCCGGGACTTCCTACAGTGGCTCAGGGCTCCAGTGCGCATGTCCCAAGAGGGCACCCAGGGGTGGGAGGGCTGTCTGTATCTCCCTTTAATGGTCTTGGAACTCACTCAGCGTCACTTCTGGCGTAAGCTGTCCCTTAGAAGCAAATCACTAAGGCTGTCCACATCGGGGCCCCTGTTGAAGGGAATTATGTTGAGGAATTTGGGACACGTTTTAAGCCACCGTGGAGAGCTTGGGTGGCTTGTACAGGTGGTGGTCTGTGGTCGGCAGCCAAGTGGGCTGTGACTCAGGCGATCCGACCCTGAGCACATCTGGTCATTCCACTGACATTTACAAACACTGACCACCTTGCTTTGCGGGAAACTGGAGCTCCCTAAAGCCTGTCGTCTTCCATGCATCTTCCCTGAAGAAGCACACAAAGCTGCTAAGAGTCTGATGTCTGCTCGTTGGTTCAGAGAGGCGCTGGTGCAGACCACGTGTCATCACCCCTCCTCACCGCCTCTTTCATCCCCTTGCCTCCCTCCCCTGCACCCAGGCCTCCTGCTCATTTTCACCGGCCCTTTTGCCTCCATGGGCCTTTCCGCCTCAAAAAGTATTAAAAGCTGTATCTCATTATTGAATTAATGTCACGAGGAATACTTTTGTATTATATATTGTAACATTTTCTTCTAAGTACAAAGTGTTTTTTTTTTTTTTCCTTCTCACTTTAAAAGAGATGGAAACATGTTCATGGGTCCTCAGCCCTGTGCTTGCTGCATCTCGTGGAGAAGTCAGACCTCCTTGCACCTCCTTCTCTGCCTCCTTTCTCTCCCGACCCCCCGCCCTCCCATCCCTCCATGTCCTCTCCTCTCTTCTCCCCCAACCTGCACTGCTTCTCAGTTGATTCCGGTCCCCGCTCTGCAGGCCATTCTCCTGCCTTGGACCATGATGCCCTAGGTTCTTGTCTTACATCCTCTGGGCTGGAACCAGGACTGAGAACAGAATGTTTCCGATGACTCTGGGCCGCCTCTTTCACCTGGTCCTTCATTGGGGATGGGCCTTGCTTGTGAGAAGGGACTTAGGCAGGGGCTTCTTCCCCATAAGCCCACGAGCAGTCACCCCTGTCTGGTTCTGGTTTCGGGCTCTCTCACTTCTTGTTTTCCCGGAAGATTTAGAGAGGTAACAGCGCAGACAGATGACTTCTCTCGGGGCTGTTCCCGGGGAAGTCGTGCGTCTTGATTAGCACATGGGCTGGCAGGATTCAGACACCCCACCCCACCCCAAGCAGGCTTATAATTATCCTTCCATCCACCCAGAGACTTTTCATTGAGAAGCTGCTCTGTCCCAATAGGACCCACCCAGTGTCTGCCCTCATGGAATCCAGAGGGGTGGAAAGATGGAAAAATCAACACGTGGATTATTATAAGCCCTAGGAGATGGTGGATAAGGAATTGGCATGTCATGGAGACCAAAACAAGAAGTGCAGTCTGGCCTCACAAAGGAGAAACAGTCACGGAAAAACCATCAGCTGTCAGGACACCTCCCTTCCGCCTGTCGGGAGCCTGGGGTCTCCCTTCGCCCTGTCGGGAGCCTGGGGTCTCACCATCTGGCACCCCCTTCCTGCTCCCATCTCTCAACTCTGGCTCTCTCTTCTGTTCTTCTGAGCTTGTGGCTCAATCGTGGTCATCCCCAAGTGGCAGCCTCAGCCCTGTATCTGCATGACCTCACACCTCACCCCCTCTCCTTGGGGGCCTGGATTCCCAGGAGAGAAGCTGAGTGGCCTGGCTCGGGGGTGGGAGGCTTCTGCTCTAAGCACCTGTGGCTGGGCCGCTGGAGTCACGTGGTGGGGAGAGCTGATTGTCCTTACATGTAACTGGGATATTTCCCCAGGAAGTGCATGCAGAGGGGAGGTTTCACTTCCCCATTTCATGGTGTAGGGTTGCAGTTGCTAGCCTTTTGATGTCCGCAGGTGGGGAAATTTGTTTAATCAAGGAATCAGCATGAGATTGCCAAATTCTGATCTGCTCTCTGTTAGCATTCTCAGTTGATGAATACGAAGGAAAAAAATAGGAAGACTCTACTATTGGAATTTCCAAAGAGTATTTATTTTTCATTAATTCACTTAATTATATCTAATTAATTAACCAATCAACATGTTCTTTTTGTTGCTAAGACCTTGGTCTCCTTAATGCCTGTGGGTCCCCCTTATCTGGTCTGTGGACTCACGCTGGGGATCCACAGGCATTGAGGAGCCTGTAGAGGTCACTTGAAAGTGAAAAAAAGTGAAAGTGTTAGTCACTCAGTTGTGTCTGACTCTTTACGACCCCATGGACTATAACCTGCCAATATCTTTTGTCCATGGAACTCTCCAGGCAAGAATACTAGAGTGGGGTGCCATTCCTTTCTCTAGGAGATCTTTCCGACCCAGGGACTGAACTTGCCTCTCCTGCATTGCAGGCAGATTCTTTACCATTGAGCTACCAGGGAAGCCTCAGAGGTCACTTAATGATAGTGACATGTGCTGGCACTGGGCTCAGAGCCTGACATGCACTATTTAATTCCGAGCCTCCCGTAGTCACTGTTATTGCCTCCATCTTGTGCGATGGAGAAAATGAAGCTCAAAGCCTTGTCCAGAGTGGCACAGATGGCACGAAAAGGAGTGAGATTTGATTCTAGGTATTGACTCCTTAAAAAGGGTCTTTTTGGGTGAAGGTGACGGTCCCATCTATAACAGAGGGAAGCGTGTGATATGGGTGAGCTAACACAATGAACACACTGCTCAGAGACTAACAGAGCTGCCCTGGAAATCTCCCCGTAAAGGTGTTTCCCTAGTCAGCCCTTGAAGGATGAGGAGGAAGCACTGGCCCGAGGAAGGAAGCATGCTCCCCAGGTGGGGGATGGACGCAGGAATGTGGACACAGGTCTGGGAGAGCACGGAGAACCGTGACAGTCAGAGCCAGCCCAGTGTGGGGTGCACAAAAGTGACACCAACCAGTCTGTGATTTAGAAGGACAGCCCGATTGGTAACGTGGAGGTGGAAGCAACATTTGCAAACTAGAAATCCTTGCTGGGAAACACTTTTAAATAGAGCAAATGTTTTCAGTATGCAGAGACACTCAAATGAGTCAACTGATTTTTGAAAATGCATTCTGGTGAGAAAGCTATATTGAGTTTCACTTTCCTAGAGGGCAGCCTTGAGAGTAACGTCAACTTTGAACATTAAATTCCCTTCTTGGAGAAAACCACTGGCTTTTAGAACGACTTCCACTTTGTTCCATGTTGTTGTTACTGTTGTGTTGCTAAGTTGGGCCTGACTCTTTTGTGACCCCATGGACTGCAGCACTCCAGGCTTCCCTGTCCTTCACTGTCTCCTGGAGTTTGCTCAAGTTCATGTCCATTGAGTCAGTGATGCCATCCAACCATCTCATGCTCTGACTCCCCCTTCTGCCCTCATTCTTTCGCAGCATCAGGGTGTTTTCCAGTGAGTCAGCTCTTCGCATCAGGTGGCCAAAGTATTGGAGCTTCAGCTTCAGCAGCAGTCTTTTCAGTGCATATTCAGGGTTGATTTCCTTTAGGATTGACTGGTTTGATCTCCTTGCTGTCCAAGGGACTCTCAAGAGTCTTCTCCAGCAGCACAGTTTGAAAGCATCAATTCTTTGGCACTCAGCCTTCTTTATGGTCCAACTCTCACATCTGTCCATGATTACTGGAAAAACCATAGCTTTGACTATACGGACCTTTGTCAGCAAGGTGATGTCTCTGCTTTTTAATACACTGTCTAGGTTTGTCATAGCTCTCCCATGAAAGTCTTGTAATTCATACAACCATTTTGTTCATAAAGCCCATCTCGGGCCCGGTTGAATTTTGCAGCTCTGTGGGTGGATGGGTGGCGCTTAATGGCCTGAAATGACAGATGATGAAAAAGGCTCAGACTGCCTTGGGAGCATGCCCAGAGGGTCACACGGGTGGAGCAGGAATGTGGACCAGGGTCTCTGTACTGCCAGGTCTTACCCCACGGACGACTTCCTACCACACTCACAGCCCTGTGATTCTGCACAGCACCTGCACGTGGGCGGGGCTTTTTGATCTGGCTGCTCCTTTGTCCGTGTCCTTGCTGAGTGCTTAGTTTCCTGGGCTGTAGTAACAATAACACAAGCTAGATGGCTTAAAACAACAGAAATGCATTCTGGAGGCCAGAAGTCTGGAATCGCAGTGTCAGCAGGGCCACCCTCCCTTTGAAGATTTTAGAGGAAAACCTTGCCTTTGCCTCTTGCAGGCTTCTCGTGATTGCTGGCAGTCCTTGGTGGTGTTTGGCCTATAGTTGTATCGTTCCAGTGTCTGCCTCCATCCCATGACGTTCTCCCTGCGTACCGAGTGTCTCTGTACCAAACATTCTCTTTTCTCTTATAAAGACACCAGGCATTGGATTTAAACCCATCCTAACCAGTGTAGGGACTTCCCTGGTGGCTCAAGTGGTAAAGAATCTGCCTGCCAATGCAGGAGACGCAGGTTCGATTCCTGGGTTGGGAAGATCCCCTGGAGAAGGAAATGGCAACCCCACTCCGGTATTTTTGATTGGAGAATCTCATGGCCAGAGGAGCCTGGTGGGCTACAGCTCAGGGGGCACAAAGAGTGGGACACGACTCAGTGACTAAGCAACACCAGTCGAGTGTGGCCTCATCCTAACCTGAGTACATCTCCAGAGACCCAAATAAGGTCACAGGTACCAGTGGTCAGGACTTGAACTTGTTTTGTTGAATTGTCTTTGGGGGGAACAAAATACAATCCATCTTCTGAGAGACTGCCTGGGTGGCGGGGTCTCTAGTGGACCATGTCTTCAACCAGAAGGTTCTATGAGTAGTCACTTATCTCTGGCCCAAAGGGGTCTCACCTGTCCCCTTCTCAGGTTGACTTGGCACATACTCCTGGAGAGCCCTCTGGCTTCTGAGTTAGGATGGGGCAAGAAGTCAGCTGCTGCTGGTTTAGGGCTCACGGGGACAGGTTGTACCTTTTGGGCATCTGTTTGGGATGCTGCCAAAGCCTGGATGCAGTGAGTGGGTGGCAGCGTGGGCACGCTGTGTCTTGGAGGATGCAGGGTGGTCCGGCTGGCTGGAGCATCCTTCTTCAGGGCTCCAGACGGCACCGGTGCTTGCTCAGTCTGGGTATCGTTCTGACTTCAGGGAGACCAAGGGGCAGCTATGTTTGGGGAGGTGGCTCAGACCTTAGACCTTCGAGCTAGTCTGGTTCTTTCCGCACCAGTTCACAGACATCTTCAGGGCAGGGACTTCTGGTCAGTTCTATTTTCCCTCCAGCACAGCTTTGGATGCATGGCATCTGCCACGTATTTACAAACTCAGTCACCCCGTGGCAGGCACTGGGGGCCCCTGAGATGCCCGTGGGCGAGTCTCTTCGCTTCGTGTGCACTTCAGGGCTGCTTCAGGATACGGTGAGCTGGTGTATGTTTATTAAAACCCCACACTTGAGAAATGTCAGCTCTAGTCATAATGTGGGCGATGTGTGAGGAGTAAGTGGCAGGACTTGATTGAAGAGCAGAGCATTGTCAAGGCCGGCTCCTCACCATCTGGCTGCAGGGACGGGTGGGACAGATCTGAGGAAAGGACTGGGGGTGGGTGGAGTTGGCCCTCTCGTAAACGTGTTGTGTTTACAAGTGGAAGCATGGACATGCGCAGTGCTCTAGATCTGTCCAGTCTGCAGCAACTGTGGCCCACAGGGTGGGAAAATCTTGTCGCCAGAGGAGACCAGAGAGAGGAGGATAGGCAGGGACCCTGTGTGTGAGTGTGTGTCTCTGTGTGTGTGTGTCTGCGTGTGTGGTCAGTTGCTCAGTTGTGTCCAGCTCTTTGCAACTGTATGGACTGCAGTCCACCAGGCTCCTCTGTCCATGGGATTTTTCCCAGGAAGAATACTGGAGTGGGTTGCCATTCCCTCCTCCAGGGGATCTTCCCAATCCAGGTATTGAACCCAAATCTATTGCATCGCTCCCATTGCAGGTGGCTTCTTTACTGCTGAGCCACCAGGGAAGCAGGGAGCCTTTAGAGAGTTCTAGAAGGGGTCTTCTGCCAAGACCTAGAGGAGACCCAAGAGGAGAGAGGGCATGGGGTGGGGGCAGTAGGGGAGTTTGGGCAGGAGCAGTCTGTCCTGTTGGTAGCAGAGAGGGCAGCCTGGGATGCTTAGGTTTGGAGGATGGGAATTTCGGGTCTTAAGAGATGGGGGTCTGGGGCACCCTGGGTGGGCATGGGTGTGGCAGGCCTGAAGGTACTGCCTGCCTGGCCCTTTAAGGAAGAGGGGCCGCCAGGAAGAATCCCAGTGGCCCAGGACCCTCAGCACAAGGGCCATGCTCCACCAGCCCCTTGTAGCTCTGACAGTTTGGAGCTGGCTTCCCCCTCGGTGTGTGGCCCTGGTTCCGGAAGCTGCCCGAATGTGCCTGGAGGGCAGGGCTGTTTCTGAAAGACCACAGGCTCCCCCAGCAGCCAGCAGAGCGCCAGGTGCGCCATACATGGGCACACTGAGAAGACCATGACCCAAGGCCGCGTGCCCAGTCCCGAGTATGCAACCTCAACTGCCTGCTAGGGCCTTCTGGAGAATCCTGACGCTGGGCCTCCTCATTTTGCATTTGTTGCTGTTCAGTCGCTCAGTCGTGTCCGACTCTTTGCAGCCCCGTGGACTGCAGCACGCCAGGCTTCCCAGTCCATCACCGACTCCCGGAGCTTGCTCAAACTCACGTCCATTGAGTCGGTGATGCCACCCAGCCATCTCATCCTGTATCGTCCCCTTCTCCTCCTGCCTTCTGTCTTTCCCAGCATCAGGGTCTTTTCTGTTTTGCATTAGGATTCAGGCAGTCTGCAGTGGGGCCGGGACAGCAGTCCTTGAGAAAGCTCCCATGGACACTGCCTCCAAGGCTGAGATGTGGGACCGGGACTGACTGCGGCTCCACTGCCGGGCCTGCCTGCTTCATCCTCCAGCCTGAGGCCCCGCCTTGCAGACGTGATGCGTGTGGTGGATTTAGCACAGTGCCTGGTGCCCAGACACCCTTGTGCCTGTTGACTCAAACCAGAGAGCCAGTCGACTTTCCTGGTGGCCTAGTGCTTCATTGTCCACGCTTCCATTGCATGGGGGCATGGGTTCAATCCCTGGTCAGGGAACTAAGATCCTCCATGCCATGCAGGGCACAACCAAAAATTAAGAAATAAATTAAGATATGTTTTTTCAAAAGCAGAGAGCCAATTTGCCACGCCCAGACTGGGCAGACTCTGCTCAGGGAAACAGCAAGTTTCTAGAAGAGGGAAGAGGGGCAGCTTGTGCGGGGTGGTCCCGCTCTGGGTCAGTGGGACGGGAAAGTGTTTCAGGGAAGAAAAGCTCATGTCCTTGGACTTGGTGTTCTTTTGGGGTGAAACAAATGCCATTTTGTCAGAACGTGTGTGCTTGGGATTAGGCGCCGCAGTTCCCACTAATGAGCTGTCATTGAGCACACGCTCTGTGCCACGTCTGTGCAAGGAGGGGTTGGGGATCCCTAGATGAATTAGTTTAGATCGTCACGCCCTGATGGAGCCCAGTGGGCTTTGGGCTCCCTCCCTGGGCCGCCTGAGATTAAGGGAGGGACAGAGGCAGTCGAGCTCCGTGAGGTTCAGGGTTTGCAGGCCTCTGTGGCTTCCATGCTCATCAAAACATTTTTTTTTTTCTGAGTATAAACTGTTCCAGTCGACAGAGGAAGAAGGCTTGGCATCAGGCCCGTGACCTTCTGCAGGTGCTGAGCTGTAGGTCTCTAGATTGTTAGGTTTTTACATTTAAAAAAAACCCCTAAGGCTGTGCCTGAAAGAGCAGGCTTTTCCACCAGTTGACCTGCTTCTTGTTGCACCACTGCAGAGCTTCAAGAGCTCTAAAGAGAGGAGCCTGCCAACCGGCCCCCCTGGCAAGCTGCTGATGGGAGTGGAGGGGTGTACAGTAGAGGGGTGTGCTCTGGAGGTATTTAGTGACGGGCAGGATGGGAGGATCCAGAGGCCAGAAGCATCCTCATTCGAAGAGCTCTGTTTGAGTGCCCGGGCACTGTGTGGCATCTCCATTGGGTGGAGCGTTCGTCCATGTGTGCCATCTCCCGATAGCATCTCTTCGGTGGCTCTGGGCTGGCGCCAAGGGCAGAGTTGGACGAGGCAGGCTCACCCTTCTGGGAGTCAGGTCAGAGAGCGGCATCTCTGGATAATGGTCAGAGCTCAGACCAGCACTGAAACCAGAATAAGTTCCTCAAAGAGGGCAGTCCGGGCAGAAAGAACTGGGGAGGGGAGAGTGCTAAGTCAATTCAGTCGTGTCTGACTCTTTGTGACCCCATGGACCATAGCCCGCCAGGCTCCTCTGTCCATGGGATTTTCCAGGCAAGAATACTAGAGTTGGTTGCCATGTCCTTCCCCAGGGGAATCTTTCCAACCCAGGGATTGAATCTGCATCCCTTATGTCTACTGCATTGGCAGGTGGGTTCTTTACCTGGAAGCTCAGCTCCAGGCAAAAACATGTTGGGACCTGGCAGGGACCAGTGGGAGGGGCAGGCCATCAGACCTGGGGCAGGAAAGACAGATTTGCATGCAGATTTGAGCTGATGGGAGGATTATTGGACCCCAGCCTAGCTCTGTGTCCACAGAACTGGACTCCAGCAGAGCATGCGTAGGCCTTTTTTTGGTGCATGTGTTCACGGGTGTAGGGTCAGGGCCTTGGAGAGTTGCTGTAGGATGAGTCAAGCCCAAATCCAGGCACTGGGGTGATGAAATCAGCCAGGCAACTGTGCTCTGCCACGTAGTTACCATTATAGCCTCACAGGAGGTCACAGGAGTCAGCCCCCATGTCAGAGTCATAGGTCACTAAACCTCACATTTCCACAAAGTGAGACTTACTGCATTTTAGCAATGATTTAGAATCCCTACAAGGTCCCATCAGGGATTTAGCCCACCACTAGGCCTAATGTGAGAGGGGGGAGTCTTTGGTGAGGAAGGCTTCCCAGAGAGAAGGCTGGAGGGAGACTCGACTCTTAACACTCCTAAACTGTCTGCAAACTATATAGCTCTCTACTGCCGCATTCAATCAACAGAAAGTTGTTTGATCAACAGAAAGTATTTGTTTTTCCAAATAATACAGACACAAAATAAGTCTGCAGATGTTTTAGGGGGCCTGAGAACTTTAAAAAACTTATTTTCCAACTTAATATTCCATTGTATATATGTACCACTGTTTCTTTATCCGTTCATCTGATGATGGACACCTAGGTTGCTTCCATGTTCTAGCTATTGTAAATAGTGTTGCAATAAACATTGGGGTAGCATGTGCCTTTTTCAATTTCGGTTTCCTCGGGGTATGTGCCAAGTAAGTCAGAAAGAGAAAAACGAATATCATGTATTAACAAAAATATATGGAATCTAGAAAGATGGTACTGATGAATCTGTTTACAGGGCAACAGTGGAGACGCAGACACAGAGAACAGACTTATGGACACGGGCGGAGAGGAAGGGGGAAGAAGAGGGACGAATGGAGAGAGAAACATGGAACCATATACACTGCCGTGTGTAAAATATAGACAGTCAATGGGAGTTTGCTGTATGACTCAGGGAACTCAGATCGGGGCTCTGTAACAACCTAGAGGGGTGGCAAGGGGTGGGAGGTGGGACGAAGGCTAAAGAGGGAACACTTGTGTACCTACAGCTGACTCACGCTGATACATGGCAGGGTCCAACACGGTATTGTGAAGCAATTTTCCTTCAATTAAAAATAAGTAAGTTTGGGGGAGAAAAAAACTACTTGCAAGTGAAGTTCAAATAGCTCCTCTAGTGCTTTTATTTACTTATTTATATAAATGTCTTCCCCGTTACCCTTCCATGACGCTTCCGTCTCCATGTTTTGGAAGTTGAGGTTATCAGTGTCTTGCCATTCTTCCAGCCTTTCCTCTCAGATTCAGAATCACATGCCTTATATGGTTGATGTTACATCGGGGTTGTTTCTATTTACCTCTGGTCCTGTATTTTCTGCCATATGCTTTGTTGTAAATTGACTCTAAAAATCAAAACCGACAGGTGACTTGATGTAGTAATTGCTCTATCAGAAGTGTCTGATGCTGGGTTAAACTGTGTCCTGGGGCTCCATTGCTTCCTCCAAAGATCAGCTGCACAACCCCTGGGTCCCTCATGGCAGAACGTTCCATAACAGATTCAGATGGATTCTCTTAGCTGAAACTCCGTCCACTGTTTAAAATCATGCCATATTTTTGTTTGGATCATGACCTTATTATTCAGGGTTTTGTGTTTTGTTTTTTCTTCCTCACTGGGATTTCTCACTGTCTTTCTTTTTCCTTCTTGCTTTATCTGCGTTTATTGTTATCTTCATTTTTTTCATACTCTCCCTATTGTTCATACCACCTGCTCCATTAAGCCTCTGCCGGTTTTTTCGTTTTTGCTTTTTGTCCTCTCAAGACCCTCTCTGTTTTTGAAGCAGGCTGCTTCCTCTGCATGTCTGCTCCCTTGAGATCATCTGGGTTTCCCTTTATTGCTTTCCAGGGTTGGGGTCTCCTGAGAAAAGATACTTGGAAATTAAACTGAAAATATCTGTATTTTATACTCACACTGAGGGCAGACTTCTGGTTCAAAATTGTTTCCCTAAAGAATCTGGAAGACTTTAGAGCTTTATACTTGCTGATGAGAAGTTTGATTCCAGACCCCTCGCAGAGTTTCTGTTGTCATTGGTCAGCCACTAAGTCGGCTCTGGCTCTTTGCAGCCCCATGGACTGCAGCACACCAGGCTTCCCTGTCTTTTACTGTCTCTCAGAGTTTGCTCAAACTCTTGTCCTTGTTTCGATTATGCCATCCAACTATTTCATCCTCTGTTGTTCCCTTCTTCTCCTGCCCTCAATCTTTCCTAGCATCCAGTGAATTGGCTCTTGACATCAAGTGGCCCGAGCGTTGGGTCTTCAGCTGCAGCATCAGTCCCTCCAATGAATATTCAGGGTTGATTTCCTTTAGGACTGACCGATTTGATCTTCCTGCAGTCCAAGGCACTCTCAAGGGTCTTCTCCATAACCGCAATTCAAAAGCATCATTTCTTCAGCACTCAGCCTTCTTTATGGTCCAAGTCTCACATCTGTACATGACTACTGGAAAACACATAGCTTTGACTATATGGACCTTTGTCAACAAAGTGATGTCTCTTGTTTTTTTAATATGCTATCTGGGTTTGTCATAGCTTTCCTTCCAAGGAGCAAGAGTCTTTGAATTTCATGGCTGCAATCACTGTCCACGGTGATTTTTGAGCCCAATAAAATAAAATTTCACTGTTTCCACTTCTTTCCCATCTATTTGCCATGAAATAAAGGACGGGTTGCCATGGTATTAGTTTTATGAAGTTGACTTTTAAGCCAGCTGTTCCCCTCTCCTCTTTCAACCTGATCAAGAGGCTCTTTAGTTTCTCTTCACTTTCTGACATTATAGGCATATCTGAGGTTGTTGATATTTCTCCTGGCAATCTTGATTCCAGCTTGGGCTTCATCGAGCTCAGCATTTCTGCATATAAGTTAAATAAGCAGGGTGACAGTATACAGCCTTGACGAACTCCTTTCCCAATTTTGAACCATTCTGTTGTTCCATATCTGGTTCTAACTGTTGCTTCTTGACCTGCATACAGTTTCCCAGGAGACAGGTAACGTGTGAAAGTGTTAGTCACTCAGTCATGTTCGACTCTTTGTGACCTATAGACTGTAGCCCACCAGGCTCCTCCATCCATGGAATTCTCCAGGTAAGAATACTGGAGTGGGTTGCCATGCCCTCCTCCAGGGGATCTTCCCAACTCAGAAATTGAACTTGGGTCTCCCGCATAGCGGGCAGATTCTTTACCCTCTGAGCCACCACAGAAGCCCCATCTCTTTAAGAATTTTCCACAGTTGGTTGTGATCCACATGGTCAAAGACTTTCATGTAGTCTATTTCCCGCTTTTCTTTCCTGGCAGATTTTAACAATTTTTCTTCAGCCTTCACATTAATGCACTACCTGAGGATACTCTTCATTCATTCATTGCTCTGGACACTTAATGGACTCTGTAAACTGAAGACTTAGTCTCTTAGCTCTGGGAGATTGTAATATATTTGATTTTTTAACATATCTCCAATCTGTGTCCATTCTGCATTTCTGAACCCCTTACTTGTTGGCTCTTAAACCTTCCAGAATGGATCAAGGTATTTCCACATTTTTTCTTCTCGTATTTTCTTATTTTTTTTGACTTTCTGCTATTTATTCTAGATTTTGTTGATCTCATTTTCCAGTCCATCTTTTAAAGTCATTTTTTAAAAAACATCTTTGCTGAAATATTTTTAAATCCTAAGGGCTTTCCCATATTCTCTGCTCCTTTTCCTGGTAGGAAATGTATTTCTGTTTCTGAAATCTATTTCAGAATCTATTTCTGTTCCATAACTATTATTATGCTGAGTGGTAGGATATGAATTAAAAATTGTGATTTCTTTATTTGCTTTAACCCATGAGTTATTTCTCTCCTCTAAGGTCAGTTGTTGTGTTTGCTTATCTGGATCTTTCTCTCGTGTTGCCCATTGGCTCATGTGCCTGTTTATCTGGAGTTGAGAAAAGTCTAGCAGCTGTTGTAAGTTTCTTCCCGGGCAGACGAGTGATCAGACTCAGAGAGACTGAGGAGCTGGCCAAGGTCCCACAAGGAGGAAGAGCGCAGCTGGTGCGCCCAGCCCTGTGCTTTCTGATCTGCTCTTCGGTGAAACTTTGTTTCTTGGTAGCTGAGTGCTTCTTTCTTTTCGTATATGACTAACCACCTCCCCCCATAAAAAGGTCTGTATCTTTCATGTCTGGATACCCTGCCCTCTGACTTCCATCCGTCTTGGAAGTGCTGGGACTCTGTTAATGTCAGTTACGCTCTTCCACCACCTCTGACTGTGATGATTGTACTTGTGCCTCTCAGACCACGCAGACTGATTTAGGGTTTGGAAACACAGACAGCAAATTTAGGGCATCCATCCCCATGCTTTATAATGAGTAGGTCTTCGGTACCTGTTTTTCAAGAGACTTGATTGATTTTAGGCCCAGACTCATTCACTTTGCTGACTGTCGGAACGCTGGCATTTTCTGCTAATAATAGGTTGTGGGAGAAGGGTGGCATCAGTGTGTCAATAAGCAGAGGAGGGAGTTGATCCTCAGAGCCCTGGAAACACCAGTTCTAAACGAAATGTTGCAAATGCCTCAGCTTTTCTGTAAGTTTCCCCTTTTCCAATTCAACAGTTTTCTTTTCCATTTTTAAAAGGGCAGAGAGAATGTTAGGGCAAACAGAAAGACTATAACAAATGACCCCAAAATGTACTGTCTCAGATACACTGGAAGTTTATTTCTCATGCATAAACAGTGCAGTGGGTGTGCCTGGTGGGTGGACAACTCTCCTCCAGGCAGCGGCGCGGGGACCCAACTTCCCCATCTTGGACTTCTCCATACTCTTAAGACTTTCTCGCCATTTGTCCCAGGCTGGAAGAATAACAAAGAGCGCAGCTCGACTGCTCCACCTCCCAAGCCCTGGCATGCATCACTTCACTCGCGCCCGGTGGTAAGATCTCAGTCACGTGGCCACACTTCATTGCAAGACGGATGGGAAATGAAGCCGGGCTGTGTACCAGGGAAAAGGAGACCCTGGACTTGGTGAGGCAGTCAGCAGTCCCCACAAGAGTGGGTGTTGTGAGCCATCTCGGCGATTTGCTGGAGCCCCACCCATCAAGTATTATTGTGTGCCCACAGCATGCCAAGCCCTGTGCTAGGTGCTGGCCATCCAGAAAGAAGTAAGACGCATTTCTCATCTGACCAAGTGTAGCAGAAGAGGCCGAGGGTAGTCAGAGCATCAGTGAGATGCAGCATGCCTTGTGCAATGCCAGGGAGAGCAATTGGCCCAGCTTCTCGGCGAAGGAGGAAGAGTTATTTCTGCTGGCAGATGCTGGTGGCTTCAACAGGTGCCTGGCTTTCTGATCCCAATCTACTCTCTCATATATTTCCCGACTGAGGCTATTGAATAATGGGATGCAGGAGCTGGAAGCAGCCCCACAGATTGTCTGGTATCTTGTCCACCTCACTTAATTTAAAGATGGAAACAGCGAGACCTGCAAAGAGGGAGTGGCCAGCCTCAGTCACACAGCTGGGCAGGGGCACTCCCCACGCTCTGCTCAGGTGCAGATGCTTGCTTTTTTTCCTCCTTTTCTCTCATTTCCTTTCTGACTGGGGTCACATTTCCCGTGCACTTGTCTCTGCTGCCCCAGGGGGAGGTCTGCTTGAGTTCCTTCTGAGTCCAGTGGTTTGGTCAGGGGACATGCAGATTAGTCCCGGACTGGTTGCTTCTCCCAGACCCCATGTCCTTTCCCCAGGTGGGAGGCCTGCATAATCCACTCCCAGGCTCCCTGCAACCCCAGAAAAGACCTGGGTCCTCCCTCTCGGGACAGGAGACCCTCTCATTGAGGAGGCCACATGGGCATCCCAGTGTACCAGTGTACCAGCGCCCCCTAGAAGGACTTCTAGGTGCCCAGGGCTTTCTGCCTGCTTAGGGAAGAATTCAAAGGGGTTCATGACTCCAGATAAGGTGCAAAATAGGGAAAACGTGGAGTAAACATTAACCACGGGTTCTTTAGTTCACTTACCCTCCTAGTGAGAGCTTTCTACTTAGAATGTTCTGACTTGTGGAGAGGAAACAGTACAGTTACTTACAGGAAATTCACAGGAGCCCTTCAGCTTTGGAAGGTCCTCAAATCACAGGGGACCTGAGATGCAGGCACGTATCGGGAGCTTTTGGCTGTTCCTTGACGGTTTTTGTTTATTCCGCAAATGTGTATGGAGTCTTTCTGTAAGCGTAGAATAGTGCTGATTACAAGGGGTGGGAGGGGGCAGTCTGCCCTCAGCGTGAGTCTCAGCCTCTGTGCACAGCGAGAGCTGAATGTTACTAGGTGAGGATGGCAGGACGTGGCTGAGGACAGAGCCGGGGCCAGAGCTGCGGAAGGGAGAGTCCTGTTCCACGGTCGCTGGGCCGCGGGCGGAGCCCAGGGCATCGGAGGAGTCTGCCATTTGCAGCCTTGGGTTCCTGTTTATTCCCCCCCCCCTTTTTTTTTAATTGGAGTATTTGGGAGCTTCCCAGGTGGCGCTAGCAGTAAAGAACCCGCTTTCTAATGCAGGAGACGTAAGAGATGGAGGTTGTATCTCTGGGTTGGGAAGATCCCCTGGAGGAGGGCATGACAACCCACTCCAGTATTCTTGCCTGGAGAATCCCATGGACAGAGGAGCCCAGCGGGCTACTGCCCGTGGGGTCGCAGAGTTGGACACGACTGAAGCGATTTAACATGCAGGCATAGTTGATTTACAATGTTGTGTTAGTTTCTGGTGTATAGCAAAGTGATTCAGTTATACATACATATATTCTTTTTCATGTTCTGTTCCGTTGCGGTTTATTACAGGATGTTGAATATAGTTCCCTGTGCCATACAGGAGGACCTTGTTGTTTATCTGTTATATCGGTAGTAGTTTGTATCTGCTAAACCCAGACTCCGAGTTTATCCCTCCACCACCCTCTTTCCCCGTGGGGAGCCGTAAGTCTGTTGAATGCAGGCTGCAGACGGAGGCCGCCTTGTGTACAGGGCTGTGCTAGGCAATGAGTGGGGAGCCTGGACACAGTGCTCATCCATGTCAGCTGCTCCCATGAAGGACATGGTGCTCAGGGTCCCAGGCAGAGAATAGTCCCGGAAGGGCAAGTGGTGCTGGATTTCTGACCACCTGTCAGCATCTAACAAAAGGCAGTAAGAGAGGGGCAGCACTGCCTTTAGAAGCGGTGAACCCATCTGGCCCACATCCCCATTTTATGGACAGACAGTCTTGCAGCGGGAAGTTCTGGGCTGTTTTATGTGCAGATAGACAGGACTGAGGGCGCGCGGTTTACAAGTGCTTTTCTTGAATTCCTTTCTCTCTCTTTTTCGGCCTTCTTTAGCATTTTAAGAGCGTGTTTTTCCCCCGCCTTTTATCTTCAGCAATCATTTATTGATTCTCTCTTTTATTTTCTAACATAACGTTTGAGATGGGTAGGAAGTGATTCAAGGAAGAGTTCCAAAAGGCATGTGCTTAGCAGAGAAAGGAGCACAAGCTATCGTCTGGCTGGTGGAAGAACTTTCTGACAAGAGCGATTACTCGTAGGAGGCGGTGATTCCTGCAGCCCTGAGATGTTCCAGCAGAAATCTGGGCACCCCTGCGGGGAAGATATTAGAAAAGGGGTTGAGTGACCAGGGAGTGGTCAGATGGGAAGACCCCTGATGTTCCCGTCTCCTCTCCCCCATGTGAATCACAGACAGGGAATCCTGCTCGTGCATTCAGACTTCTTTCTGCAGATGTTGCCTGAGCATCTTCTGGGCACCAGCCCCCATGTAGATGGTATCGGTGTCGGAGATGTCAAGGGGGCCAATGTGCTTGGGTTGAGTCAGGAAATAGAAATTATGCAAATATAGGTACTTCCTTGGTGGTCCAGTGATTAAGTCTGTCTTGCAATTCAGGGGATGTGGGTTTGATCCCTGGTCAGGGAATTAAGATCCCACATGCCCCAGAGCCACTAAACCTGCATACTGCAACTGGAGACTCTGCACTGCAACAAAAGATCCCACATAATGCAACGAAGATCCCACATGCCATGACTAAGACTTGAGGTGGCCAAATAAATAATTAAAAAAAGAAAGAAGGTTTGCAAATATAGACTGTAAGAGTTAATCTGATAGATTTGGGCTCACGACAGTGTAAGGGTTGATGCCCCTGGATCCTGCTGTCATGGACAAATCGTTTACCTCCCCAGTGAGCCACAAGTGTCTCATCTGGAAAGTGGGCGCTTATGCATTTGTTTAAAGCAACTTATGGAGTCTCTTCAATTCACTTGACATTGTTCTTGGCACTGGGGCTTCCCTGGAGGACAAGATTGCTTCATGTGGCTAATCTAAGCGAGGAAGAAGAGGAAGAATAAAAAATCATATGCTTTTGGGTCATGATCAGTACCTTGAGGAAAATAAAGTAAGTATGTGAATGAAGGGTGAAGAGGTAGGACCTTTACAGATGGGGTAGCCAGGAAGAGTTCTTTGATAGCAGACTATCTGAGCAAAACTTGAATACTGCAGGAGCAAGTCAGCACAAAAGTTTGGCCAAAGTGTTTGATAGAGAAAATGTCAAGTGCAAAGGGTCTAGGGTGATATTTGCCAAAAGGGTTGAGGGTGCAGTTGGTATAGGAAAGACTGAGAAGGAGAGTAGGGGGAATTTGATCAGGTAGGCAGGAGCTATATTATATATGTTTGAGGGAGGATGAGACCTGATAGCAAAATCCATTAAAAAAAATTTTTCCCCTTTAGTTTTAGACACGCATTGGATCAAAATTGTAGCCCTTACTTCTCTGCATGTGAGTAGCAGCTTCTTCAGAAAGGCTATCATTCAGACGGATGTTATTTCCAGCGAGGACACAAACACCTTTGGAGCATCCATATGCAGAGATGGGATTTTGGTATCTCAGTCAATGGTAAACCCCACCCAGCTGTCTGGTCGTGTCGAGAAAAAAATTCACATCAAGATGCAAAT
The DNA here is from genome assembly GCF_014754425.2 of Oryx dammah. NCBI lineage: Eukaryota > Metazoa > Chordata > Mammalia > Artiodactyla > Bovidae > Oryx > Oryx dammah. The sequence continues at coordinate 9,126,771 of NW_024070200.1, read as the reverse complement.
GCTCCTGAGAAAGTGAAATGTTGATGGGTACAACCCTCCAAAGAAAAATATTCGTGAAATACGGGCTGTTGATCCACAGCTAGCTGGCTGAGCTGTTTGCTCAGCAAGACCTGAGTGCTAAGAAATCTCAATTATAGGCACTGTGCTTTGTCCTCCAGAAACCCCAGGACCTCCCCCAGGGGCATTGAGAAATGGGGACACACAAGTGCTGGGTAATCAGGAGATGGGATGAGGAACTCACTTCTTTAAAGCCACGGTCCCCAACCTTTTTGGCACCAGGGACCAGTTTCGTGGAAGAGAATCTCTGTAGACTGTGAGGTGGGGGCATGGTGGTTTCTGGATGATTCATTACATTTATGGTGCACTTTATTTCTATCATCATTACATTAGGCATTAGATCCTGTAGATTTGGGGACCTGCTTTAAAGGACTTTCTGGCCACATCCTTTTCATATGCTAGTTAAAATTCTCAGTCTGGACTGGGGTGGGGGGGCAAAGAATGGAGACTTTTGCTTCCATGTCCCCTGCAGGAGGAAGGGTCCACATTCCTTCACAGTCATTTCAGCTTCTTCTGTTCCTCATTGATCACGACCTTCACTTTGAGTTTCCTTAAAAGGATTGTCCTCTCCCTTGTGTGATTTTTTGGGGAGGTTAAGGAACATACATTTTCTCAGTTGTTGTTTGGTTGCTAAGTCGTGTCTGACTCTTTGCGACCCCATGAACTACAGCACACCAGGCTTCCTTGTCCTTCACTCGCTCCCGGAGTTTGCTCAAACTCATGTCCATCAAGTCGGTGATGCCATCCAACTGTCTCATCCTCTCTCATCCCCTTCTCCGCTTGTCCTCAATCTTTCCCAGCATCAAGGTCTTTTCCAGTGAGTCGGCTCTTCGCATTAGGCAGCCAAAGTATTGGAGCTTCAGCATCAGCCCTTTCAATGAATATTCAGGGTTGATTTCCTTTAGGATTGACTAGTTTGACCTCCTTTGCTGTCTAAAGTGATTCTCAAGAGTCTTCTCTGGCACCACAGTTTGAAAGCATCAGTTCTTCAGTGCTCAGCCTTCTTTATGGTCCAGCTCTCAACAACACTTAGCAGGTAGGTGTTCCCATCGTATTTTGTACACCAGGAAAACTGAGGCTCAGAGATGAATGGAGGGAGGGAGGTTTGTGGCCTTTTGCCAGGAAGCAATAGAACAGGGTACTTGGGAGCGTAAGCTTAAAGCCAGATGTGTGTCCAGATCTCTTGACACCTCCCAGCTGTGGGACCTGCTTTAGGATGTCCCTTCCTCTCACTGGCTTGACTTTGCTGCTTGATAAAATATGATGACAGCACTTCCTCCTCTGTGGTTCTTATGAGGGTTGAAATTGTCCATGGATGTGAAGTGCCCAGAACACTGCCTGGCCCCTAGGAAGGGCTCCATCACCCCGTGCTCCCCTGACTGTCCTCTGGGTGTCCAAGGTCCCTTGGCCAGCAGGAAGTGAGAGATAATGGCTTAGTCAAGCAGGACTGTCCAGATGAGGGGCAGCCAGACTCAATACCCTGAGTCCCTGCTAGGTGTCTGGATCTATTTGAACTCACATCTGTGGATTTCAGAATGAAGCCCCTCCCCACCCCCTTCCACACCCAATGACACCCACTGGACACAGATCTCAGATATAGCCAGCTTGGTCACCCAGTTCTCATCTGACTCGCTGGGGAATTATGCCACCCACTTTACAGATGAGAAAACTGATGTTCATGATCTTTGCTATTCTCCCAGAAGACAGTCTGTCTGTTTAACTATCTGCTGTAATCACTTGCTGTTACTTGCAGAAGACAAGCTTCTTTCTCCTGGAGGGTTGCAAACAAAAGCCTCTTTCAGCCAATGTTATTTCTTGCTGCGGTGCCGTCGTTGTTGTTCAGTCACTAAGTAGTGTCTGACTCTTCGCGACCTCATGCAGCACGCCGGCCCTCCCTGACCCTCACCATCTCCCAGAGTTTGCCCAAGTTCATATCCATTGAATCGGTGATGCCATCCAACTGTCTCATCCTCTGCACAACCAGCCAGAACTAAGTGGCTTGAAACATGAGTGGTCATCATCTCTTAAGGCTCTGTGGGTGGACTGGGCTTGATGGGGCAGTTTCCGCCTGAGCACTCCTGCATTGGAGTCATGTGGTTGGAAGGTTCCTCCGCGCAGACGTTTGGTACCTGGGTGGGGTGGCTGGCACAGCCAGGGTTTTCAGCCTCTCTTTCCTCGTTCCTCTCCACAGGCCAGGATCGGGCCTCTCTGCGGCAGGCAGTCCTAGGGATACTGACCTTCCTGCGGGGCACCTGGCTTCCCCCGGAGTGCAGTGTTCCAGAGGGTAGGAAGTGGAAGCCGCCAGTGTCTTCAGGCTGGACCCAGAAACTGGCACAGGGTCACTGCCAACTGTGTGGTGTTACCCCAAGGGAGGGGACATGGGTCCGGCCCTCCAGGGTAGAGCGTGTCGAGGCTCTCTGGTCATCTGGACCCACCACAGCTGGGGCAGAGGGTTTTGGCAGATGCTGTGGGCTGTGCATGTGTTTGGCAGCTCACTTCCGTGTAACGTGGGTTCTGCTAGTTGCCTGAGAATAGATCTGGGATCTTGCCTGATACACCTGGAGATATGCTGCTTGGCCTGAGTGGTTGGCCAGGACCTGCATCTTTGGGGAGCTGGGAAAAAGTGGTCTGGCAGACAGACTGAGGCCGGGAAGCAGTTGGCATTGGGGGTCTGTGGGACACTGGTCAGTGGGGTACATGCCACAAGATGAGCAGGGCTGAGGGGCAGACGGGCCTCAGGAGCAGAGCGCCAGCCGACAGTCAGCTTCTGGAGCAAAGCAGTCTTTCCCTGGAGGATGGGGATGGACATGAAGGTCAGCAGCCCAGGCGTGGGGTCACCGAGCAAGCTTCTCAGACAGGAACTAGGAGCTGTGCTCAGGCAGAGGCCTGGTTCAAAGTGCAGTGCAGGTGGGTGCTGACCAGGGGCCCCATAGTCAGTCTGGAAATGCAGAATCTGAAGTGACTGGAACCCGGGTCCCTGAGACTCAGCCCCTGAGAGGCGGAGGCCCTGAGTCCTGGGTGCTCATGAAAAGCAGGGCACGGGTTGGGTGGGGTGTCTGCAGAGGGGTGGGGGAGCTGAGAGACAGCCCAGTCTGGGACCTCTGCAGGGACTGACTGTGCACGCTTTAGGACCCCAGCCCTGGCTGAGGACGTTCAAATGTGCCACAAGTTCCCTGCAGTTCTGGAGCTCCTTTCACCAAGGATTGGTGCCCTTTCCAGCCCCCACAGAGTGACTGACACTTCAGCAGGGCTTCCCAGGCGGCTCAGAGGTAAAGAATCTGTCTGCAGTACAGGAGATGCAGGTTGTCCCCTGGGTCAGGAAGATCCCCTCGAGATAGAAAAGGCAACCCACTCCAGTATTCTTGCCTGGGAAATCCCACGGACAGAGGATCCTGGCAGGCTACAGTCCATGGGGTCGCAAAAGAGTCGGACACAACTGAGCATGCCCACACACGTGCCACAGACAGTTCTGTAGGGCCCGGCAAAGGCCTGGTGATCTGGCAGAAGCAGCTGTGAAGTAACTGAATGATGATGCTAAGCATTGCCTCTTAAAAAACTAACTTAGACTTACAGTTGCGGAAGTAGCACAGAGTTCTCCTCCCCCAGCTTCCCCTCAGGTTCACGTCTTGCATGGTCAGAGTGCAGTGAGCAAACCCAGGCAGAGAGCATCGTACACGGCTGCTAACTAAACCGCAGACCTTACTCTGATGTCAGCAGGTTTCCCACGCAGGTTCTTTTCCTGTTCCAGCGTCCCACCCGGGATCCCACCTCCCTTAATTGTCCTGGCTCCTTCGTCCCCTCTAGTCTGTAACAGTTGCTCTGTCTTTCCTTGCATTTCATGATCTTGGCACTTTTGGAGAGCACCGATCAGTTATTTTGTAGAATGACCCTCAGTTTGGGCTTGTGCGATGTTCTGAGCTGGTCCATTTTTGGCGGGGATCCCATGGAGGTGATGCCGTGTCCTGCTCGTTGCCTCCTATCAGGGGCTCAGAGTGTCTGTGTCTCATGACTGGTGATGTTGACCTTGGCCACCTGTTTAAGGTGCTGTCTGCCAGGCTTCTCCACTGCCAAGTTCCTATCTTTCCTTTCTAATTACTAGATGTCTTGAGGGAGGTACTTTACCCAGGAGACTAAGCAAACGCTGTTTCTCCCTAAACTTTCACCCATTAATTTTAGCTTCCATCAATGGGTCTTTTCTACAACAGTAAGCTTTGCCTAATGATAATATTTCCTTCTTTATTTCTGCTTTTATTACTTGGAATTCTACTGTAAGAAAGAACCGTCTCTTCTCCCCCATTTGTTTGTTTATGTGGTTATTTATAGCTATATAGACCCCTGGATATTTACATTATTCCATAAGCTATGATTTGTTACTGTGGCTATTTATTTTCTTGCTTATGTTGTTCCAGCTTTGGCTTCATATCAGGAACACCTTCAGTTTTGCACTTGTGTTTTTGACCAGCCCCACTCATTTTTTTGTGTGTGTGAGCATTTCTTTATTTTTTCAAGTCATAAGATGTTCAAAGTTATCTTGTATTTTCCTTTCCCAAATCCTGTGGCAAGCCACTTCTCCAAAGGTCCTGGTTCCTTTCATTGGAGAATGGTGTATAGAAACCAAGATCTGGGTGTTGGGTGTGCTCATTGCTACTGAGGTATCACTGCGTTTAGACCCTCCCAGGGACACAGCTAGGAATTACATGGTGATGCACTAAATATCCTCATCTGTATTTCTGTATCCACCTATCTGTATGTATGTTAAAAACCACAGGTCTATCCTGATAGCTCTAATTCCGGTTCAACAGCACAAGGTTCATTTAACCTTCCCTCCTTTCCTTATTTGTAACTCCTTTCTCCAGCAGTGAGAAGCCCAGTTCTCATTATCGCAGATACATGTATTCAACTCCAATATAGAGTAGTTTCAGAATTTCTGACCCACATCCCTGTGAGAAATGCATTTACTAAGTGATGACAACATCTTCTATCCTCAGTGCCACACTACACATTCAAAAACATGGTTTTCCAAAGCCACTGAAGTTAATGCTTTTCTTTCCCACCCTCTTCAGTGTAGTTATATTATTTATTTATAGTAATTTGGTCCTTTTGTTAGCGTTGACATCCTATTTTGAGTTTCTCTCACATCTTGGTTGTTTTTAGTTGCTTTTTTTATGTGCATATGAAGATCATATGAAACATCACAGTGCGTCTCCATCAGATCTGAACCAAAAGATATACTCGGAGACATGTCACTCCCTCTTCATCCCTGCCAATCTGATCTCATCCTTGACTTCTCTCTACCCCTTTCTTACCTCCTCTAGGTAGCCCATCTCTTTCATTTCTAATTTAGCCTTTCTGTATTTCCTCTATACTGATGAGCAGGTTGTATATCTTACAGCCTCATTCTTGAATGAATTGTAGCATTCCACTCTCACTGTTTGCTTTTCTAATTTAACTGTAAGTCCCGCAATGATCTCCAGCTTAGTTCATCTCACTCTTTTGCCCTCCTTCTTTACAGTTGCATAGTACTCTACCGTGTGGCTCTACCAGAGTTCATTCAGCTCCCCTCCTGTGTCTGAGTGTTTAGGTTGCTTATCACATTTTTGCATTTTCCAATGGTGTTGCATTGAATAAACTGCATGGATATTTTTGTAGTGCTGGGCAATATCTTCAGAGCTCTGTCCAAGGAGTGAGCTTGCCAGCTTGGCAGATAAATGCACATGCAGTTCTATTGGGTGTTGCCAACTTTCCCTCCAGTAAGCTTTACCCTCCACGGTTGGAAAATATTTGTTTCTTGAAAGTCAAGGTTTGTGTCCATCTCGAATTGATTACAGATGAGGACTGGAGACAGAGGATAATGTATTTAAGGTGACACAGCTCACTGGGGGCCAAACTAGAACTCAGATACAGCTCCCCAGAGTCCCCACCTCTTTCCCTACTTCCTGCTTCTCCTGAGAATTGGGAGTAGGTTCTCCTGGTAAGTGGGGTCCATGGCCCAGAGGGAGTAGTAAGCAGGCAGGTGTGATCTGGCTGGTGGGGTTGTGTCTTGTTTTCACTGCTGAGTTTAAGCCGTCTTGCCCTGGAGCTACCTGCTGATCTTAGGGAAGTCTAGGCTAATATAATTCACTCTTCCCAAAACTAAAAAGTGTACTCTCATCTGAGCGAGAGAAAGACTGATTCAGTTCAGTTCAGTTCAGTTCAGTCGCTCAGTCATGTCCGACTCTTTGCGACCCCATGAATTGCAGCACGCCAGGCCTCCCTGTCCATCACCAACGCCCGGAGTTCACCCAGACTCATGTCCATCGAGTCAGTGATGCCATCCAGCCATCTCATCCTCTGTTGTCCCCCTTTCCTCCTGCCCTCAATCCCTCCCAGCATCAAAGTCTTTTCCAATGAGTCAACTCTTCGCATGAGGTGGCCAAAGTACTGGAGTTTCAGCTTCAGCATCATTCCTTCCAAAGAAATCCCAGGGTTGATCTCCTTCAGAATGGACTGGTTGGATCTCCTTGCAGTCCAAGGGACTCTCAAGAGTCTTCTCCAACACCACAGTTCAAAAGCATCAATTCTTTGGTGCTCAGCCTTCTTCACAGTCCAACTCTCACATCCATACATGACCACAGGAAAAACCATAGCCTTGACTAGACGGACCTTAGTCGGCAAAGTAATGTCTCTGCTTTTGAATATGCTATCTAGGTTGGTCATCACTTTTCTTCCAAGGAGTAAGTGTCTTTTAATTTCATGGCTGCAATCACCATCTGCAGTGATTTTGGAGCCCCCAAAAATAAAGTCTGACACTGTTTCCACTGTTTCCCCATCTATTTCCCATGGAGTGATGGGACCAGATGCCATGATCTTTGTTTTCTGAATGTTGAGCTTTAAGCCAACTTTTTCACTCTCCTCTTTTACTTTCATCAAGAGACTTTTTAGTTCCTCTTCACTTTCTGCCATAAGGGTGGTGTCATCTGTATATCTGAGGTTATTGATATTTCTCCTGGCAATCTTGATTCCAGCTTGTGTTTCTTCCAGTCCAGCGTATCTCATGATGTACTCTGCATATAAGTTAAATAAGCAGGGTGCCAATATACAGCCTTGATGTACTCCTTTTCCTATTTGGAACCAGTCCCTTAAAGGGTTAGTACAGGGAGCTGTTTTTTCTGTTTATATCAGTGTTTAAACTTTTCTTACCTTCCACATAGTAAACTAAGCCTCCCTTTCATCAGACTTCAAGGTGGGAAAGAAAACAAGCCCAGCTACTGACGAGGACCCCCATATCTTATTATCTGGACCCACACTCTCCTTGACCACACGGGTGAGCTGAGCACAGAGAGATTTGCCCAGGCTCTTTCCCAGGTTAGGAGCAGGTAGGGGGCTGGTCCCAGTCTGTCCATTGCTCACTCTGAGTGCAAATGGTGTTACCATTTGTAGATGGCAGACAAGAGAAGAAATATGCCCTGGGCTTCCCCAGGCTCCCTTGAGTCCACCTTTTCATTCATTCATTCATTCACTTGCTATTGCAGTACACTGAGCACCATAGGAACTCCAGGCCAGGTCGGGGAGGGCTGGGACACGGAGATGAACCAGACTCAGGAGCTCACAGCTGAGTAGGGAAGGACCCGGATAAAGTGATGGTTATAGAATAGGACTGGATATGCTCCAAACGCGGTCTGCAGTGGGCCTCCCGACGTCAAGAAGGGATCCTTGGAGAGAGGCTGCCAAGTATGCTGAACCTGAATGGATGAAGGGCAGTTGTCCAAGCTGGAAGGAGAGTGGGCAGATGTGCTGAGGTCAGAGAACCAAGGTGGGAGTTAAGGGGAGGGGGCTGTAGGACCAGAGTGAGAGGCGTGAGGGGGCGGCAGGGGATGGCTGCTGGGTTCGATCCTGACTCAGTTTTGAGTTCTTTGTTTTATTCACGGCCATATCCCTAGTGCCTAGGGTAGTGCCAGGCATGTTGTAGGTGTTCAGTAACTATTTTGAGTCTCAATTCTGTGTCTCTTAAAGGGGACAAGCACTTCTTTTGGCTGCTACTGCATCCCAGTACTTTCAAATAGGGTCTGGCACACAGAAGGTGCTCAATGAATATTTTTCAAGTGGCTGACAGGCTGGATGACAATATAGAGTTTGGCCCACACCTTGTACTTACTGATTAGCAGCTACGATTGTTATCTTCTTGGGTAGCTAGAGAAGTTACTGGTCATGTCATGACGGGTCTCATGTGCAGATCCAGCAATATCTGTCAGGAAAAGACAATGATAATGATGATGTAATAGAGGAGAAAACCTTTGTATTTCATTACACGTTAATCACTAAAGGGATGATGCCTATAAGCTTACATTATACCTAATGGCCCATCTCTGGGAACCCTGTCTCCCAGGTAATGAGCATTAAGCTAAAACAACTTTGTTTAGCTCACAGGAAACCTCTTGGCCAGGCCCACCTGTGAATAACTGCAGGAAGGAAAAAACTAGCACATCCTTTCTGGAGGCTGACCAGAACCAAGAAATGTTTGACTTTACTTTCTCCCCTCTTGGTATAAAAGAAGCCCAAATTCTGACTCAGGCAAGATGGTTCTTTGGGACATGAGTCCACCATCTTCTCAGTCTTCCAGCTTTCCAAATAAAGTAGCTATTCTTTGACCCAACAACCATGTCTCTGATGAGCAGTACAAACTTGGACTCAGTAATGGTAATAATAACAATTGTAAACCTTTGTTGAGCAGGTTAAATGCTTTACAAATGTTCTTTCTTCGATGGCTCTTTGGAACCCCCGGGGGTAAATTCACAGGTGTGTCCGAGCTGCCATCTGCCTTGAGTAGCATCTAATGAAGCACAGGCTGTTCTGTGGCTGCTTAGACTGGGTGTGGGCACATGAGCAGGAGTTTGTCCTCTGGAGAACTCTTGCCCAGCTTCTGCAGAGGACCTGACCTGGATGCTGGGTGTCTGTCCCTCGGACAGTGCTTCCCAGCTGATTTCCTGAGGCAGAGCTGGAGGCCACCTGGTCCGAACATCTCATCTTGGAGAGCAAGTTGCCAATTTTTACTTACTGGGGTCTGATTTAGGAGCTAAATGGGTTTTTGCAATTTTTTCATGAAGTTTCTCTGCGTGCTTGTGCTCACACTCAGTCACTCTTGACTCTTTGCGACCCTGTGGACTATAGCCTGCCTGGCTCCTCTGTCCATGGGATTCTCCGGCAAGAATACCGGAGTGGGTTGCCATGCCCTCCTTCAAGGAATCTTTCTGACCCAGGGATCAAACTTGCATCTCTCATGTCTCCTGCATTGCAGGCGGACTGTTTACCGCTGAGCCACTGCGGAAGCCCATCTCACGTATAAATAGTGTATATGTGTGGTTGAGACAATAAATATGAAACGAGCATCCATGTACTTATTGCATAGTCTTTGTGTGGTTTACAAGAGCTCCTTCCTGTACTGGCCTCTTCTTCCCCCTGAGACTTCAGCTGTCCCCAGACTCACCAGGATGCTTCATCGCCCCAGACTCACTGCATGCAGCCTTTCTCACATTCACCTTTTCTTTGCACCTGCCAATCTCCTAATGCCTAGTTTTCTTCTACGATGGGCTGAACTAGTCCTGCTAGCCATTCAGGTCTCAGCTTAGCTCCCTCCCATCTTCCTGGGAGAATTCCCTGCATGCCTCAGGTGAGTGGGGACTCCCCATTGTGTGTTCCCCGGTGCCCAGGGCTCACATCACCATAGTGATGTTTATGGCTCCCCCTCCCTGGGTCACGAGATGCCCGAGGGACCTGGTTTTCTATTGGCGGATGCTCTGTGGATGCTTGGAGGATACTGTTGGGAATCCTGGTCTATGGGTTCCCCAGGGGATGCTGTGTTTTAAGTGACCACTGAGATCTGTTCTCTAGGGAGATGTCAGTGGTTCTTTAATGCTCTGGCATCATCCACTGGATTTGTCATCCAGCGTTTCTGAATGTTCAGGCAAAAGCTCATCCTCGTTAAATAGAATGGAATGAAACTTCCTCCCTCCAACAATATAAAAATGTCCTTGAGATGGAAAAACACTGGGAATTACAGTTGAACCAGAGCCACTCCTGGGAAGGTGGTCAGCGAGTCCTGGAAAGAATTTGAATGAAATAGTCTTTCCCCTCCTTGTCTTGAATGAGTGGTAACTCTTAGCATGTCGGGGAGCACAGGTTTAGTCCCAAGACTGGCGAATTTCTGCTAGAATTAAAGGGTGCCGAAGTCAGGTCCATGTGGCCTGAGTATCTCTGGTGGAACAAAAACACTGTCAGAACTTTTAACATTTGGCATTCCCACACGCAGCCACACCCCTTTCCCAGCTCAAATTCCAGCCTCCTCCCCACTTCCTTCCCCCAGCAGAGAGGTACTGTCACAGAGAAGGCTGCCTGCTTTGTCCTTTTCACTCGTATAGTGAATTTTCTAAGGCTCTTAGAAAGACAGAAGCACGTGGAGTCTTCATGGTTTTATTTACGCATATATGTGATTTGAATAAGAGGGAATATAAACAACGTGTGTTCAGTCACTCATTCGGGTCTGATTCTTTGTGACCCCATGGACTGCAGCACTCCAAGCTGTCCCATCCTTTGCTATCTCCTGGAGTTTGCTCAGATTCATGTCTGTTGAGTCGATGATGCTATCCAACCATCTCATCCTCTGCTGCCCACTTCTCCTTTTGCCTTCAATCTTTCCCAGCATCAGGGTCTTTTCCAGTGAGTCAGCTCTTCACATCTAAAATAACATAATCAACTACATGACAGAAAATTTCAAAATATTCTCCCCCCAGGCATTTTTCTCCTGTTCTAGTGAGGCTTTAAAACTATTATTTGGAATCCTAAGTAGGACTGAATTGCAATATCTTATGGGTTTTTTTTCCCCCATCTCGTAGCTGGGGCATCTGCCTTTAGGCCACTTGGTCTTTTGATCCTCATTTTAAACTGCTGCGCAATGTTTCATAATCCTGTGAGTTTTTTTTTTTTTTCATTCCCTGTTTGCTGTTGATTGCCAAGTGGCAGCTGAAGGAAGATGTGTGACTTACTAAGCAGCTCTGAGGAACTGGGTGTAGAGAAGGGGACCCTGCAAGTGAATTGGGGTCGCCTAGGACACCAGGACCCAGTGTGGGTCCCTAGGACTGCTTCTCTCAGCCGTGTCCTCCTCTGGCAAGGTCACTGGCATGGTAGACCTAGAGATCTTAGCTGGACTTCACAGCATCTTACAAAAAAGATAGAGAAATATGCATAGAAGGGGAAAGCAAACAATAGAAGTCAAATGACTTGTGATGCTACGAACACGTTAGCATTACCCTGGAAATCTGGTCAAAAATTGGGACGTGAGTCGTCTGGACAACAGCGTGGGGGGTGTGCATGTCCAGTTTGTGGACAATTTGAAGCTGGAGGAGAAGGACTGGGTAGGTAGAAGGGGTCCTCTGGAAGCTGAGACGGCCTCACGGGGTAGCTCCATGGGCAGAAGTCAGCCTGCTGAAATGTAACCGAGTCAGAATACTCAGTCCTGGCTTTGGCTTCCAAACACTCACTTCGCTCGGACTGGGAGTGGTCCACGTGGCTCTGTAGCATGACGATTCCATAGCGTGGTGTGGTGACCCCAAAGCCAGTGTGGTTCTGGGCAGCGTTGGTGGGTGTGCTGCCCCAGAAGGATGGAGGGGATAGCCCTGCCCCACCAGGCTGGGAAGACCTTTCCTGGAGTACTGTTTTCCTCGTAAATGCTGTGATTTTGGAATGGGTCTTTCCAGGTGCAGGATCGTGATTAGGCGAGACTGCACAAACCAGTTAGGGGTGGTCGGTGTTTAGCTGGAGGAAAGGAGGCTCATGGGGCCACGAGAACAAGTGCCATCACCATCCACATCATCTTCATTAATCTCAGTAGTTCAGTTCACAGCCATTCTATTTAGCCCTACAAGCTGAGTATTAAGCCGCACCTTACAGATTAGGAAATTGAGTCTGAGAGAGGTGAAGCCGCTTGCCCAACTCACACAGCTGGGAAACCACAGAGCCGAGATAGGATGTCAGATGCATCTGAGGGCTGCATTGTCATTTCTTCCCACTGAATATCACTTTCTCAAAACCTGAGGCATTGTTACCTCGCACAATCACCTTGGTCTTTTTTTTTTTTTTTGTATGGGATATAGCCAATTAACAATGCTATGATGGTTTCAGGTGAACAGCAAGGAAACTCAGGCATACATACACATGTATCCATTCTCCCCAGACTCCCCTCCCGTCCAGGCTGCCACATAACATTGAGCAGAGTTCCATAACATCACCTTGGTCTTTGAAGAGAGGGTGCCCCTCCTGGTTACAGAGCACAGGAATCCCCCTGAAATTTACACATATATATTTACATAGCACTCAATACTTCTAGTCTTTAGAACCCTGTGGATCTTTTTTTTTTTAAGTTGTTTTAATGAATTCTAAATTTGTTTTTATTATAAGCTTTGTTTCATTAGTAAGTATTCAGCTGAAATAATTACTCATTAATTAATTGTATTAATTATTGGATGAATATCAAAAGTCTATTTAGAAAATGTATTGTGTAAAGAACAAGCATCCCTGTACCCACCTCCCCACTTAAGAAATATTACCAGTACTTCAGGGGTCCCCAATCCCATCCACTCCCCTTCTCTACTTGGTAGTAATCACTCCCCTGGCCTTTTGGTTTATTATTCTCTTGCTTTTCTTTGTAATTTTATCCCTGATAGATCAGCTGGTAAAGAATCCGCCTGCCATGCAGGAGACCTGGGTTCGATCCCTGGGTTGGGAATGAATGAAATCAGTCATGTCCGACTCTTTGCAACCCCATGGACTGTAGCCTACCAGGCTCCTCCATCCATGGGATTCTCCAGGCAAGAATCCTGGAGTGGGTTGCCATTTCCTTCTCCAGGAGATCTTCCTGACCCAGGGATTGAACCCAGTTCTCCCGCATTGTAGGCAGATGCTTTACCGTCTGAGCCACCAGGGAAGGAATATCGCCTGGAGAAAGGAAAGGCTACCCACTCCAGTATTCTGGCCTGGAGAATTCCATGGACTGTATAGTCCATGGGGTCCCAAAGACTTGGACATGGCTCAGTGACTTTCACTCACTCACTCTTATCTCTAAACAACTTGTTCAGTTTCCCCTGTTTCTGAACTTCATATAGATGGGAATATCCTTTATGCAGTCTTTGGTGGCTTACTTTTTAAATCTATGTTGTAGCAATTTATTTTTGCAGGCTGCAGCATTTCACTCCTTTTCTTGCCATATAGAATATATGACAGGCAACTGTGGATGGACAGTTGTGTTGTTCCCAACATGGTGCGAACACTGACATTGCTGTCTGTCAGCATTCTTGGCTGCTCTGGACATTGGTGCAGGTGTACCCAGGTATGTGCCCACAGGTGGGATGCTGGGTCACCAGGGTCTGAGTATACTCATCTTTACAAGATGATAGCATCCTACCTTACAAAGTGACAGGGACCAAGTTGTACTTCTGCGTGTGCTCAGCCACTCCCACAGGTCTGACTCTTTGCAACCCCACGGACGTAGCCCATCAGGCTCCTCTGTCCATGGAATTCTCCAGGCAGGAATACTGGAGTGGGTTGCTGTTTCCTTCTCCAGGGGATCTTCCCAGCTCAGCAATCGAACCCGTGTCTCTTGCGTCTCCTGCCTTGACAGGAGGATCTTTACCACTGAACCATCTGGAAAGCCCCAGTACTCCCGAAGCTGGTCAACAAGCCTCCCTGTTGCTTTACAGCCTTTGTCAGTGTTGAATGGTTTTCTCTGATTTTTTTACCTCTTGTCCATCATGGCTGTTGGGTAGTAACTCACTGTATTTTATTAATTTTTTTTCTCATTGTATTTTAATTTGCGTTTCTCTGATTACTGAGGTTTAGCTTTTCGGTGCTTACTTACTGTTTTGAGAAGTGCCTGAACATGGTTTTTGCCCAGTTTTCTGCTGTGAGTTTTATCATTTTCTTACTGGCATGACACTAACATGATATGTATGATATACAGTGTATATAGTATGTATATGTAGACACATAGTACATACACACATGTGTGTGTGTGTATATATATATATCCCAGATTATGGCTTAACTTTATGACATTTTTTAAATAAACAGAGGTATTAAACTTAATGCTTTTGAATTTATTACTATTTTTCTTTATAGTTTGAACTTTTATGTCTCAATAAGGTATCCTCTGCCTCCAGGTCATAAAGATATTCACTTATATTGTCTTATAAAAGTTCTTAAGTTTTCCTTTTTGCAGTTGTCTGTAATCCCTCTGGAACTGGTGGAATTTGGTTTGATTTTTTTCTATATGGTTACCCAATTATTCCAGCACTGTTTATCCAGAAGCCCATTTTCCCCAGTGATGAGCAGTGTCCATATATGTGTGGCTGTTTCTGTTCTTTGGACTTATTTTTCTAGGGGTTAACTCCTGAAGCTGTATAATAATTCATGATATCTTATAAGGCAAGTTCCTTTTCCTTATTTTTCCTTAATAAATAATTTGCCTATTATTATCTCTCTGCACTTTGATATACATTTTAGAATCAGCCTGCTAGGTAGCACCAAAGACCCTGTAGAAATTTTGTCTGTAGTAGCTCTGTATATAGATCAACCTTAGGTAGAACTCCTGTTTTCTAGATATTGACTCTCACCCTCCTTGAAGATGGTGTGCCTTCCTTCTTATGGAGGTGCAACTTTATGTCTGTAAACTTTTCTTTTTAGAGAATTTTACATATTTTTGTTAGATTGATTTCTAGGTAATTTATATTTCCACTGCTGTTGCAAATGCTCTCTTTTTGAGATAAACCTCTTTATTGAGATAAAATCCACAAACCACCGCATTCACCTTTTCAAAGTGTACGATTCAGAGTTGTGCAGCCATCGCCAAAATCTAAGTCTAGAACATTCTTATCATGCCCCCCAAAATGCCTTTCTCATTAACAGCTAACTCTCACTCCCCTTGCCCCACTCCAGCCCCTGGCAGGTAGGAATGAGTGAGGGAGTGAATAAATGGACTTATGCCTATGCAGCTGGCTTCATGTCAGAAGTTGCCTAGTCCCCAACTTTCCTTTCTGTTTTATTTTGGTTCTGTTTTCCCCTCCCATCTCTGTTATTGGTCTCGTTTTCAGCTAATCTCCCAACCTCTTTCATTCTCCTCCACTCCCTGGCCAGACAGCTTTTCCCAAGAAAAACCGTGTTCCAATCACTTCTCTCCGAGGAAACCCTCAGTGGCTCCCTTGGGAATCCGGCTGCACTCCCAGCGCGATTTCTCTGGGGAGATTCAGGCTGATGACTCAAGCCCCTTGGAGGCAGACTTTGGGAATGCAGCTCTTGGGAGTCGGAGAAGGCCTCTTCTGGGCTCTCGGTTTGCTGCAGAGACCTCAGAAAGTAAACACAGTCGACCTGATTATTCTCCTCCACTTCCTCCTGAGTCAGAGCTGTCTTGGGTTAACTCAGGGAAGAGGCTAAATTAAGCCTTGAAACCAAGCAGCCTCCATGACTGGCACTTTGTTTTGCTTGAGTGACCGCAATGATGGGGATTGGGTTGTAAGGGCAGCACTAATTGTGTCTCTTTAGACCGACCTTGGTGGTCTTTTCCCTGCCCTGCAGAGACAGGGGTGGCCAGATTCACTCCCCGCCCCCTGCTCCCCCAACCTGCAGCACCCACTCACACAGTCCTTCAGTGCACTTTCCCCAAATGCCTGGTCCATTCCAAGCCCTGTGCTTGGTGTTGGAGTTTCAAAAGCTTGCTCTCAGGGCTTGAAGTCTGGCTAAGGGAACTACAAAAAACAAGAGACCCATGAAAGAGATAACCGGTGCTTGGGTAGATGTCTGTCCAGGGCAGAGAAGGGAATGGATGTCCCTTTGCCTTCTTGTGACCCTCATGCAAAGGCCATGGAATCACCAAGATAAAACAAGGGGCCAACCTCACACTCAGAAACAAGTGAGTGGATACAACCACTTATACCTTATACCCTAGCAGTTCTTCTCTTAGGTGGATGGAGCCGATAGGAAATGGCACAGATTTACATCAAAAGAAAACATTGCAAACAAACATTGACTCTAGTTAATACATGTAAACTGCAGTATTTAAAGGGAAGTATTTAAATGGATGATATTTCCCTGGAGAAGGAAATGGCAACCCACTCCTATATTCTTGCCTGTAAAATCCCATGGACAGAGGTGCCTGGTGGGCCATAGTCCATGGGGTTGCAAAGAGTCAGGCATGACTGAGCGCCTGACACAGATAATGATATTTGCAGGTTACTTTGAAATGCACCCCCAAAAGATGGCTGGATAAGATGCAGGGATAGGTATCTGAGAAAACAAACGCTGTTGTTCAATAAGTCATGTCTGACTCTTTGCAACCCCATGGACTGCAGCGCGCCAGGCTCCCCTGTCCTTCACTATCTCCTGGAGTTTTCTCATGCTCATGTCCATCAAGTCGATGATGCCATCCAACCATCTCATCCTCTGTCGTCCCCTTCTCCTGCCCTCAATCTTTCCCAGCATCAGTCTTCTCCAGTGAGTCAGCTCTTCACATCAGGTGGCCAGAGTATTGGGGCTTCAGCTTCAGCATCAGTCCTTCCAATGAATACTCAGGTTTGGTTTCCTTTAGGATTGACTGGTTTGATCTCCTTGCAGTCCAAGGGACTCTCAGAAGCTTCTCCACCACCACAATGTGAAAGCATGAGTTCCTCGGTGCTCAGCCTTCCATATGGTTCAACTGAAACATTCATACATGACTACTGGAAAGATGATGTGTGCACGCAGTCATCTCCGACTCTTTGCAACCCCATGGACTATAGCCAGCCAGGCTCCTCTGTCCATGGAATTTTCCAGGCAAGAATACTGGAGTGGGTTGCTATTTCCTACTCCAGGGGATCTTCCCAACCTAGGGATCAAAACCACATCTCCAGCGTCTCCTGCATTGACAGGCAGATTCTTTACCACTGCAAAAACCCATAACTTTTTGACTATGAACCTTTGTCAACAAAGTGATATCTCTGTATTTTTAATACACTGTCTAGGTTTCTTATCACTTTCCTTCTTCCAAGGAGCAAGTGTCTTTTAATTTCATGGCTGCAGTCGCTGTTGACAGTGATTATGGAGCCCAAGAAAGTAAAATCTGTCACCACTTCTACTTTTTCCTCTTCTGTTTGCCATGAAGTGAGGGGACCAGATGCCATGATCTTCATTTTTTGAATGTTGAGTTTTAAATGAATTTTTTCACTCCCCTTTTTGATTTTCATCAGGAGACTCCTTAGTTCCTCTTTGCTTTCTGCCAATAGGGTGGTATCATCTGTGTATCTGAGGTTGTTGATATTTCTTTTGGTGATCTTGACTCCAGCTTGTGATTTATCCAGACTGGCATTTCACATGATGTATTCTGCATATAAGTTAAATAAGCAGGATGACAGTATACAGCCTTGTCTTACTCTTTTCCCAATTTTGAACCAGTCCATTGTTCCATGTCCGGTTCTAACTGTTGCTTCTTGACCTGCATACAGGCTTCTCAGGAGGGAGGTAAGGTGGTCTGGTACTTCCATCTTTTAAAGATTTTCCACAGTGTGTTGTGATCCATACATTCAAAGGCTTTTAGCGTAGTCAGTGAAACAGAAGTAGATGGCTTTCTGGAACTCCCTTGATTTCTCCATGGTCCAGCAAATGTTGGCATTTTTATCTCTGGTTCCTCTGCCTCTTTGAAACCCAGCTTGTACACTGGGAAGTTCTCAGTTCATGTACTGCTGAAGGCTGGCTTGAAAGATTTTGAGCATACCCTTGCTATCATTTGAAATGACTGCAATTGTACAGTAGTTCGAGCATTCTTTGGCATTGCCCTTCTTTGGGATTGGAATGAACACTGACCTTTTCCAGTCCTGTGGCCACTGCTGAGTTTTCCACATTTGCTGATATATTGAGTGTAGCACTCGAACAGCATCATCTTTTGTATTTTAAATGGCTCAGCTGAAATCCCATCATCTCCACTAGTTTTGTTCGTAGTGATGCTTCCTGAGGGCCACTTGACTTTACACTCCAGGATGTCTGGCTCTAGGTGAGTGAATAAAAGCAAGTATCAGTTCAGTTCAGTCACTCAGTTGTGTCCAACTCTTTGTGACCCCGTGAATCGCAGCATGCAAGGCCTCCCTGTCCATCACCAACGCCCGGAGTTCATTCAGACTCATATCCATCGAGTCCGTGATGCCATCCAGCCATCTCATCCTTTGTCGTCCCCTTCTCCTCCTGCCCCCAATCCCTCCCAGCATCAAAGTCTTTTCCAATGAGTCAACTCTTCGCATGAGGTGGCCAAAGTACTGGAGTTTCAGCTTCAGCATCATTCCTTCCAAAGAAATCCCAGGGTTGATCTCCTTCAGAATGGACTAGTTGGATCTCCTTGCAGTCCAAGGGACTCTCAAGAGTCTTCTCCAACACCACAGTTCAAAAGCATCAATTCTTGAGCGCTCAGCCTTCTTCACAGTCCAAGTCTCACATCCATACATGACCACAGGAAAAACCATAGCCTTGACTAGACGGACCTTAGTCATCAAGTAATGTCTCTGCTTTTGAATATGCTATCTAGGTTGGTCATCACTTTTCTTCCAAGGAGTAAGCGTCTTTTAATTTCATGGCTGCAGTCACCATCTGCAGTGATTTTGGAGCCCCCCAAAATGAAGTCTGACACTGTTTCCACTGTTTCCCCACCTATTTCCCATGAAGTGATGGGACCGGATGCCGTGATCTTCGCTTTCTGAATGTTGAGTTTTAAGCCAACTTTTTCACTCTCCTCTTTCACTTTCATCAAGAGGCTTTTTAGTTCCTCTTCACTTTCTGCCATAAGGGTGGTGTCATCTGCATATCTGAGGTTATTGATATTTCTCCTGGCAATCTTTGATTCCAGCTTGTGTTTCTTCCAGTCCAGCGTTTCTCATGATGTACTCTGCATATAAGTTAAATAAGCAGGGTGACAGTATATAGCCTTGACATACTCCTTTTCCTATTTGGATCCAGTCTGTTGTTCCATGTCCAGTTCTAACTGTTGCTTCCTGACCTGCATACAGATTTCTCAAGAGACAGGTTAGGTGGTCTGGTATTCCCATCTCTTTCAGAATTTTCCACAGTTTATTGTGATCCACACAGTCATAGTAACAGGCTAATAGTGGCATTTAGTTGCTGAGTGTATGGGTGCTCAGTGTAATTTTTTTTTTTCTGTATGTGAAAATTTTCATTTAAAACATTGGGGAATGTTTTAAACGAATGTTCAGAATAGCATAATGACCTCAAACTGAAAGCAACTCAAATGCCCATCAGCAGTAAAATAAATGCATACATAGTGGGCCTGTTTATATAATGGAGTACTGTTCACAATGAGAATGAACGCGCTAAGCTACACACAACATAACGTTGAAGGGGGAAAGACTCAAAAGAGGACATCCTGTATGGTTCTGTTTCCATAAAATCCGTAAACAGGCAAAACTACCTGCTGCTGCTGCTGCTAAGTCACTTCAGTTGTGTCCGACTCTGTGTGACCCCATAGATGGCAGCCAACCAGGCTCCTCCGTCCCTGGGATTCTCCAGGCAAGAACACTGGAGTGGGTTGCCATTTCCTTCTCCAAAACTAGCCTAGGATGTTAGAAATCAAGGTAACGGTTTTCAAGAAGAAGGAAGAAAAGGATTGAATGGAATAGGGAGCCTCCTGGGGTAATTGAAGGTTCTGTTTATTGATGTTGGTGGCAGCTAACAGGTGTGAACACTCATCAAGTATGTTTAAAGTCTGTGCACCTTTCTGTTTGTGTATTACACATCATTAAAAAAAAAAAACTATACTGGGAAGAAAAAGAAAGAAAACCAAACATATCCAGCCTAGAAGCTTTGCCTAGCTAAAGCTACTTTTTTTCATTTAAGAAGCAATTTTAATTAGAAATTACATTCTGTATACAGGTGTTATTCCAATAAGTTTCATCCCATTGGCTAGGACAGAGTGGATAGCTCTGAAATGATGGAAGTCTTGCCCTGACCACTTTAGGGTGGTAGGAACCCACTCTGAGTCTGTGAAGTAAACCAAAGTTGTGAAGGGAATGAGACTTCCCTTTAAGGCACACATTTGTTCATTTGTGCACACGTGCCTGTTGCATCAGTTCCCTTGGTCTTCAGTGTGTGTCTTTCCTTCACACAGAAATCTGTCCACCTAGACTGTGTCCTGAATCCAGACTAGATTCCCAAGGTGTGACCTGGCCCTTGCAGGGGTTCATGTGCCCAGAGGAAGGAAGAGGCGTGCAGGCGTTTCACCTGGCAGCCACCCTCTCTGCCTACCTGGAGTCCTTTTTGTGATTCTTCTAATATGTTTGTCCTGAGATATCCTTTGACCCCTGAACTGACTTGTTAAGAGTTCTTCAGAGAAGCAGAATCAATGAGAGAGAGACAGAGATAGATAGATAGATAGATAAAGGTTTGTTTTAAGAAATTGGCTCATATCGTTCATGTGCTAAGTCACTTCAGTCATGTCCAACTCTGGGTGATGCTCTGGACCACCAGGCTCCTCTGTCCATGCGATTCTCCAGGCAAGAATACTGGAGAGGGTTGCCATGCCCTCCTCCAGGAGATCTTCCTGTCCTGCGCCTGTTCCGTCTAACCTGCATTGGCAGGCAGGTTCTTTACCCCTAGTGCCACCTGGGAAGCCCCATGTCGTTATAGAGACCCCCAAGTCTTGGGATCTGCAGAGTGAGTCAGCAACCAGGAGACTCAGGAGAGCTGATGGTTTCATTTCAGTCTGAAGGCTGGCAGGCTCAATACCCAAGAAGAGCCTAGGTTTCCATCTGGATGCAAAAGTAGAAAACAGCTGATATCCCAGCTCAAAGGCAGTCGGGCAGGAAGAGTTCCTTCTCACTCAGCCCTTTTTGGCTATTCAGGCCTTCAACTGCTTAGATGAGGCCCACCCACACTGGGGAAGGCACCTTTGCTTTGCTCAGTCTACCGATTCCAATGTCAATCTCATCCAGCAACCACCCTCACAGACACACCCAGAATCATGTTTGAAAAATGTCTGGGCACCCCAGGATCCAGGAATCAGTCAGGTTGACAGAAAATTAATTGTCACCACTCTGGAGCCTGAAAAGCCTGCTAGCTCGAAAAGACACAGCTCTGTAATAGAAGAGGCTCAGCCAGGGGCCCTGGCCTGGTCCCTGTCCCATCTCATCAAGTAGGACAGGCTGTTGCTGTTGCCATCTCATACACATTAGTCATTTTCACCCCCCACGTTGTTTGTTAGTCATCAGTGGAAAAGAAGGCTTCAGCTGCCCACCAGGCCCCCTGAATGGTCATATTTATGATTTTAAAGACTAAATAGAAATGTCTTAGTTATTGCAAAATACATCATATATGTCAGGCAATCTCTGAAACCGTTGAAAGGATAAAAATAAAAAACGAACCTCCACATGCTTCCCGCACAGCCTCACAAATGGAAAATGACCAGTATATTGAAGGTCTTTGCTGCTCCTCCGAGGGGATTCCCACTCTGTCCTTTCCTGTAAGTAGCCACTCTCCTGAATTCTGTTGGTCATTCTCTTGCATTTTACAAACACCAAAGTGTGTGTCGCTAAGTATACTTGTTTGATGTGCCCTGTCTGAGTCTTTATGAATTGACACGTGCTGTGGGTATTCTCTGCACCATGCTTCTTCGTACAAGATGGGGCCTCATCCCCACCGTTGCGTGTAGCCGCTGAGCGTTCATTTCCCTTCCGTGTCATATTCTTTGGTGTGGACGCGTCCATCGTAGGAGCCACATGTCCGTTTCTTCAACTCTTGATGCCTGTTTGGGTAACTTCTGGTCCTCTGCCTTCCCAGCTGAAGCTCACAGGAGCATTCCTGTCACCGTCTCCAGCTTCACAGGTACAAGGATTTCTCTTAGATGAACATCCAGGAGGTCAGGTGCTCAGCCCAGCTGGGGACTATCTCTTTGCTTCTCTGGGTAATGCCAGGGAACTTTCTAGAATGATTTTACCAGTGTGTGTTCCCGCTGGCGGTGATGTGGGTTTCTTATGATGCTGTCCCCCTCCCCCCTCTCCATCCTCTCTGATCTCAGTAAATTGCCCTCCCTAGGTTCAGTCACCCTTGTTCACAGGGTGGCCAGTGTTTACAGCACACTGTGACCATGATGCCCTCCTGCCCGCTTCATGCACATGCAGGACTGCACTTGTCCAGGGTGGGGTTGACTGTGCAGCTGTCTGTCTCTGCTTCAAGGAAAATGACTAAAGCAAAATCCCAGTAGAATGGGTGGTGGCCAAGCTGAACCCCAGGGCTGAGCTCCTTATGCCAGTATCACAGTCTTCATCCTTGAAAGTGATCAGCCATGCTCTGCCATTTCTCCATGGCCAAAGAGCAGTGCGTCCCAAGGTTTTCTCCATGAGAGACTTTTCGGGCCCACCCAAGACCTAGTCCCCAGACATGAAATCACTCCCCCACCCGGTCTGCCAGGCTTTGGAGAGGATGCTTATAAACTGTCATTTTTTTGTGCTGCCTCTTTCCAATTGCAGATTAGTCTGGGGAGGAAGATAAAGACATTTGCCACCAAGATGGTAATCACGAGTGGAAATGACGAAGACAGAGGAGGCCAGGAAAAAGAGAGTAAAGAAGAGAGTGTCTTGGCGATGCTGGGGATTATTGGGACCATTCTGAACCTGATCGTCATCATATTTGTATACATCTACACCACTCTGTGAATGGCCCAGTGGGTCCTCAGGCCTCAGGATGGCCAAAAGACAGGAGGAGTCCTGTGTGTTGGCAGATCGGTGACCAGACACTGCGCCAACAAGCAGCCTTGACCGACACATACCGACCACCCAATCAGATGCACCTTCGAACTTGATAAAGGGTCACCCAAATCAACCAATCCTGCTGCAAGGAGCAGACACTAAAGCACAATGAATCCACCAAAACTCATTCACACAGCAAGGAACTCAACATCGTTGGCAGGGGACCCGAAAGG
The DNA here is from genome assembly GCF_014754425.2 of Oryx dammah. Taxonomy (NCBI): domain Eukaryota; kingdom Metazoa; phylum Chordata; class Mammalia; order Artiodactyla; family Bovidae; genus Oryx; species Oryx dammah. The sequence goes on along the minus strand of NW_024070200.1, from coordinate 9,103,745 downwards.
ATGCTTGGAAAACCGCCCTTTGACACCATCAGGGAGTGGATGGGTGCAAAGATGGGTTATCCCAGGTCACTAACGGATGTCACGTGTTCAAAAAGAGGAACAAGGGTGGACGAAGCTCATAGCAGACACAGCTCTCGGCCTGTCTCCCAGGACACATATTTCCTCCTAACTCGATGAACTGTTTGGTACCAAAAAACCACAGGGACAATCCTTGACAAGCATCCCATTCATCAAAAGTGTCTAACTATTTGATACTGGGGAGATAACTTATTTTTTCTTTTTTTCATTGGCTTGATGTGTGTATCTGTTCATATCAAGGTTTATAAATATATATTTTTAATAAATGTGCTCTATTTTTTAGCATGAACCAAATATTTGGAGAAGCGCTCCTGGATCCATACAGCTTTCCTTGGTTTTACCTGCTGTATCTACCTTAGACTGCAGTTGTTCTGTTGTGTAATCGCTCTAGTCCTCGTTCTCTTATCTGGAATCGTTTCCCTCTCATGCTTTTCGATCTGGAGGACATTTTCCCGTAAGACCAGCTGTGGTCTTGGTTGGTGCATGTTTTAAGATTGTCCACTGAGCGACTTTTTGTTGTTATACCGGAGATGTAAAACGGTTGGGGGCATGTGGAGTTTGGATGTACCGTATCCTTACTGAGAATTATGCATGAACAGGGCTGAGTGATATAGATCAGCTTAAAAAAAATTTTTTTTTGCAAGGAATACCATGGAGGAAGGGCACGGCTACATCTGTGGATCAACTATAGGATGGAGTATTCAGCTTCTCATTGGCAGCGTTATTTCATTCTTGTGACCATTTGTCGATGAGATTTGATTTTAATGGCCACATGCCATGAAAGATGGGTGGGAAGGACAAGGTGGGGAAAGCTCAGCGTTAGGTGCGTAATTCCTGTAGTGAGCCTCCTGGGAGCCTTTGCAAAGTAGGTGGGGTGTAGATGACACTTGGACTCTCTCGCTGTAAGAGCTCACCTGGCTGTTTGAGGCTGGGAGCACACCCCTGCAACAAGTGACTTTTCAAGAGCACTAGAAGGGGGTGCACCGGTCACCCTAAAAGATTGCTACATTTCTTCAAGCTCCTGGTTTACACCCACATGAAGCTACTTCCTCCCTGGCAGGGGCGGTTGAATCAGGATGAATGCGCCCTGTTCTCCTAACTGCCTGAGATGGGCCTTTCACTGGCTGCAGCGGCATGGCCTTATAAAGAGGGTAGTGTTCCTTCTGCCAGCGCCAGCCTTGCCTGTGGGCAAAAGGAGCAGCAGGCTGCCTAGGTGGAGTCAAATGATGTCCAGGAGGTCACCGCCACGTCTCTCCCTCCTGATGTCGTGGTGTCTGAAATTTCACCTATAGAGTCACTTCTTGGACTGTGTTAAAGACCAGGCTCTTTTTAAAGCAGATGCCCCGAGCACCTGGCCCTCATCAGGAGTCTTCTCTTCCCCACCAGAAGGAATGGAAGTCGATGTGTGTTCAGGACATACTGTGTGCTAGGCGCCGTGCCAGACCCTGTATTCCTTCAGTCATTGAATGCTCACAGGAAATGAGCTGGAGAGTCTCTGTCCCACATCATAGAGGAAGAAAGGGAAACTCAGATGGGGAAACTTCCCTGAGGTCAGGTAGCTGGTAGTGGTGAGTCAGAACGCAAATTCTCAGAGCTGTCTGATTCCCTAGCCTGCTGAGGGTCATCAAATGCTGGGCAAAGAGGGAATGGAGAGGCAGGGACTGGCCAGGAAAGGGCCCGCGGGGCTGGATGCACACCCATGGTTTGCCGAGGGCCAGCTCTGCTCCCTGCCCTCCTTCCCTCCTAAGAATAAATAACCCCTGGGAACCCCTTGCATCCTGGCACAACGCTGGCCATGTGAGGACTTGAGGAGGGAGGTCAGGAGGAGACTGCTTAGAAATATAATGGACTGTTGCGGGAGGGAGCCATCTCACGGGTTCCGTGTGGTTCTAGAAAGACTGTGAGAATTCTGAACAGTAAACAGAGTAAACAATAAAGGTGCAATGGAAAAAAAAAAAATCTACCGATGTCCTTTTTCCCTCCTGAAGCGTCCTGGTATTTTTAAACCTTCACATCATTCCTTTACCTATATATATTTTTGTTTTATTTTATTTTAGATTTTTTTTTGATGTGGACCATTTTTGAAGTTTTTTGAATTTGTTACAGTGTTGTTTCTGTTTTACCTTTGCTTGTTTTCCTATTTTCTGTTTTTTTTGTTTGTTTGTTTGTTTATTTGGGAATCCTAACTCCCCAACCAGGATTGAACTCACACCCCGTGGATTGGAAGGTGAAGTCTTAACCACTGGACCACCAGGGATGTCCTGATTTTTTTTTTTTTTTTTTATGCAGACAAAACTGAATGGGACTCTGTTCCAATGAAACTGTTTTGTTTGAACTGTGGAAACCCTGGTGATTTCTCAAGTGCACTAATTTGAAATTTATTGAGGGGAAAAACTGCCTTTCTGATCCTCTCAACAGCTCCCCGATGGTCCTTCTACACTGTCCTAATCCACAGCCTGGAAATAAAGCTGCCCGTTCAATGACTGCCAACCCGAGTGGCAGCGCTCTCTCCTGTAGAGAGTCTTTCATTTCTGCCCTCATTTAGCAAAGCCCAAGAACACAGACTGGGCAAACTCATAGTTTCCTCCATGATCTCAAGGCGTCTCGTGGGGATGTGATGGGCAGGCAGCTGGTGGCCCTGGGGCTTAGTATGCCGAGCCCAGCCTTGGCACGAATAGCAGCAACCCAAATGACCAGCCCGAGGGCTGAGACTTCCCACCCATCTTAAGGGACCCTCACAACAGCCCGTGAAATGTCCGTGCCTACCCCGTCTCACAAGATGAAGTGTGTGTGTGTTCACTCACTCAGTTGTGTCCAACACTTTGCAACCCCACAAACTGCAGCCCTCCAGGCTCCTCTGTCCATGGGATTTCCCAGGCAAGAATACTGGAGTGGGTTGCCATGCCTTCCTCCATGGGGTCTTCCCTACCCAAAGATCAAACCCACATCCCCTGCATTGGCAGCCTGACTCTTTACCACTGAAGGCTTCCTGGGAAGCCCTGGCAGATGAGGAGAAAGGCTCAAAAAGGCTGATCGACTTTTCCAGGGTCACACAGCTCGAAACCAGCAGAATCATACCTGTCTCACCTCTGTGCTATCCACAGACCTTGAGGGGCCCAGGCTGTGGGTCTGAGCTCTGCTGGAGTCTTTGGACCAGTCCAGTCACGTCACACAGCTTCCCACTACACCTGCCTCTCCCAGGTCATAACACAACTGGTCTGGCCACCAGGTCTGAATCGATACCTTTGACTTCTACCCTAGAAAGCAACTCGGAAAGCCTGGGTTCTGGCAGGGGAGGGCCAGGCACCCATGGCAGTGTGCCCCTGGTGGTTTGGGGCTGCAAAGTGCTTACCGATGGCCAGAAACGGCTTGGGCCTGACTTTCAATCTGCCTTATATGATCGATATGACCAGCTCTGTGAGCCTCAATTTTCCTCATCTGTCAACAGGGGGTGCTAATAACCCCCAAGTCTCATCAGGAGTTTTAACCTCATTTTTATTGATACAGAAACTGTGGCCCGGAAAGGTGAGTTGACTTAGCAAAGGTTTCCTGGTGGCTCAGATGGTAAAGAATCTGTCTGCAATGTGAGAGACCCGAGTTCAATCCCTGAATTGGGAAGATCCCCTGGAGAAGAGAATGGCCACTCACTCCAGTATTCTTGCCTGGAGAATTCCATAGAGAGGAGACTGGCAGGTTCCACGGGGTCTCCAAGAGTCGACTGAGCAAATAACAATTTCACTTTGACTAGGGGACCATGGCGTCATGTGGCCAGGGGTCCAGAAGCTGCTGCCTTCACCTTTGCAGCCAAAGAATGTCACTTAAACCCACATGTCATTGTTCATGTGTGTGTGTGTGTGCTAAGTCGCTTCAGTTGTGTCTGATTCTGTGACCCCATGGACTGTAGCCCTCCAGCTTCCTTTGTCCATGGGATTCTCCAGGCAAGAATACTGGAGTGGGTTGCCATGACCTCCTCCAGGGGATCTTCCCAACCCAGGGATCGAACCCATGTCTCTTATGTCTCCTGCATTAGCAGACAGGTTCTTTACCATTAGTGCCACCTGGGAAGCCCCTGGATATGAGTACCATTTACTAAAGAAACACTGGATCAAAACTTACATTCACATTGCTTCTAACAAACACCTATGTGCATCTAATGTGGGAGCAGTTCTTATCTGTCTCTTTCTCTCCCACAGTCCCCTCTCGCTCTCCTCCTCTCTCTCCTTCTTTCCCGTCCTCTGTTCATTTCCCATCCCTGTCTCCCTCAAAGCCCCAGGGCCCCAGCTCACTGTCTCTCACTGTTGCCATCCCCATACTTAGTCTAAGTGCTCCCTTTTTCTGTCAACTGCCTGCGGAACACCAGAAAGCCCCCCCGCCTCCTTGTTTCACTGTTTTTCATAGAGACAGTCTCACTGGCTGCTTAAACAATTTCCTAACAGCTACTTTGGGAACCCAGACTGGCTATGATCATGTCACACTTTGGGACGAGAAAGTTCCAGAGGCCAAATTCTTGCCTTCTCTTTTGAGAGACTCTCCTGGAGTGCTCTGTAGCTCCGCCCCCTAATGGAAGGACCTCTATATGAGACGGCCCCAGAAAGATGCCCCTGTGGACTGGGGTACCTTCTGACCTTACTACATAATGATTCTTTCCTCTTGTGGGAAGCAGATGGAATGGACAGACTTAATATTTTCTGTTGTTTGTAAACAAGTTGTACAAAACTGGTGTGTGCTTTTCATAGAAGGGCTACATGTTGCCATGAGAAATAAGATCACATAATATATAATTTTTCACTACAAGACTCACTGTTAAGAGGTGTGCTTATTTACTTTATTTCTATTAGACAATAATGGAGAATGCAGAATCAGGTAAGAGTCATGATTGGATGTCTCTGCAGCATGCCTCTCTCTACCTGGGACAGCAGCCTGCCAGATATGCAGAGACTTGGCTCCAAATCCTGGACATCAACTCTGTCACCTGCCCCTAATTGCTGGAGGACAGCACAACCCAACGTCCTATTCAGACATTCAAAGCATCCCATCCACTCCTCACACTAGCAGACGGCAGGAAGCCAAAGGGTAACAGCTGAATGCTTCTAAGGTACTTGGAAGTAGCTAGTCAGCAATAAAAGGACAACATTTTAAATTAGTATCTGTCTCACTGGGACTGGGCTTTCCAGGTGGCCCTAATGGTTAGGAACCCGTCTGCCAGGGCAGGAGATGTAGGAAGTGTGGGTTCAGTCCCTGGGTCGGGAAGATCCCCTGGAGAGGGGCATGGCAACCCACTTCAGTATTCTTGCCTGGAGAATGCCATGAACAGAGGAGCCTGGTGGGCTTCAGTCCATAGGGTCGCAGAGAATCGGACACAACTGAAACGACTTCACATGCAGCATGCATTGGGACTAAAGGAATCGAAGTTAAATCGAGCAGAGGTGATCCAGTTTGCTCCTCACATCTCCCTGACCTGTAAGCTGACATCTTTTTCTAAACCAGGAAGATGCTTCTATCGCAAAAGATCAAAAGCACAAACTGATGATCCACTGGGATGGACCAGCCACAAACCAGGACTCCAGGAATGCCTACAGCTCTCTGAATCTCCGGGACCTCCAGCCCAGGAAATGTGGACTTCAAACACTTCCTCACAAACCTGCACATTCCAGGATAAACTAGTAGGTTCCTTTGGAGTTCATACATCGTTAGCTTAGCTAACCCCTTAGTCAGTTCCCAGAGACTGGTATTTATAATTCTGAATAGGAATCAGGGAACACAGCCCAACATGCTTGTCCTTCTCCTGGTTGTATTACCTTCTCACCGTCTGAGCCTCTATTGTCCTGGCCTCTGAGACATTACCTGATCAGACTGGCCCTGCTTTCTCCTTAGTCTCTTTGCTTTCTGTTCTAAAGAGTCCAACTTTAGTGTTTTTAGTTCTGACGACTCTGCTGTTGAACTTGGGGTTCTGAAGTTCTAAAGATTCTGCCTCTGTGTTAAAGAGATGTGTGAACTCAGCTTCAGTGGGACACTCTGGTTTGATGTGAGCTTTGGCCACCAGAGCTGGGCAATAAGTCTTTCCTCCCACACTTTCCTCCTGAAAAACTGGTGGATAATTCTGTCGCCTGTGAGTATTTCAGCAGTAAGCGTGAGCACCAAATCTATCACTCACTCCTCATCAGGGACCACTCTCTCATTTATTTTAAGAACCAGGATGACCTTCAGAAATGGGGCTGGGGCTCAAAACCAGAAAATCTGTGTTTGAGTCCCAACTCTGCCACTGATTGACTATTGATCTTGAGATGGATCCTTAATATTTCTGAAAGAATATTTCATTTTCCTGTCATGCATTTAATAAATCTGATCTCTCAGTTCTGCTGTGTAGATTACATTTTTGTGCTGTGTACTCAGTCACTCAGTCGTGTCCAACTCTGCAGCCCCATGAACTGCAGCCCACCAGGCTCTTTGTCCATGGGATTTTCCAGGCAAGAATACTGGAGTGGGTTTCCATTTCTTACTCCAGGGGATTACATTTTTATGTAATAGCATTTTGGAAACTAAGGAATGCAAGCTTCTATTAGCTATTAATAGTTAGCAGCTCAGTCATGTCTGACTCTTTGCAACCCCATGGACTGTAACCCACCAGGCTTCTTTGTCCATGGAATTCCCCAGGCAAGAATACTGGAGTGGATTTCCATTTCCTTCTCCAGGGGATCGAACCCAGGTCTCCCACATTGCAGGCAGATTCTTTACTGTCTGAGCCACCAGGGAAGCCCATTAACTATTAATACCAGCAATTAAAAAACATGTCTTTAAAAATCTTTTCCCATTAAGGAATAACAATAAGGACACAAAAATCAGATTCCGTGGTGTTTCAGAATCCTTTTCCTGACAATATTAAGTGATTCATTTCACCCGGGATGATGCAAAGGTCTATTTAATTGAAAAATAAGTATCGGAGACTTGGAAGTGGCCCTATATTAAAATGAGAGCATAATCAGCTCTTCATCAGTAATTTGAAATTTTAGCTCTGTCTTCTACTCAAAACGAAAATTAAAAGAAAAGTACTCATTAGGAAGACAAAGGTATATATGTGAATGTGTTGTGAACAGTGTGGCAGGATGGGAAATTTGAAAGCTCTTTCGTGCAGACAGATTGTGCCCTGTACTTTAAGCTTCTGTATTCCAGGTGCTCAGAAGAATCTCTGTGGAATGGATGAAGCAGATGGAGACCAGCCTCCAGTCTCAGTCGGATACGAGCACGTCCTTCCTCTGCTGGCTCTTTACTTTTCCAGGAGACAGAGTTACGGTCATGGCTGCTGGAAGAGGTCACCATAACGCCTGGTCTCTGCTCTCTTACACAGTGAGCCTGGCTCGCTTCTGGGAGCCTCAGCTCTCTTATCTATAAAATAGGATGCTGTCTTGCAAAGACTTGATCAGGTTTATAGCTCATGTGTCTAGCACATGTTCAGTGCCTAGCATGGGGTCTGGTACCCAGAAGGTGCTTACTGAGCCTTATTTCTCAAGACATTGGAGTACAGGACTCCTCAGCTCCTTTGAAGCCAGCCTTAGTAACCACCTTAGTAACCAACCAACTAAGACCCGGTGCAGTCAAATAAATAAATAAATAACCACAAAATATTTATTTATTTGGCTGTTCTGGGTCTTAGTTGTGGCATGCAGGGTCTTTAGTTGTGCCCTTTGGGATCTATCTAGTTCCCTGACCAGGGATCAAACATGGGTCCCTCTGTATTGGGAGCATGGAGTCTTAGGCACTGCTTGGTTGTAAATGGTCCCAACCAACTATTTCTTCTAACATGATATTCTAGACTCCTCTTGCAAAAGTGATCTTGCATTGAAAAGCGTAAGGAGTTGAAGAGTTCTGTTCCTTACTAGTTGTATGGCCTTGAGACAAATTATGTGTATGAGCACTTTTTTAGAGGCAATGATATCTGAATAAAGTCTCCAAGGATAGATAGTAACACTCTAAGACTTACTATTCCTCCTTAAATTTAAAGTATTTTCCATTTATGAAATATAAATTTAAATACTTTTATACATGAAATATATTAATATAATTCTGATTATGTCTCCAATAATTTGGGTGCAAGATAATTTGGGTGTCTCATTCTAGACCCTCCATCCTGTTTCCTCCCCTCCTTTCAGAACTGGTCTTTTTGGTAGACACCAGCATGGATATACTCACTGTTAGGGCTGATAGCTGTTCTTTTTTAGTTTTCAATTCCAAAACTAAATCCATAGTTTATTTGTCAGCATTAAGTTATAGAATAGAATTTGTAAACACTATTTGTAAACATTATCATAACTATATTTACAATTCACATTCTAGGCATTTATACCAAGTGCCTTGTCATAGATATAATTTAAATATTCTATGCCAAACTCCTCTATCAATATTTATAAAGAAATCACTGCTGTACTGTTTCCCTAATCTTGGCAGGATAACAAAAAGATGTTACTCCATAGACTGGAATATATAATATGACTATTTTTAGTGGTTTTGAGGAGATTTTCCTGGCAGTGACCACGTAAAAGGGCAACCTTCTTTCTCAGCTGTCTGTGTTCCCAACTGAACACACTAACCTCCTCTTTTGGAAGAGTATTTAATATGCTTCCCACTTTAGAAAACAAGATCAAGGAACAAAGAAACAGCAGACAATCTGAAACAAATTTCTACATAAAACTAATCTAGATGTTTGTGCCACAAGTCGCAATGGATACACCGAAAGCTCGTATCGCAGCACTCTGAAACCTCTATGTACAGAGTGGGATGAATCTAATCCTGGTAATCGTGAATGCCTCCGATGGATCCGGTACTTCTGGTGCAAGATGAGAGAATCAGCAGAGCAAAGAGTTGGTGAAAAGCCACCCTAAGAGGGGGGCACCAAATCTCCCCGTGGAATGAAAGCGTAAGCCCGCCGGGCTCCTCTGTCCATGGGATTCTCCAGGCAAGAATACCAGACTCGGTTGCTGTGCCCTCCTCCAGGGTATCTTCCCTACCCAGGGATCGAACCTGGGTCTCCCACATTGCAGGCAGATTCTTTACTGTCTGAGCCACCAGGGAAGCCTGGAGCGTGAAAGTGAAAGTAAGTTTTAGTCACCTGTTGGAGAAGGAAATGGCAATCCACTCCAGTATTCTTACCTGGAAGATCCCATGGACAGAGGAGCCTGCCAGGTCCATGGGGTCAAGGAGTCAGACGTGACTGAGCACGCACCCATAACCACATACCAGAGGTCCCAGCCAGTGCAATGGGAGGAAAAATAAGTAAGAGTCATAAAGGTTAGATCAAGAAAAGTAAAATCATCTTCATTCACAAATAGTACTATTGTTTACATAGAAAATCTTATGAAATTCACAACATAACTATTAGAAATAATGAGTGAATTTAATAAGATTGCAAGATTTAAGGTTGATATGCAAACAATTTATATATGCCAGAAATGAACAAATGAAAAATGATATTAAGCATAACATTACTGTTTGCCTCAGAAAACATAAAATAAGCTTCAATAAGAAAATCTAAGCACTCACATAATCTATGCCTCCACGTGAAGAAGCCACACGACACGGAGGGCTTCCCTGGTGGCTCAGTGGTAAAGACTCTGCCTGCCAACTCAGGAGACACGAGTTTGACTCCTGGTCTGGGAAGATCCCACAACCAAGGAGCAAATAAGCCCGTGTGCCACAGCTACGGAGCCTGTGCTCTAGAGCCTGGGAACCGCAACTACTGAGCTCTCAAGCCACAAATACTGAAGCCACACACACACTAGATTCTATGCTCCACAACAAGAAAAGCTACTGCAGTGAGAAGCCCCTGTACAGCAACGAGAGAGTAGCCCCGGCTCGCTACAGCTAGAGGAAAGCCCATGCAACAGTGAAGACCCAGAACAGGCAATAAATACATAAATTAAATAAAGAAGCCATGCAAAAATGAGCAAAGTAAGAATCCTGGTAAGTAGAAAGAAAGGGATAAAGGTAAGAGCAAAGTCAGTGAAGTAGGAGAACAGAAAAATAGGAAACAAAGTCAGTGAAACTAAAAGCTGGTTCTTTGGAAAGATTGATAAAATTATAAATCTGTAAGACTGATCAAGAAAAAAAGAGAGAAGACTCAATTTACTGGTATCAGGAATGAAAGGATATCACTATGTAGCCTAGAGACATTAAAATGATAATAATGGCATATTATAAACAATTATGGGCTTCCCAGGTGGTGCTAGTGGTAAAGAATCTGGAGAAGATGTAAGAGACTCAGGTTCCATCCCTGGGTTGGGAAGTTCCCCTGGAGGAGGGCGTGCAACCCATTCCAGTATTCTTGCCTGGAGAGTCCCATGGACAGAGGAGCTTGGCAGGCTGCAGTCCACGCAGCGGCAAAGCATCAGACATGGCTGAATTGACTTAGCACGCACGCATGCATGAACAATTACATGTCAAGGAATTTAACAACTTAGATGAAATGGATAAATTCTCTAAGAGACACAAGTTGTTAAACGTGACTCAAAAAGAAATAAAAAAACTTAAAAGCCTTATATATATACCAGAATAAAGGAGGAGAAACATAAGATCATGTCTCAATGGACACAGAAAAACAATATGACAAGATTCAACACCCATTTGTGGTAAAAATTATTGGCAAACCAGGAATACAACATAACTTTTTCAAAGTACTAAAGGATATCCATAAATAAAGACTATAGCTAAATTTATCTTAATGGTAAAAAACTGAATGCTTCCCTCCCCCAAATAATTGGGAACAAAATACTAATGCAAAAAAGTATGATGTCACTAAAAATAAATTCAAAAGTATATGTCAGGTCTGTGATCAAAGCAATAGATTCTTGCTAAGAGACATTTTAAAGATCTAAATAAATAGACATTGTATATTCATGGACCCAGAAGCTAATATTGTTAAGATTTCAGTTTTCCCAAGTTTGACCTATGTATTTAAAACAATCTCTATCAGATTTCAGTAGGTTTTCTGGGCAGTAATAAACAAACTGATTCTAAAGTTTATATGGAAATTCAAAGGACATATAAAAACTAATTTTTTACAAAAAGAGACAAAGTTTGAGGGTTTACTTCCTTAACTTCAAGACTCACTCAGAAGCTAGAATTAACAAGATGTGTTGGTATTTGATGTCAAGAGCAACAAAGAGATGAATGGAACAACATAGAAAAGCCAGAAATGAGCCCATACCTAATACAGCAATTGATTTTTTTACAAAATTCTAGTGCAGTTTAATGGGGAAATTAAAATCTTTTCAACAAATAATGCTCAATCAGTTGAATATCCTTATGGAGGGAAAAAATGAACCTTTACTCCCTGTCTTATACAAATTATTCAAAATTAACTTGATATGAGTCTAAGACCAATGAAAAAGCTAAACCTACAAAGTTCCTAAAGAAAACACAAAGGAATACTTCAATCTTGAGATCAGTAGAGATTTCCCAGATGGGGCACAGAAAGCACTCACTAGAAAACAGTAAACTGATAAATGATATTTCATAAAATTTAAAACTTGTCCATCAAAAGATACCATTAGAAAAGTTGAAACAGACTGAAGAAAGCATTCATAATAATTTAATTGTCATCAGAATACACAAAGATCATATGCAGTTCACTAATAAAAGCAAGGGAAACCCATTTTTTTTTAAATGAGCAGAAGACTAGAATAGAAATTTCATAAAGGAACATGTACAAATGAGCAATAATCACTTGAAAATATCATTAATCAATAGGAAAATGAAATTTTTAAATGCCAACTACACACCCACATTAAGAATAAAGTTCCTGCATCTAATATCTTCTGAGTTTCCAAATGAGTTTCCAAAATATTTGCTAGGCCCTTTAAGATGTCAAGATGTCACCCACAGTGCAGGACTTAAACAGTTTTATCATATGCAGACCTCATTACTCCTACTGTAAGTTCCAAGTTGTCATGTGTGCTTAAAATCTTCCAAACTATGAGACTCTGGGAGCTTGAAGGAATCAGAAATTTTCCAGATAAGCTTCTTCCTTGTATATTTCAAACTTTATTTCTCCCCCTTTGTTAACCACATATTTCTGCTGCTGGGTGCCATAGGTTGTGTTCATTTAAGAATCTATCTCTGGCTTTGTACTTTTAGTCATAATGCCAGCTAAGTCAGTTAAATGAGTGACAATTTCCCTGGAAACTCTTCCTGCACAGAGTGAGCTATCAATAGCTTAACTGTATGTGAAAGAGACTGAATGACATAAATTTAGTCCACAAAACTAAAAATAAATGTGTCCCTAACTCAACATCCCTTTAGCCAGATACTAAATATGCTCACAGCCGCTCCAATATTACCTGACCCAGAGGAAGGTATGATGGAGGGGAAATCAGATGGGAAAAAGACAGCAGTATTAATCAATTGTGGTTAAATATATTACTTTCACCAGACCTATGGCCCTGTGATACATTGCTTGTGCCCCACCCAGAGCCTTGTTAAAAAGCATATTCAGATGTGAGAGGTCCTGAAATGGTGGCTTTGTTAGTTAATGGGGAATCAGCTACCGGATCTTGTAATGGATACCTACAATCTTGTTTGCAAAAACAGAATTCCTTCTTTTGCTTGCTGCTCTGCTGTTAGTAGACATGATTGTAGTGAGGAACTGTTGTCTTCTAAGTCCTACGTCTCCGCGCTCCCCCTTTCTCTTGACTGGCTCATGGTTGAGTCGATCAGAGTAACTTCCCACGTGACCAGCTTTGAATGGGCCAAAACCAACCTATAACAATTAGACTAAAGATTAGAAAGACTGTTGGTGGCTTGAATGGCAAAGCTGCGACATTATTGTCATCATCATAGCTAAAAGTTACTGAGCACTCTAATATTTGCAACACTTTCTGGGGTAGTTTCATATCTCATCTACATTTTACAATTGAGAATACTGAGGCTTGGACGGATTAACAGATCTGCTAATGAGACAAAGTTAATAAGTAGAAGAGCTTCAGTTTAAGCCCAGGCTGACTGAAATGCTTAACCACTACCCTGCACTGCTCATTTGATTTCTGGCTATGAGAGGAGGCTGGTCCTAGAGACTGAAGCTCATGTCCAGTAAGATCTGAAGAAGAATAGGAGTCCCTCAAGCCCAGGTGTATCACTTCCCTTTCTGGGCTGAGGTCTTAGGGACTTAAAAAAAAAAAAAAAAAGTTCATGTTTCTAGCAATCAAAAAGGTCCAGCGTGAGACAACAGCCCAGCATCTCTTCTCACTCTCTTTCAGGGTATAGGTACAATAGGATAAGAGCTAGAAAAGATAGAAACCTATTCTGAGATCCTGAGAACCTAAACCTTTCCTCCTGACCCTCCTTTACTTAACACCTCTGATTGCAAAATGCTGATTTCCATCTCACTTGGTGTCTTATGGTCGCTCCTCAGCATCCAAACCACTGACAGTGCACTACGCACAGACTCTGGATTTGCAATCATACATTGCAGGGGAACCTTCAGCATCCTCTGGTTCACCCCTCCCTCTGTTTTATTGGTGGGGAGACAGGCTCAAGCAGGGAAAGTAATAGCCCAGAGTTGTACTCTCAGGAGGTGTCGTGACCACATGAGGACCGCCTGCCTCCCTAATGACACCAGGTAGAAGGGTCAGGCCTAGCATAGCTCCTGCCTTACAGGCTGCGTTGGGCTACAGGCTGGCTCCCTCTGTGGAGAATGTGGTTGCCAGTTGGTGGGAAAAAGACACAACCCATTTTCCTGATGTCACTTGGAAGTACCGCACTCTCCTGCCAAGTAGTGTGATAGATTTGTTTTCTTTGTTAATAGCCAGCCACTGGGTTTTATCCCCCAGAGAATTCTCGTCCAAATGGCGAATATATATTGGCTTCATAAATCTGGCATGCAGACTGTCATGTATATAAAAAACCAGATTTGTTCCAAGACACAGATTTGTGCAAACTCTTCCAAACCTCCATCCATAAGCTATAACTCCAAATTTTTGGCGCAGTCGACCTCACAGGGCTGTGTAACTTGACAAGCTATAATGAAGATGGAACTAGGTGTGGACAATATGGCAGGGGGGGACTGAGGCAAAGTCAGCTGAATTCAATTCAAGGGGCAGGAGCAAAGGAGCTACAACTTACTAGGAGACTGTATGGCACAGCAATGAAGACCAAGGTCCTAGAGTTCACCTCTGTAGATTCAAATTCTATCTTTACTACTCACTAACCAGAAGACCTTGGCAAGTTATTCAACTGCTTTGTGTTTTAATGATCTTGCCTGTGAAATGGGAGTGTTAACAACAGAGCCTGTTACGTTGGCTTGCTGTGAGAATTGAGTAGGTGTTCATACATGTCATTATCCAACAACAGTGATTTGCTCTTATGATCCAGGACCGACAATGGCTCTGTGCAAATCACTGCCTTGTTGAATCTCAGTCAAACCCCCGTGAAGGCAATCTGGATGAGAAAACAGAGACTTGGGGATGAGGTATACTTGCCTCAATCCCATGAGCAGAACTTCCAAGTCTCCATCACTCATTCTGATCCTTTCTAAGTTATCTTAGCTTTGAGATCAAGCTAACTTCAGATCAATATCCACTTCCAACTTTGCCTACAGCTGCACAGAAATTATATAATGGGATGTCTAATAGCTTTGAGTGAAGCAGCCAGATACAACAGATATTAGATGTCAAGGTGAGTGTTGAGATAGCCCTTTGCTCACACTGAGGATATAAAAGGGTCAAGTCTGGAGCTTTGAGAAGGGAGTGGTTCTTTGGAAAGGACTTGGAGGACAGGGGATGTCTGCGGCTTCATTTACAAAGATGGCCTTCAAGGAGATGACTCCGAGTAATGTGGGTCTCCTACAGAGACTGGGAGTAGCATCTGCCACAGTGTTCATTCAGGACCTCGTAAATCTAAAGAAGGGACACTATGTGGAAGAAGCCTACTAGAAATTACCTTATTTGAGCCCCCTGATCCAGCCATACCTGATGATAGCATGCTTCTGATTTTCCATTGCAAGAACTAATAAATTTCTTTAAGTCTTTTTTCAATGAATTTCTATTATTATTTTTCTAAATTCACAGCTGTAGTCCTAGAAATGATGATATCTCCAATGTTGAGTTAAGATCTGAGAATTAAAAAAAAAAAAAAATTCCCAAGGTTTCCTGTGTTGTCATTCCTAGAGACAGGAATGAAGAAATGCTAAGGGGGGAAAAAAGCCAGTTGCCCACAATGACTTGTTCATGGTCAGGATCACCCTGAACCAGATTGTTTACAAGTGTCAGTGTGAAGCCTCATTGTAGCATGAAGTGCCCCGGAGTGGGAGTCCAGGTTTTCTTTCATCTAATTCAATGCGGCAAGTATTTATTTTGCACCGACTGTGTGCAGGACATTAGGTGCCACACTGCGGGGGGGGTGGGCGTCACAACGATAAATAAGATACAGCCCCCAATTTCCCATGGATCTCTGTGGTTAGGGAATAAATCTTTATTGAGGCAGCCTGGGATGTGGGCCACAGAAGGAGATGACAATTGTAGGATAGGATGGGGAGGGTAAGGATGGTGGTGGTGTAATCTCCTTGTACAATCACCATAGCAGCCCAGGCCCTCTTATTCCCAGTCTTCATGGGAGTGCCAAGAATAATGCTTCCTCATTTCCATCTCAGCAGAATGTGTTGCTGCCAAAGTTCAAGAATGCTCATCCCTCCATGTAAGACAGCAGCTCCATGCTTAATCTGCAGCACAGCAAGAAGCCTCCACCCCTGGGCATGAGAGCCCCCGCTGTGGGCCAGGTTCTCCCCTCCTCAGGGTCTTTGCCTATGCCCCTGCTTCATCGGAAGCTCATTCCCTGCTCCTCCCACGTACACTTCCACCCATCAATCCTGTGTGTCTAGGGTGCATCATTTTATGTGCCTCTAAGAAAGAAAAAAGTGCTGCCCATTCCTTACCATGTGCCATCATTATAGGTGCACCCCCCATCACTTCAGTCAGTTCAGTTCAGTTCAGTCACTCAGTCGTGTCCAACTCTTTGCGACCCCATGGACTGCAGCACGCCAGGCCTCCCTGTCCATCATCAACTCCCAGAGTTTCATCTTTCATTGTCCTATCTTTTTGCCTTTTCATACTGTTCATGGGGTTCTCAAGGCAAGAATACTGAAGTGGTTTGCCATTCCCTTCTCCAGTGAACCACATTCTGTCAGAACCCAATCACTTAGAGGAAATGAATCACTTAGAATGGATAAAAATTAGGGCAAGTTAACACCTAGTTAGCCCTCTGGACATCACGTCCTCTAAAAAACATCCCTTGCTCCCAGCCCTTTACAGCGGCCCGCTCTTTGTACAAACACTGCCCTCTGTACTGATGCAGTGATTGAGAAGGTGCAACAAACTGTAGCCTCCTCACTCTATGCATTTCCTAAAAGAGATGAAACACAAGGAGCAATGCCAGGCAGGAAGCAAAGTAGAAGTTTCAAGGCCCAACACCCCAGGCAGAGGATAACATTAACAATCACAGACACTGACAGGCACTTCACTTTGTGCCAAGCGCTGTGCTAAGCACTTTCTGCTCGTGATCTCATTTTAGACTACAGGCTCCCTATGAGGTGGATGGTTTCGTTATCCCCGTTTCACAAAGGAAGAAAAAGAGCTTGCAAGTTGACCAGAGTCATATGACTTACAAGTAGCAGAACCCAAATTCACAGTTTCCTCTTTTACCCAAACTCTGGTGTACTAGTCAGGGTAATGAATGCTATCTGCAGTAGCAGAACCCAAATTCTTGTTGACTGAACACAGTAAATTTATTTCTTACCCCATCATAATCCAAAGTCAGTGCTCCTTGTTCCATATGGTAATTCTAGGACCCAGCCTCCTTACATCTTACAGCTTTGTCCTTCTCTTGGTCCTGATGGCAGTGACAGAAAGAGAAAGAGCAGGGAGTGTGTGGGAGGACTTTATAAGCCAGTCTTAAAGTGAAGTGAAAGTCGCTCAGTCATGTCCGACTCTTTGCAACACCATAGACTCTACAGGAGGCCTGAATCCTCCAGGCCTGAACACTGGAGAGGATAGCCTTTCCCTTCGCCAGGGAATCTTCCCAACCCAAGGGTCAAGCCCAGTGATGAAGAAGCAGAGGGGAGGGAAGGGGGCAACAGTAATGGTGGAGGTGGTCTAAGTTAATTTGAGCTGCTGTATGACTACGCCACAGCCTTCAGCCATGTGGGCCACAATAGACTGTGGAAAATTCTGAAAGAGGCGGGAATACCAGACCACCTGCCCTGCCCTTTGAGAATCCTGTGTGCAGGTCAGGAAGCAACAGTTAGAACTGGACATGGAACAACAGACTGGTTCCAAATAGGAAAAGGAGTACGTCAAGGCTGTATATTGTCACCCTGCTTATTTAACTTATACGCAGAGTACATCATGAGAAAGGCTGGGCTGGAAGAAGCACAAGCTGGAATCAAGATCGCCGGGAGAAATATCAATGACCTCAGATATGCAGATGACACCACCCTTATGGCAGAAAGTGAAGAAGAACTAAAGAGTCTTTTGATGAAAGTGAAAGAGGAGAGTGGAAAAGTTGGCTTAAAACTCAACATTCAGAAAACGAAGATCATGGCATCCAGTCCCATCACTTCATGGGAAATAGATGGGGAAACAGTGGAAAGAGTGGCTGATTTTATTTTGGGCTCCCAAATCGCTGCAGATGGTGACTGCAGCCATGAAATTAAAAGATGCTTACTCCTTGGAAGGAAAGTTATGACCAACCTAGACAGCATATTAAAAAACAGAGACATTATTTTGTCAACAAAGGTCTGTCTAATCAAGGCTATGGTTTTTCCAGTAATCATGTATGGTTGTGAGAGTTGGACTATAAAGAAAGCTGAGCGTCAAAGAATTGATGCTTTTGAACTTTGATGTTGGAGAAGACTCTTGAGAGTCCCTTGGACTGCAAGGAGATACAACCAGTCCATCCTAAAGGAGATCAGTCCTGGGTGTTCCTTGGAAGGACTGATGCTGAAGCTAAAACTCCAATACTTTGGCCACCTGATGCAAAGAGCTGACTCATTTGAAAAGACCCTGATGCTGGGGAAGATTGAGGGCAGGAGGAGAAGAGGACAACAGAGGATGAGATGGCTGGATGGCATCACCAACTCAATGGACATGAGTTTGGGTAAACTCCAAGAATTGATGATGGACAGGAATGCCTGGCATGCTGTGGTTCATGGGTTCGCAAAGAGTCAGACACGGCTGAGCAACTGAACTGAACTGAACAAAATACCACAAACTGGGTGATATCCTAGACATTTATTTCTCACAGTTCTAGAGGTTAGAAAATAAAAAGATCAAGGCACTGGTAGATTCAATATGACAAGGACCATCTTCCTGGTACATAGATGGGATCTTCTTGAGGTGTCTTCACATAGCAGAAGAGGTAAGGTATCTCTCTGAGGTTTCTAAGGACACTAATCTTATTCATGAGGGCTCCATCCTCATAAGCTAATCCACTCCCAAAGGTGCCCACCTTCTAACGCATGGGGATTAGGACTTCAATATGTGAATTTTTGTAGGACACAACTATTCAGTCTATAGCAGTAGTGGTGATGGTGGTGGTTTGTGGTGCTGTGTGAGCCATGGAGAGAGACACAGAATCAGCTTTAAGTATCAGGAAGGGAAAGATAGCCTCCAGTTCTAGTTATTATACAACTGATTCTTGAAAGCCAAGTTGCTCTTAGCATGAAGATGGGACCAAGGGCATCCCAGATCAAAGGAACAGCAAGGGCAAAGGCTCAAATGAGGGACAGGCAGAATTACACAAAGAAGAGAGAAATTCCACTCTCAGAGCATTGGGTGAGTGGAGAAAGTAGTGCAAAATGAGGAACGGCGGAGCCAGATGTCAGCTAGCGTTGACTGCTATCTCAGTGAACCTGGACTCAGCTCAGTTGGGAGGGAGGAGACAGTGACATATACTTAAGCTGCTTAGTGGTTTGGTCTAAGTTGCACTCTAGGAACATAACTCTGGCTGGAGTATGGGAGATGGATTCAAGTGGTAAAAATCAGACCCAGGGAGGTTAAACCAGTTCAGCACGAAGTCCGAGATGAAAGGTTTTAGGGACATAGGCTGGTACCAAGGCAGTGGGAAGGGAAAACCTTAAGGGGGGTGTGAGAAACATGCCGTAGCCTCCTGGCTGGTGCTCTGGGAATTTGCTTCACATTGCCTTGGCAACAATACCGTGCGGAGTCCTGCACTTGATGTTAGCAATCATAGGTTGGACAGCCTAAAGAGGGAGCAAGAAATCATCATTCATTGCTGAATATGTGCCCAGCAATTTTCATATATCAGTGTATCATCGCATTTAAAACTTACAGTAGCCCCGAAGGCTAGGTAGGATGATCTTTATGTTATAGACAAAGAAACTTAGGGATAGACTGACCTCCAGGGACTAAAATCACACACATGCGTGCGCACACACACACACACATACTGAGAACAAACCCAGTAACCCAGTACACATATTTCTTGCACATTTTTGCCACATGTACGTTTTTTAGAGCTCAGAATTCCAGCTGAGGTTCCCTACTGAACCCAAAGAACAGACAGGAATTTTCAGTTGGATTTCTCATAGAAATTTATTGAGTCCTTTCTCCAGCACTAAAGATAGCTTCCTCTGAAACTGCAGGCTTCATTAACTCTTTTATCCATCAATCCAGAGGGTATGGAGCAGGCTTCCTGCTAGGCTAGACATGAGTGACATGGTCTCCGGACATGACTGTGACATGGTCTCCAGATGTAATTCTGACATGGTCTCTGACCATGGGATAAAGCTGTCACAGTCTGGGGGTGGGAGGAGACAGATAAATATCATGTTCCTTAAGAAGGTTTCACTCTGCCTGGGGAAAAATCATGAAAGCCTTCATAGAAAAGGTGATACTTGAATACTGAGTAAGATTTGGTCATTTGATTAAAGGGAGAGGATGTTATAAGCAGATAAAACACCAAGTGCAAAGGTACCAAAGGTATAGAGGGAATGGGGCTCTTTTCAGCCTCTGGCAAGTCGACTGGCACGTACACTAGAACAAACACTCTCAACTTTTCATGCCACTGTCTAGTAACACTGGGTCATCCCAGAACCCGCTGTTTTGGTGTTTTTCATCTCAAGAGGTACTCAAAGCATGGGCTTTCAATTTCCGGGATCATATGAGTCTTCTCAGAATTGAATTCTGCCTTCAATTGGTTGGATGCCCTTGATGTTCATAAATATACCATCATCTTGATAGCCAGCCTCAATGTATAAAATAATCATGAAACACTTCATGGACTCTTATCTATTCCAAAACATTTAACTGCCAAAGGTGAATCAGACCTACAAAGAGTTGGTTGCAGCCCTGGGCTCAGATTGGCTCCATTCTGCACCACAGCACTCTTAAAGTCAGCTCTTTTGTTAGAAATCAAATATTGATGTGACAAGTGAATAATTCATGGGTGAGGCTTAGTGCCTGAGAAGCTCTGTGGAAATCCCCAAGAGGTGATTTTGGTGCACTGGTGACTCTGTGGGCCCAGCTCTCTCTGCCAAGTTCAAAGTGAGAGGTGCTGGTTCCAAACGTGGGCCCTGGGATCAGGCTGCCTGGACCTACCTGCCAGCTCCATCACTTACTAGCAGCCCTGAATGTCTTCAATTTGCTTCTCCGAATATTTCTCTACTATTCTTCACCCTGTTCTGTGTTCCAAGAGGCTGAACCCTATGAACCACAGCAGTGCCTCCCTTGCCTCTGGCTTCCAGTTAAGTTCAGGCAACGGGAAGCCCCTGTGGAGAATGCAGGAATTGAGAAGAGGCCATCCAGAAATTTATTCTCCCTGCTCCCTCCCTGATGGATCACTATGTGGCCCATGCAAGAGCCACATTGCCTCTTGGGTGGCTCCTTCATACATCTTTCTGTATCTGGGCTCTGATAACCACTCCCTCTTCTTGCTTTTTCAGACCTAGCAGTGGCCTTAGCTCCCTAAATTGCTAGCTTCAGGGTTCTGCATGATAATTTATTGCTTTCTCTAAATGCTGCCTTTACATTTGTGTTAAGTTTAATCTTATAAAACTTGTCATTTTGAAAGCCAATTGAAAGATGATGCAATACCACAACGTCATGTTTTAACCAAATTCTTTATTATTTTTTAGACCTTCCTCAATTTGGCAGTTTGTGTTAAGTTCACTTTCCTCGGTAGTGCTAGTGGTAAAGAGTCTGCCTGCCAGTGTGGGAAATCCCAGAGACACAGGTTCGATCTCCGGGTCGGTAAGATCCCTGGAGGAGGAAAAGGCAACCCACTCCCATATTCTTGCCTGGGAAATCCCCATGGATAGAGGAGCCTGATGGGCTACAGTCCATGGGGTTGCAAAGAGTCAGACATGACTGAGCACACACACAACAAAAAACCACTTTGGCAGGGTGTGTTAAGTTCAGTTTCATTAACCAAAAGTCCATGTTCCATTTTAGGTGCAGGAAGGAGCTTTCCGTGACAGCTGGGGAGCTCTGTCTTCTGGAAAGTAGATAAGTCTTTGCAGCAGCATCTACAGTTGGATGTAACCCACATGTGTCCTCAACAAGATACTCCGCCAAGGATCTTCCACATTATTCACTGCTCAGATGATGGTAGTAGCCCCAAACTGCACAAAGGAAACAGTGGGGAAATATCAATTACAAGAAGGCTATGTCTGAAAAACCCATTGCTGATGGGAAGCATCACAGTGAGAATAATAATAGAAAAGAATAATGACAAGAATGTCACAATAGTAAGAGTGATATTAAACAGTGAGAGGCAGAATAGTATGGTGGCTGAGTGCAGTTTCTAGAGGATTGGACTTCAAATCCTAGCTGTGTAGACCTTAGGTGAGTTACTCAAATTCTGTGAGCTTTCTGATCCATTATTTGACTCTATTGTCAAAGCAGTCCCTACCTTGTGGTGTCATTGGGATGATTAAATTAATTGATAAATGAAAGGTCTTTTGAGAGATGTTTGTTATTGCTCTTTAGTTGCTAAGTTGTGTCCAATTCTTTGTTTGTTGGTTTTTGCTTTTTTAAAAAAATTAATTAATTTACTTTACTTTACTGTACACTCATGGTGGATTTAAGTCAATGCAAGTCTGACTCTTTGTAACCCCATAAACGGCAGCACACCAGGCTCCCCTGTCCTTCACGAACTCCCAGAGTTTGCAAATTCACGTCCATGGAGTCGGTGATGCTATCTAACCATCTCATTCTCTGCCACCCTCTTCTCGTTTTGCCTTCAACCTTTCCCAGCATCAGAGTCTTTTCCAATGAGTCAGTTCTTTGCATCAGGTGGCCAAAATACTGGAGCTTCAGCTTCAGCATCAGTCTATTCGGGACTGATTTCCTTTAGGATGGACTAGTTTGATCTCCTTGCTGTCCAAGGAACTAAGAAGAGTCTTCTCCAACACCCAGTTCAAAGGCATCTATTCTTTGGTGCTCAGTCTTCTTTCTGGTCCAACTCTCACACCCGTACATGACTACTGGAAAAACCAAGAGTGGTTTTTGGCACATAGAAATCGCTCAATAAACATTAGCTCTTATCACAGTAGTAAGTGCCTTTTAGCACAACTGATAAGCAAGTGAAACCTTTTATATTCCTTATTGCTAAGCATCCCAAGAACTTGCCGTGACAATTACTCAAATACAGTGCACTTGCCCTGTGCCAGGCGCTATCACACGATCTTTACATATGTCATCTCAGTTAATGCTATGTAGTAGGTTCTTTTGGATCTTCATCTCACAGATGAGGCTCAGGGAGAATGAACACCTGATTTTGAATCCAAGCCTGCCTAACTCCTGAGCCTCTTTGCTTAAATATTTTGGGTGACGCTGTCACCATCCAAGGAAGATCAGATGCTTCTTGGTCCCTTCCTATTCCAGGTTGTTCTCATAGATTTAAGAGTCCTAGGCCTTCTGCCCAGTGGTCTTCTGACCGCCTCTCTCTGCACCTCAGGTGGCATGATCTTATGAATCACTAGGCATCCAAAAAAAGAAATTTGATAGCCATCCGTATGCCGTTAGTCTCCTAGAATCACTTGGCGTCCACTTGTCGCCTGCAGTCTCCATTCAGAGCCTCCCTTCTGCTCCTCGCAGCTACCTGTCTCTCTGGTTCTACTCCTTAGGATGTTCTGCCACTGCCTGTTCTGTGACCCACGCGGCATCATTTCACATCCCTGAGCCTCCTCTCCTTGTCTGTGAATTGGAAACTACGTCCACTGCCCTGATTCCTTCTGAAAGTGGTAGTGAGAGGCAAAAGAGGCTTTTGATGTTTTAGTAAACTGTAGAGTTCTGCATCCATAAGTCATGATTGTCATTCACTTCAACACCATAGAAGAGAAAAGTCAGAAAGACCATTCCAATACGTGTAGCGACCTCAAAACAAAGGAAGGGTTTTTTTTTTTTTTTCCATCCTAAATACCACTTCCTACAGAACATATGTTCTCCCTGGTTGGTTTGCTCTAATCACAACCCATTGTGGTTCATTTCCTTCCAGTAAGCTGCTTATTCAACAGTGTAGATGGCTAAGACAAGCCATCAGCAGGTTGGAAGAAAATGTAAATTCTAAGCTTTTCAAATTAAATTTTATATATGGTTATGGGCTTTCGAATTTCTTTTTGGATGCCTAGTGATTTGTAAGATCATATAGCTCAGTTGGTAAAGAATCTGCCTGCAATGCAGGAGACCCCGGTTTGATTCCTGGGTCACGAAGATTCCCTGGAGAAAGGATAGGCTACCCACTCCAGTCTTCTTGGACTCCCCTGGTGGCTCACCTGGTAAGGAATCTGCCTGCAATGCAGGAGACCTGGGTTTGATCCCTGGGTTGGGAAGATCCCCTGGAGAAAGGAAAGTCTTCCCACTCCAGTATTCTGGCCTGGAGAATTTCATGGACTGTATAGTCCAAGGGGTTGCAAAGAGTCAGACACGACTGAGCAACTTGCACTTCACTTCACTTTCACGTGCACGTACACGTTGCTGCACTAGTAAATACATGTGTGGGCTAAATCTCGTCAGTTGTGTCCGACTCTTTGAGACCTTGTGGACCGTAGCCTGCCAGACTCCTCTGTCCATGGGATTCTCCAGGTAAGAATACTGGAGTGGGCTGCCACGCCTTCTCTAGGAGATCTTCCCAACCCAGGGATTGAACTTGTGTCTCCTGCAGGCAGGCAGATTCTTTACCACTAGTGCCACCTGGGAAGCCCAGTAAATGTAACAGTGTTTAAATAATTTTTATATGTGTAATACATCAAGAGAGGTGATCCAGCTTGGTAGTTTAGGGCAGGGGGCTCTGGAGCCAGGGTGCTTGATTTCTAATCCCATCTCTGCCATATACTTAGCTTCACTGAGTTATTTCATCTCTCTGTGCTTGTTTGTTCATTTGTAAAAGAGCAATAATAAATGCTTTCCACACCTTGCTATGAGAATTGCATAATTTTATAAATGCAGAACACTTAGGATGCTGTCTGTTCCTTTTGCTGCTCTATGGTATGTGCCCGGGGTAGAGCAGGCAACTCACATTTAGGTTTTCGTGATTTTGCCATTTAGGCTGTCATGGTTATTCCCTCCCCCTGAAATAGCCTCCTTTACCCTTCCTTTAATGCTAGGCTTCACCTCTTCCAGGGAGCCTTCCTTTCCTGCCCCTGCCTTTCCCCAGGTGGGAGAATTGACCTCTGAGGACACCCAGACCCCATCCCAACTCTGTCCTAGGTTATCAGGGATCCCTCTCTTCACTGCCAGTGGAACCCTTGGGGGCAGACTGGACCTTCCAGATGTGTTTTCATAGTTTCTGGCACGGGGTGTGGCTCAGAGTAGATGCCTCCAGTACGTGGAAGTTAAAATGAACCGACTGTATCTGAATTAGAAACAAAACCACCTTCAAGTCCAAAGCAATTTGCCAGCACAGCCCATGTGCCTGGTGGGGGAGGGGGAATTTTGCCAGCCATTTAGAAAGAAAATTAGCAAGATCTAACCTCCACTCCCTCCAGAAGAGGCAGCCGAGAGTCTTCCCTCTAAAGAGAAATTAATTCCGCCTGGAAATAAATCCCCAATGAGCCTCCCAAGGAGCCCATTAGTGGACCACGGCTACCCACTGGCAGGAGTTTCTTCCTGTGAAAGTCCCATGGAGTCGCTGCTGATTCTTTCCTCCTGCGCAGCAGTTTGCCTGAGCCTGAGGGATGGCCAACAATTACAGGAGAGTAAATATTTCAGCAGCTCAGAGTTAGGCTTCTCAACAGCCAACAGGAAGCTATTTCTCTTCCCTTTAAACTATTTTATTAAAACACAAGGTTACCTCCAGCAAGGGAATACAATTTTCTTTCTCTTCCCTCAATTAGCCAGCTATTTCCAAGCTGAAGTTTTTCTTACTTTTGCAAAACCTCTCCAAATCAGCACGTAGAGTGGTTCCCCAAGGTGGAATCAGAGTCAAATCCCAGCTCTCCCAGGAACCAGCTGTGGGACCGTCCGTCGGCAAATCACTCTTCAACTGTCTGGGCTTCAACTTCAGGAAATGGGGATAGTAATACCCGCTTGCATGTTGCAGAGAGGGTGATGTGATCGAACCGATATGCAAGAGGCCAGCTCAAGGGCTGGCACACTGAAGGCAATCCGCAAACCTTTGCAACTACCCCAAAGTCGTTCCTCTCTTCTTTTCTGCAACACAGATCCCTTTTGTTCAGACTCTGGGGGAAGGTATGGCCTTTCCAGCCCAGGGCATGATCCCTTCAAAAAAATTTTTATTGGGATACTTGTGTTAGTCTCTGCTGTACTGTGAAGTGAATCAGCTATATGCTTATATACATCCCCTCCCTCTAGAATCTTCCTCTCATCCCACCCCCATCCCACCCCTCTAGGTCATCACAGAGCACCAAGCTGAGCTCCCCGCACTTTACATTTATAGTTGGTTCCCACTAGCTATCTATTTTACACGTGGTCGTGTATATATGTCAATCCCAATCTCACAATTCGTCCAGCCTTCCCCTCCCCCTCCCCCATGTGTCTACATGTCTGATCTCTACTTCTGTGTCTCTATTCTTGCCCTGGAAATAAATTCATCAGTACCATTTTTTCCCTGGGCTTCCCAAGTGGCGCTAATGGTGAAGAACCCGCCTGCTAAAGCAGGAGACGCATGAGACCCAGGTTCTATCCCTGGGTCGGGAAGATCCCCTGGAGAAGGGCACGGCAACTCACTCCAGTATTCTTGCCTGGAGAATCCCATGGACAAGAGGAGGCTGGCGGGCTACAGTCCATAGGGGCTAAAAGAGTCAGACATGACTGAGCAGGCACGTACCATTTTTCTTGGTTTCATATTATATGTGTTAATGTGGGATATTTTTTTCCTCTTTCTAACTCTAGGTCCATCCACATCTCTATAAATGACCCAAGTTCTTTCTGTTTTATGGCTGAGCAATGATTCCTAATTGATACATACCATGACAATAATATTATTCCTCTTCCGCAACTGGTTTAAGAAAACTAGAGCACATAACATACTGGCCAAGAAGACACGAGGAGAAACAGTCTGGGGCAGGATGTCCTGCCAATGGTATCTTTACTTCTCGCTGGGATACCTCTAGGAGTAGCATCAGCAAGGGGGCTGATCACACTCAGCAGCAATGATTTGGCAGCCATCTGTGGCAAAAGCGCCTTATGGGAGCTTTGAGATCCAGGGAGAAGCCTACGAAACCCTGGGAGAGCCCAAGACAGAGGAGGGCTGTGTTGCAAAGGCAGACCCTTGCTCAGGCGGCAGACTCACTGACCATGGCCCTGGCAA
Source organism: Oryx dammah (assembly GCF_014754425.2). Classification (NCBI taxonomy): domain Eukaryota; kingdom Metazoa; phylum Chordata; class Mammalia; order Artiodactyla; family Bovidae; genus Oryx; species Oryx dammah. Next base: position 9,076,898 of record NW_024070200.1, on the reverse strand, counting down.
GAGACCCAGGAGGAGGGTGACCCCACTTGCGGGCTCAGTTACACCCATTTGGCTGTGGTCCTGCCCCACCATTCAACAAAGGACTCAACAGAAGTCACACCCACCTGGGCCCTGTGTAACAGACCCGCTGACCTCAGTCCTCACTATGGACCCCCAAGCAGTCAGTGACCCCGAAGCAGTCAGTGGCCTGGCTCTGGCTCCTCTTAGCCTCCAGTCCTGCCTGCTCAGTGACCAGCAAGAGACATACCCATCTATTCACCTGAGGCAGACCTACAGACTACAGTTTGACTGCAGATTCTCAAACAGCCCCTCTAAATGGAGGATTGGACCAGGTGGTATTTAGGGGTACTTCCTGCTCTATTCCTCACCCCTAAAAGGTGATGTGCTATGTCCTGACAACTCTTCAGAGCAACTCTGGTTTCCGTAGCAATAATTCCTGTTTAGTGTTGTTCCCTTTTGCAGGAATCACCAAAAAGCAGCTCCCTTCTCACCACCCCCATGCCCGCAACCCGGCTTCCCTTATGGTTCAGCTAGTAAAGAATCCACCTGCAATGTGGAAGGCCTGGGAGGCCTGGGTTCAGTGCCTGGGTAGGGCAGATCCCCTGGAGAAGGGAAAGGCTACCCACTCCATATTCTGGCCTGGAGAATTCAATGGACTGTATAGTCCATGTGGTCACAAAGATTCAGACACGACTAAGTGACTTTCACTTTCATTTTCTCACCCCCAACCAAAATGTGAAGCTCAGGCATTAGTAAATTTGCACCCAGTAGCTCCCAAATTGAAAGTGACCAAGAAGTGTTTTGTAAAAAGAGCATCCCCTTGTAATAACAAGGGTTCACACTTTCTAACAATACTAAAACCTCTCCCCAAAAGTCCTGCGCCCAACCTGTGGCTGGCAGTGACCCAGCTGGCTCCTCCACCCTGGAAAGATGGATGACTTGGCTTTGTCTGCCAGCCTCTGCCAGGCCCTCTGGCCCCTGCCAGCCCTTGTCCAACATTCTACCCTACTCACCCCAGTGAATCCAGGGAATACTATCCATACTGATTCCCCAGTGCAAAGGGGTGACTTCTCTCTCTTTAACCCTGGAAAACACACGTACTGTGTATACCACAGTCTGTGTTTCTAGAGAACCTGACCTCTGACCTTTCACATATATATCACAAAGACTCACATCTCCATTCCCACTTTCAGGAAAAGCATACAGTCTTCCCAGACCCCACCACATCCTTCCAGTGTCTGGAGCTTGGCAATGAGCACTGACATGCCTGTTTGACCACGAGCAAGCTTCTGGCTCTCTTTCTGATCTTCAGTTTACCCATCCTGCAAAAGAGAGGCCAAAATACCCACCATAAAGGACTAGCAAGTGAATGTGTGCAGAAGCTCCTACCTGGCGCTGGGCACTTAGTAGGTGCTCAAGGGTGTGTCTTGCTTTTCCTCATTCTGCCTTCTTGTTACTTGGATCCTCCTCTCTTTACCAGGGACTCCCACGTGAACCCCATCGTTTGCTGTAGTTCTCCATTCAGACCTGTCTCCTGGAGCCAGGAATCCTGCTCTCCTCTCACACCTGCCTTTTGTTCTAACCCTCGGAACACTCACCCTGCCTGCAACCAGAGCAATGGACTAAGAAACATGGTCTTTTTAGTGAACTAAGGGGATAGTCCAAGCCAATTACTGAATTGTGGTGGCATGAATAACATACATAATGGATTACAGTAACTTTCATTGGTGAAACCTTAATTCCAGGAAGATGGAGCAGTGGGCACCGTAACAGGGCTCCTCGGGTTTACGGTTCCACATAGTCACGCTCTTTCCCCCACTGGGAGCTCCCTGGCACCGTGTTCCTTACGTCTTTGTTGTGTCTGGGACCAGAGGCTGGATGCACTGTGAGTCTTGGTGCACCAGAGGTGTGAGTCAGCAACCCTGCTGCGTGGTGGGCATCACATCCACCCTAAGAACCAGGAGGCTGGTTCTCTGTGAGTCTTTGGGAAATCGCCCTTCCTCTCAGCTTCTCTTCCTTTTCCTACAGAACGAGTGTTCTGTAATATAACTAGTATTTGTTGAGTAAGTGCCATGGGTCAGATGCTTCAGTGGGTTCTACATGCCTTAATGCATTTAGTCATTGCTACAGCCCTACGAAAAGGTCCACGACCATCTCCATTGACAGGAGAAAGAACCAAGGCACAGCCCCAGGGCCCACACCTGCCAAGCGCCGGATTTGACCTTCAGAGTCCATGTATTACCCACCTCACTGATCCTTCCCCTCTCCATCACAGGCAAATACATCAACTCTAAGAGCAGAGAACATTCAGTCCATTTCAGGGACAGGAAGCAAATATTTTCACAGAGTGTGGGTCTCGGGCTCCCACCCTGAAATTATCACTTGAGAAGGAAAATTAAGAGCAATCACTGTGGCTTCCCACCTACCTACCGTGGGTCCTACCACACAGTTTTGCAAAAGGTATGTCACAGAGGGCTTTCCTGGTGGCTCAGAAGCTCAAGAATCCTCCTACAAAGCAGGAGATGAGAGTTCAATCCCTGGGTCAGGAAGATCCCCTGAAGAAGGGAATAGCTAGCTACCTACTCTAGCACTCTTGCCTGGCAAATCCCATGAACAAAGGAGTCCGGTGGGCTACAGTCCATGGGGTTGCAATGAGTTGGACATGACTGAGCGACTAAGCACACACACGTAAGTCACAGGCTCTGAAGCCAAACCTGGATGCCGATCCTCCTGTATTGCCGTGTTGCTCTTGGTGCAGGCACTGACCCTATCTGAAGCCCAGTCTCCCTCTCTGTAAAATGGACCTGATCCTCTGTCTTGATGGCAACTAACAGGAGGGTGAAACTAATCACCTGTGTCAAGGGCTGAGCGAGGAGCCCACTACACCGAAGTTGCTGAGTCGCTACCTCAATTGTGGAAATTTACTGCTGCCCCCAAATCATAAAACCAGACTTGGACAGTTTGCTTTCAAAAAAAGGAATCGATTTTCTCACCATTTCAAGGGTGAGTTTTGTGTTTACCCTGAGTCTCCCCTCTGTTTAGCCCCTCTTCTCTGCTAACTGCTACTCCTCTCTCCTTTGCAGAAAGAAAGCTGGTCATTTGAAACAAGAAGGAAAAAAAGCTACCCTCGGCATCCTCTGGCTGCCTTTTCCACCAGCTGCTGTTGCCATGGTAACACAGAGGCATCTGCCTGCCTCTCTCACTCTGAGTGTGTAGATGGTCTTTCCCCCGCCCTAGGAGGCCTCAGACGGCCACATTTAGGGATCCCCGGTTTGTTCTTAAATTCCCCAGCCCGTCCTTCATCCCTCCTGCTTTATGTGTCTCCTACACTTAAGAGGTAGAAAAGACCACTCCTTCCAAACCGTTGTCCTCAAAGGGGGTGGTCATACCTTCACTCTAAAGATGTCTATAGCTGGCCAGCTGTGTGTGGGGGCACTGTGCCAAACAGAAATTTGCAAGTACCAGAAGAGATAAAGAGGAGCCCTCAGTTTGTAGATGGGGAAACCGAGGCCCAGAAAGGGGAGGAGACTGCTCAGGTCCTACAGAGCAGAGCTTGTTTTAGACCCCAGTGTTCAGAACCCAGCAGGGTACCATGCTTTGGTTTTCATGAGCCTTTGCCAGTAACCAGCCACATGCTGGGCCGAGCTTTCCATCTTTAAATGCAGTGGGACCTTAGAGCCCTAGGTGATGGGCAGAGCTGGCCAGACTCCCCTGGTTTTGCTTTGCTCCAGCTCCAGCTGTTGGGGTTAGCGCCCAAACCTCCTTAGGAACATCCTTTTGGCTCAGCTAAGCTAGGCTTCCCCCTCTGTGACCCCGTGTACTGAGGTTGATGTCCAGGTGTGCGTGGAACCTCCTGTGCTCCCCACATCGCATCTGGCCCCTGACTGCGGACACAGCTGGAGCGGCTGTGGCTGCCAAGCTCACCTGCCAGCCCCATCTGTGGGCTGACATCACCTGAGCCAGCAGCTATTCCCCCTGGCATTTTTTGTTTTTTTCCTTATTAAAACGCACGGGCCACCCTCCTGTCCTATACCAGCAAAATGTTTGCTCAGCAGCACAGACTCAACCTGCTTGGGAAGGAGAGGGAAGGAAGGAAGGTGTCCACACATTGTAAAAATTAACGTGGAATGAGCCACCAGCTCTGGCTCCCATTAGGTGGTTGGTTTGAGAGGCAGGTGGATACTCAAAGGCTCTGATCACTTGATATAGAATTCTTGAGAACAAACAGCCATGGCTAATTGCTCGCTCTTCAAGGAGGGAAATGCTATTATATAACAAGTGAAGACTAATATGCGTCAAACACTGAGTGCATTGAATCCATCATCGTCATCACCTTGACAGTCACTTTCTGAGCACCTACTATGCGCCGAGTACTCGACCAAGCTTCTGAATTCTTGTTTTCACTTATTTGTGTTCCCCCTTCTCCACCCTCTTCTCCCTTTTCTCTCTGTCTTGCTCTTCGGGGACAACCACTTTTAATTCTTTTTCCTAATTATTTTCACATTCCCCTGCATATCTAATTTATTACTATTGCTTGATTTGGGAGCATTGTCTTTTCTCTTTCCACAATGGAATTTAGTCCTCTTTTACCCAACCGCCACACCCGCCGCATACACGTTTCCTGCCTTCATCATCTCAGCTCGGTGATTTTTTTGCCATTTTATTTAGACCAGCAGCCAGTTTAGTATTAGGACAAGTGAAAGTGAGGGTGAAAGTCGCTCAGTCGTGTCCGACTCTATGCCATCCCGTGGACTGTGCAGCCCATGGAATTCTCCAGGCCAGAATACTGGAGTGGGCAGCCTTTCCCTTCTCCAGGAGATCTTCCCAACCCAGGGATCGAACCCAGGTCTCCTGCATTGCAGGCGGATTCTTTATCAGCTGAGCCACAACGTGAATATAAAACCAACCTGAGACAGGTGGTGTGTGTCTGCCTTGGTGCAGTGGCCGTGAAGACACACCACTCAGATCCTTCGCTTTGGGAGCGTAACTGACAGACGACCTCACTGCTCCAGCTCTGGGTCCATCTCCAGGTTTGCTCCAAGGCCTCAGTCCTGCAGCTCAGTGACTGAGCGCAGGCCCATTCCCACGACACGAAACTCCTCCGACGGGCATCTTTGGCTGGAAAACTCCCCATCACGCCGGCTGCTGCTTTCTGGACGCTGCATCACAGTCTCGGTTCTTCCTACCCCATGTCCCCCCTTTTCCCCCGCCACACCGCCTGCCTTCTAAGGGCTCTCCTGCCTCCTGCTGCCCCGCCCCTTCGCAGTTAACAAGTATTCCACTCAGTCAATCTTTTGAAGAGTTGATTCCATCTTAGTGTTCTTCTCACCCAACCTGAACTGTCATTCATTGTTTCCCCCCCTATACTCTCTGCTTCGTTTTTCCAATGTGCTTATCACTGAGTCAACCCTGGACTCTCCTGGTACCTAAGTCTTCTCCGGATGTGTTCATACATGCCGGGTGGCTCTAAGAATTTTGTCATGAAGAAACGTCTCCTGGCACTTTCAACTTCAGACCTGCCCTGATCTGGACTGACTCCCCTCCATCTGCCACGCAGCGGACCTTGGGGATCTTCCTCTACCAACAGACCCCCTCTGCTGTACCCCATCTCCTGGTCACGGGCCTTGCTCTCGCATGACTCAGCCCCTCATTTTGAAGCAGTGCATCTTTCAACAGCTTCCTAAAGAGAAGTGCAAGGAATGTAAATTATAAAACCTTCTGTACACATGCACCCAATGTTCATCACAGCACTGTTTACAGTCTCCAGGTGAGTGTTCAGTGTCTATAAGACAGCTCAAAGGATAGGGCTCCGAATATTACCTACAGCCCCTAAGGAGGAACTAAAAGTCCTTGACTTTGTTTAGTGGCTTTTCGCCTTGCTTAACAATATTTCTTTTTTCCTGCATTTCCTCACTTCTCTAATTTTAAATTTCTGCTTTGGCTAGAGTCTTTCTACAGACAAGTGGCAGGCAGAGGAAATGGTAAGTGGAATAAGCCAGTCACTGAAAGACAAATACTGTTTAGAGTCTACTTACACGGGGTACAGGGAGTAGTCAACTTCACAGAGACAAAGTAGAAAGATGGTTGTTAGGAGAGGGGAGACTGGGGAATTATTGTTTTCATAGGTATAGGGTTACTATTTGGGGGCTTCCTAGGTGGCACAGTGGTTAAAAATCCGCCTGCCAATGTTGGAGTTGCAAGAAGTGCAGGTTCGATCCCTGGGTCGGGATGATCCCTTGGAGAGGAAATAGCAACCCACTCCAGTATTCTTGCCTGGAGAATCCCATGGACAGAGGAGCCTGGAAAGCTACAGTCCACGGGGTTGCAGAGAGTCAGACACAACTGAGGGACTAAGCACACACAGAGAGAGAGAGAGAGAGAAGGTTACTGTTTGGGGAAATAAAAACTTTTGGAAATGGATGTGGGGATGGCTGCTCAACAACGTGATAGGTGTAAACTTCTCCCAGTACCACATTTTGTTTACCCATTCATCCATCCGTGGACCCTTGAGTCATTTTCACTTTTTGCCCATTGAGAATAATGCTGCTGTATATGAGGGTGCACACATATTTCTTTGAGTCCCCGATTTTGCTTCTTCTGGGTATACACCCAGAATAGGAATTCCTGGGTCATACGGCAACCCTGCTTAATTGTCCGAGGAGTCGCCATACCATTTGCCACAGCAGCTGATCCGTGTTCCACGGTCACCAGCAACACATAAGGGCTCCAGTTTTCTCTACATCCTGATGCATGTCAAACAACAAACTCACTTCTAATCAATTTCACCGTTTTTGTAGTTCTGTACCTACAAGCTGTGACTTCACTGCACTCAAGGCTGACTCTCCCCCTCTTGCCCTTGGTACTTGGTGATCCTCCAGTGTGTACCGTTCTCCTGCAAATCCCCCCGTTTTCCAGCACGGCATCCTTGACACCCCAAGTCAGAGCCCCCTCTTTACCCTTCTCAGAGAATAAGGCTCTCACCTTCTGCTGGAGTAGGAAAGGGAAATGTCCAGTAACATGAAGCAGCAAAAGGAAGTTGGAAGTCTAATCGCTCCTTGAACTTTCAACCATTCCTCCAGTTTCTAGCCCCAAATCACCCCCACTTCCAAAAGTGCCACACACCCCTTCCGCAGTGTCCATCCTTTGTTTCTCAGTCCATGTGACTAGGCTTTAGTGCCTCTGATTTGCTAAATCACTGATATTTTGTCTATTTCTTCACCAGTTTCCAGTTCCAGGTCCCCAGTTTGCTGCTATCTCCTCTTCAGATGTGAGTTCGATCCCGGATCTGGGAAGATCCCCTGGAGAAGGAACTGGCAACCCACTCCAGTATGCGTGCTTGGGAAATCCTATGGACAGAGGAGCCTGGTGGGTTACAGTCCATGTGGTCACAAAGAGTTGGACACGATTGAGCAACTGAACAAATGGTATGGTGACTCTTCAAACAGTTAAGCAGGATTACCATGTGATCCAGCAATTCCACTTCTGGGGGTATACCCAGAAGAAACAAAGGCAGGGACTCAAAGAAATATTTGTACACCCACATATCAGTCAGTTCAGTCGCTCAGTCGTGTCCAACTCTTTGAGACCCCATGGACTGTAGCACGCCAGGCTTCCCTGTCCATCACCAACTCCCAGAGCCAACTCAAGCTCATGTCCATTGAGTCAGTGATGCCATCCAACCATCTCATCCTCTGTTGGTCCCTTATCCTCCTGCCTTCAATCTTTCCCAGCATCAGGATCTTTTCCAGTGAGTCAGTTCTTCTTATCAGGTGGCCAGAGGATTGGAGTTTCAGTTTCAGCATCAGTCCTTCCAACAGATATTCAGAACTGATTTCCTTCATACAGCAGCATTATTCAAAACAGGGAAAAAAAAAAAAAGGAAGCAAGCTAAGTGTCCATGGATGGATGAATGGATAAACAAAATGTGGTACTGGGAGAAGTTTACACCTATCACATTGTTGAGCAGCCATCACCACATCCATTTCCCAAAATTTTTATATCCCCAAACAGTATCCTTGTGGGTGTGTGTGTGTGTGTGTGTGTACGCGCACGCGTGCGCGCTCGCACTAGTCCCTCAGTTGTATATGACTCTTTGTGATCCCATGGACTGCAGCCCACCAGGTTCCTCTGTCCTTGGGATTTTCCAGCCAAGAGAGAACTTCTCCTTTTCCCTTTAGCTGTGACGATCTAAGCCTTCTTGAAAATCCCTTTACTATAGCTTTGATGGGATTTCAGAAAACAGCCAAGCTGGACACATGAGTTCAGTCTTCCATCTTTAACTTTAAGCCTTCACTGGGCTTTAAGATGTATTGCTTACTATAATTTTTTTTTTTTACTAAAGGTAAAATTGAAAATGAGAAGACTGAGGCCCAGGAAATGGCAACGCTGGGATTCAAAACCAAGTCATTGTTCCCGTCCCTCAGGGGCCATGCTGCCTCTCAGATTGCACAGCTGGAGGTTGAGTCTTGGGGGGCTGGGCAATACGGGAGAGGTCAGGAGGATGCCGATGAAATGGAAGATGGGCACAGACAGGGCAGCTCGGACCACAATGGCCAGAGCAGGGCTCAGCCAGCAAGGTCCAGAGCCTCGGGGTTCAGGGAGGTAAATGCTGAGAATCGTGACACTGTGTGCTCATTCTCTTAGCGGTGAGGTCTCGGCTTCTGCCAGTCAATCCAGTAGCCGTGACCTGGGGCCACGGTGACCTGGATGGTCAAGGAAGAAATCCACAACTTGATTCCCTGCATTCAGTGCAGAGAGTCCTATGAGCCAATCACCCCAAACGCAGAGGGGCCCCCACGCAGCCACAGCTTCCTCCAGCCCTGCCCTCCCATCAGCGCCCCTGAACTCACCAAGATGAGCTGCCTCGCCTGCATCAGCTCCTCCACCCTGCCCCCCACCCCCAGACCCCATTGGTCTGTTCCCAGCGTCCTTCCGTTTCCGCTTGGGACCGTCTCCTGCTTGAACACATATACATCTACCAGCGCTCTATACTCAGTGGTTCTGTTGTTTGCTTGTTTATAATTTCCAGTGTCCTTCATTTGCTCAACAAAATCTTACTGAACACATGTTATGTGCTGAGTCCTAGGTGGACTCCAAGGATGCAGAAGTGAGTACAACAGGCCCTGTCCATAGGAGCTCACAGTTCCCGGGAGACAGATAGATAAACAGTCTCTCCACGGTGTGGTCTGAGGGGGATGGAGGTGAAGGTGGCTGTGGAGGATCAGGGAGGGCCCCCCAGTGCGGCAGAGGGAACCACTGAAAGCTTCTCAGGGAGGAGTAGGTGTTAGATTCGTACACCTCTTCTGTGACAAGGACTGAGGCATCTAGTTTTGATTCATTTATTCATCCATCCATCCAAACTAATATTTAATAGCTTCCACCACATGCTGACTCAGTCAGTAAAGAATCCACCTGCACTGCAGGAGACCTGGGTTTGATCCCTAGGTTGGGAAGATCCCCTGGAGAAGGGAATGGCAGCCCACTCCAGTATTCTTGCCTGGAGAATCCCATGGACAGAGGAGCCTGGGGGGCTACAGTCCATGGGGTCACACAGAGCCAGACATGACTGAGAAACTAATACTTTCATCACTTGCACCCTATATTGGACTTCATGTGAGTCCTGGTGAGTACCCAGTACATCACACAAGCCTGGGAACCCCCCCTCCCCTTGAGCTCTAAGTTCTCCAAAATTCCCCCACCAAGAAGTCATCTGTTTTCTGAGCCCAGTCTCAGACCCTGATGGAGCAGTTCTACCACCTGGCACTATCTCATTCTGCTTCCAAATGCTGGCGGATTTGCCGGACTTGTCTGCTTCTCCAGGGCACCCTTATATAACAAAAGTACCACAATTTGACCTCTGAGAAATGACTGGACAGTCTCTCCTGCTTCTTCCCGGCATGGAAGTTCATACAGGGTCACGGAGAAGATGCTCTGATAAAACAGCTAGATTGCGTGGAATTTGTGGCTGATGCCAGCCAAGCCCAGAACAGATCATCCTACAGGAAGCATTGGAACTGACTTGAATCTCTCCTTTACACAGAGGATTTAGAGTGTGACCTTTAACAAAACTTCAGTTCATTCCAGGACTGAGCGTCAGCTCCACGTAATTAATTGGGAATGTTGTCCTTATGACTGACAGGCTGGCAGTGATTAATTATCTTATATATTTGCTCCAGGTTCTGGGGATGTGCAAAGTGATTAAAGGAGGGGTTTTGGAAAGAGTGACTTGTTTGTTCTTGATCCCTAATTGTTTGCTAAATGATTCACCATAATTACATGTAACATCTCTATGCTCCCTCAGGTCATGTGTGCACAATATGGAAGTAAATATGAAATTCCTAAAGTACAAACACTGTGGGGATTGAAGGCAAGCTGAGAAATTCCAGAAGGCATCAATTATGTGACTTGCCAACCCAAGGCTCCCTTCTCATATTACTCTGATTCGTACAGTAACATGAGAAAAAGTGAGTGTAACAGGCAGGAAGACCAGAGGTCCCCAAGAGGCAGAAGGAGATAAACTGCAACTGGCAGATTGTTTTTTTTTTCCCTTCTCTACACAGAATTAAAAGAGGTTTCTTTTAATTCTGTGTTGACCATACCTTGTTCTGCTTAGAGCTAACCAATGTGTTTTTCTTATGGAAATATTTTTCTTAAGCTATGTTAATGAAATGTATTTGCTTTGGAATTTGCCTTTCTTCAGAATGGTTCCCCCGAAGATTAACTTTTTTCTTTTCCCAAACCTTGGGCTGATAATGGCTCAACAAACTAGAATTCTTGTCAATTGTTTTATGGCCAGAGTGGGGGTGGGGGAATGACACACCTCATGCCAGCTGATCTCAAAAATGCACATTGTGGGGGAGGGGCCTGGTGAAACTCCTTCAGCCTTGCAGTGTCTCTCTTATCTCATTTAATAGCTTTCTAACAGACATAACCAGTAGTCAGGTATGGATGTGAGAGTTGGACTATAAAGAAAACTGAGCACCGAAGAATTGACGCTTTGAACTGTGGTGTTGGAGAGGACTCTTGAGAGTCCCTTGGACTGGAAGGAGATCGAACCAGTCCATCCTAAAGGAAATCAGTCCTGAATATTCACTGGAAGGACTGATGTTGAAGCTAAAACTCCAATACTTTGGCCACCTGATGCAAAGAGCTGACTCTTGAAAAGACCCTGATGTTGGGAAAGATTGAAGGCAGGAGGAGAAGGAGACGACAGAGAATGAGATGGTTAGATGGTATAACTGACTCAATGGACATGAGTTTGGGTGGACTCCGGGAGTTGGTGATGGACAGGGGAGGCCTGGTGTGCTGCGGTTCATGGGCTTGCAAAGAGTTGGGCACGACTGAGTGACTGAACTGAACTGAACAGACATAAAGTGAAAAAGAAAGTCGCTCAGTCATGTCTGACTCTTTGTGATCCTGTGTACAATACAGTCCATAAAATTCTCCGGGCCAGAATACTGGAATGGGTAGCCGCTCCCTGCTCCAAGGGCTCTTCCCAACCCAGGGATCGAACTCAGGTCTCCCGCATTGCAGGCAGATTCTTTACCAACTGAGCCACCAAGGAAGCCCATAAAATACCTTGCTAAAAGCTAGCAAGGGGGCACTCTTTCTGTCCCCTTCTAGTGCCTATCTCAGAAGCTTTCCCTATCTCTATTATACTTTAATAAAACTTTGCTGCACGAAAATCTCCTGGTAGTCAAGCCTCGTCTCTGACCCCAGATCAAAATCCTCTCTGGAGGTCACGAATTCTGGTGTAATGCACAGCTGGCAGCAGCAACCTTTCAAAAGCAGCCCTTGTGGTGGAATTTTCTAGCAAGGTCATTTTACTGCAGGGCATCTATGTGTGTTTAGGAGGCAACCGCGTGACAGTGGGTGAGACAATGAGTAGGTTTCAGTGCCGTCAGGAGACCTGGGTTCTAAATCTGGTGTTGTCACATTGTCCCTGAGTGTAGGAAAGGAATCTGGGGCAGAGAGTCTGGCTGAGCCTTCATAGATCTTTCTGAGCCAAGTGCCCGGACCCATCTCCCAGGCTACTGGAGCCCAGGTTCCTGGTGAGAAAGGGAAAAACACGTCCTGAGTCTGCTATCCTCTCCTAACGTGCAAGGGTAGCCACAGCCTGGCTCTCACCATCCAGCCTCCACTGCTCATCCCTCCCAGCAACTGCTGGGCTCAGAAGAGGTCGGTTGATTGGGATGGGGAGTGATAGAGAGCAGCTGAGACACGTGTTGGGACTCTTCTGTTCCCAGAACCTTCCATTCTGATTTGTCTTCTTTAGGAGTCAGAAAACTCAGCAGTGGCCACAGAACTGGAACAAGTCAGTTTTCCTTTCAATCTCAGAGAAAGGCAATGCCAAGGAATGTTCAAACTAGTGCACAGTTGGATTCATCTCACACACTCAAAAGTAATGTTCAAAATTCTCCAAGCCAGGCTTCAACGGTATGTGAACCAAGAACTTCCAGATCTTCAAGATGGACTTAGAAAAGGCAGAGGAACCAGAGATCAAATTGCCAACATCTGTTGGATCATCAAAAAAGCAAGAGAATTCCAGAAAAAAAGTCACTTCTGCTTTATTGACTACACTAAAGCCTTTGATCACAACAAACTGTGGAAAATTTTTAAAGAGATGGGAATACCAGATCACCTTACTTGCCTCCTGAGAAACCTGTATACAAGTCAAGAAGCAATAGTTAGAACTGGACATGGAACAAGAGATTGGTTCAAAATTGGGAAAGGAGTACGTCAAGGCTGTATATTGTTACCCTGCTTATTTAACTTAGATGCAGAATATATCATGCAAAATGTCAGGCTGGAGGAAGCACAAGCTGGAATCAAGATTGCAGGGAGAAATATCAATAACCTCAGATATGCAGATGACACCACCCTTATGGCAGAAAGAGAAGAAGAACTAAAGAGCCTCTTGATGAAAATGAAAGAGGAGAGTGAAAAAGCTGGCTTAAAACTCAGCATTCAAAAAACTAAGATCACAGCATCTGGTCCCATCACTTCATGGCAAATAGATGGGGAAACAGTGACAGACTTTATTTTCTTGGGCTCCAAAATCACTGCAGATGGTTACTGCAGGCATGAAATTAAAAGACGCTTACTCCTTGTAAGGAAAGCTATGACCAACCTAGACAGCATATTAAAAAGCAGAGACATTACTTTACCATCTAGTCAAAGCTATGATTTTCCCAGTGGTCATGTATGCATGTGAGGGTTGGACCATAAAGAAAGCTGAGTGCCAGAGAATTGATGCTTTTGAATTGTGGTGTTGGAGAGGACTCTTAAGACTTGGACTGCAAGGAGATCCAACCAATCAATCCTAAAGGAAATCAGTCCTGAATGTTCATTGGAAGGACTGATGTTGAAGCTGAAGCTCCAATATTTTCACCTCCTGACGTGAAGAACTGACTCTTTGGAAAAGACCCTGATATGGGGGAAGATTGAAAGCAGACGGAGAAGGGGATGATAGAGGATGAGATGATTGGATGGCATCACTGATGCAATGGACATGAGTTTGAGCAAGCTCCAGGAGTTGGTGATGGGCAGGGAAGCCTGGCGTGCTGCAGTCTATGGGCTTGCAAAGAGTTGGACATGGCTGAGCGACTGAACTGTACCACAGACAGGGACAGCTCTGGTTCCTGAAAATGAAATCAGACTGGATCTGTGATGGGTGGGAAGGTCATAAGTATAGACCTGTACACAATGGGGATTCTGTGGCCCAAAAAGCAGAGGGGGTTTTCCAGCCTCAAGCTAAATCTGATTGCTGAGGAGAGGTCGTGTTTGGCTGTTCATGCTGCATGCCAGGGCTTGCCGGGTGGTGCAAGTGGTAAAGAACACACCTGCCAATACAGGAGACATAAGAAATGCGGGTTCCATCCCTGGGTTGGGAAGATCCCCTGGAGGAGGGCGTGGCAGCCCACTCCAGTATTCTTGCCTAGAGAATCCCATGGACAGAGGAGCCTGGCGGGCCCCAGTCCATAGGGTCAAAAACAGTCAGACATAACTGAAATGACTTTGTTCACACGCATGCTGCATGCTATATCTGGTATGCTGTCCCTGTGCCTGAATTCTGGGTTTCCTGAAGATAGAGCCATCCCTAACTCATCTGTATCTCCAGACCCCAGCCCAGGCCAGCCACCAAGGCGGTACTCAATGGACACTCTTTTAACTTCTCTGTTGATCCAAATCCTCCCATGAGCATCACTGTAGGCCAAGCCAAGGAACATCTTGTGGTTACGGCCCAGCCGAGTTTGAGAAGGTGCCTGTGCTTAGAGTTGGCATTACTATTTCACACGACAAACCTTCAGTGTGGTATCGTGGCTTCTTTCCAAACTCTCAGCAATATTCAGCAATATGTAAATCCTCAGCAATTAGACTAGGAATTATAAATTCATATCCTCTGAATCTTTAATAATGCCTGACAGAGATATTTGTAGAATATCCACATGAAATGCTGCAGAGAGAGAGACAGAGAGATAGCCAGAGGGACAGAGACTTAGACAAAGATACTAAACAGAAATCAAGAAGAACACGATGCATCAATGAGTCACTACAATTATTCATTGTTCCATAAAGCAAAAGAGGACCTCTTTGAGCAGGTAGGGCTCACAGGTCAGAATTAAGATAGTTCTTTATTTAGTCTCATCAAGAAGAGAAAGTAAACATCAGGATTCACAGGTGGTTTAAAATCAGCCTCCCCTCAGACTCATATGCAGGACAAGTATTGATTCTATTCATCTTCTAAGATCACTGCAGGGTAAGCTCTGGGCAACACCTTTGCATCCACACATTAGTCACCAGCTGTCACTTGCCTGCGGTGGAGAGACACGCTGCTCAGTAAAGCCTCACAGCAGAGAGCTTGACGTCAGGTTCGCAGAAGCACTGGTGTGAGTCACAGCCCTTCCTGCAGATAAGCTATTTGGTTGACACACACAACAGCTGACCAGCTGAAGGATGATAAAATCAGGAGAGATGAGCCTTCTCCCACCCGTAGGAGGCTCCCACCTGGATGGTCAAATGAGGGTCTGAAGGCCCCTGACAAGGAGGTGTGGTTTTGGAACACTAGTCTGATTGTAACTGGTTACTACTGGAGACCACGTGGCTCTGCTTGACTCACCAAATCAAGCCCAGGCTGCTTAACCCCAACAGCAGAGCACGACATCTGGGTCATCCTGCCACTTTAGACTTGCCTTCCACCCATCTAAGCCGTATCCTTGCTCTGGACTCAGTGAACATCTCAGTTAGGCATATGTGCTAACAGCATGAGGGACTTCCCAGGTGGCTCAGACGGTAAAGCGTCTGTCTACAATGCGGGAGACACGGGTTCGATCCCTGGGTCAGGAAGATCCCCTGGAGAAGGAAATAGCAACCCACTCCAGCACTATTGCCTGGAAAATCCCGTGGATGGAGGAGCCTGGTAGGCTACAGTCCACGGGATCACAAAGAGTCGGACACAACCACGTGATGTCACTTCACTACCAGCGCGGCCATTCAAACCTCCATGCCTTTGCCTCTGCTTCCCTCTGGGGAATGTGCTTCCTCTCTTCCCTGCTCCCCATCATCTCCTTAGTCCCCTGGGGACTCCCAGGCATCTTTCAGGATCCCAGCCTGAGTCATCCATCCCTCTGCACCCCAGACGAGGGCGTCATGTGCCCCCCCATTAATTCCTGTGTTAGAGGAATGTACTTAGTGCTTCCATTAAGTTGAGAACCCTAAGATTGCCCAATAGCTCTACCACCCCCATCCTCCTACTGTACGGCAGAATGAAATTTTAGAAAGTTATTCCAGGCCAGGGGTGGGCATACATTAGTCCAAGCTGTTGTGGTGACTTCATTCTCATTAGTGCTGATCGGTCATGACCCAGGAATGCACTTAGAATGGCATTGCCCTGGAGAAGATTGTTGGTTCAGAGGCATGTGCAAGAGCTGGTCCGATGGGAAGGAAGACATGATCTTTACCTGTAGAGCTGGCAGGGAACCTCTCTCTCCCTTTCCCTCTCCTCCTCCCCCCACCTTCTTCATCTCTGTCTCCATCTCTACCTCTTCGTCTCTCCTCAATTCAAATTGCAGCCATGAAATTAAAAGATGCTTACTCCTTGGAAGAAAAGTTATGACCAACTTAGACAGCATATTTAAAAGCAGAGACATTACTTTGCCAACAAAGGTCCATCTAGTCAAGGCTATGGTTTTTCCTGTGGTCATGTATGGATGTGAGATTTGGACTGTGAAGAAGGCTGAGCACCAAAGAATTGATGCTTTTGAACTGTGGTGTTGGAGAAGACTCTTGAGAGTCCCTTGGACTGCAAGGAGATCCAACCAGTCCATTCTGAAGGAGATCAGCCCTGGGATTTATTTGGAAGGAATGATGCTAAAGCTGAAGCTCCAGTACTTTGGCCACCTCATGTGAAGAGCTGACTCATTGGAAAAGACTCTGATGCTGGGAGGGATTGGGGGCAGGAGGAGAAGGGGACAACAGAGGATGAGATGGCTGGATGGCATCACTGACTCAAGGGACGTGAGTCTGAGTGAACTCCGGGAGATGGTGATGGACAGGGAGGCCTGGCGTGCTGCAATTCATGGGATCGCAAAGAGTCGGACACGACTGAGTGACTGAACTGAACTGAACTGAGGACAATCATTGGCCCAATGGCAACTTGACCATGAAGGAAACCAGCCTTTGTGTATCCAGCTTCATGGATGCCCGAAGGCAGGGAGGGAGAAACTGTATGCTCCATGACACCATGGAACCTCTGGATTCTCCAACCACAGGCTTTTAATTCTCTTAGGAATGCATTTCCTTACTCTATGAACCAGTCTGGATTGGGTTGTTCATCCCTCATAGTGGAAACCCTGAATGACCCAGTGTAGTAAGCTTTGTATCCCAGTGCCCGGCAGAAAACATGGTAACTGTGTAAAAACTAAAGTGTCAACATCGTGTGCACAAGTTCTGTTGCTGATGAAGGAAAAGAATGGATGAGAAAGAGGAGAAAAATCACTGAGTGCAGTGAGTCCATCAACCACCAGGTTGAGGCGGATCAAGGGCAGATAAGAGCCACTTCACATGTGTTCAACAGTGGACCCAAAACTCACCCTGAGTCTCCCTGGTTCCAAACACTAGGCTATCTATCCCTACCTTTGGTTTTGCCTGGGGGCCCAGAGCACACAAAAGGCATTATTGGGACACACTGTGTATTCCATACTCAAGGTGCTTTATCAGGAAAAATTTTAAAGGTATATATTTTAGTAGTGGCCCAAAGAACATCATTTTATATTCTTCCTTGTGGACCAGCATTACGAAACAAAATTCCGTTATCTTAACAAAACCACCAGTCGTATCTCTCCAGGGCCTCTGTTGATCATTCTCAACTGTCAACATTGTTTTCATGCCTGTATGTCTTTGTAATCAATAGCTCTTCGTGCTCCGTATGTTTTTTCACTTAACTCTTTCATTCACAGGGCAGTCTTTGCCTGTATAAACATCATATTTATTATTTTTAACGTCTATATGCCATTCCATCCTGGCAATAGGTTGACTTGGCAGGGTCTGCCTTTGGTCATGTGGACTGTGCCTGGTTTTTCCCTGCAATAATCCAGCTCTACTGATATAACAGCTACTCAAGATGTTAACCCATCAATACTTTTTTTTTTTTTGGTGACGGTCAGAGGGTAGAATGAGAAATAGGGGTCCCAGGTCTCTGCCACCCATCAGTTTCAGTCAGGATGCATTTGTCTGCAAGGACTGAAACTCAAGTTGGCAGAAATTAAAAGGGGGGATTTTACTGTAGGGATAGGGGCTTCCCTGATGACTCAGATTGTAAAGAATCTGCCTGCGATGCCAGAGACCTAAGTTCGACCCCTGGGTCGGAAAGATACCCTGGAGAAGGAAATGGCTACCCACTCCAGTATTCTTGCCTGGAGAATTCCATGGACAGACAAAGAGTTGGACACGACTGAGCCATGAACACTTTCATTTTCAGAGGAGGACACTTGGGAACCAAGGCTCAGGGGAGCAGCTAGGAACCTTCTTTCCATGCTTTTCCTATGTCTCTCTTTCAGTCTCTCTCTACCTATCTCTATCTGTCCCTCTTTCTGTCTCTCGGTCTCTCTGTCTCTCTTTGCCTCTCTCCTCTCGTCTCCCTGTGTCTCTGTCTCTCTGTAGTCGGTCTGTCTGTCTCTTTCTCTGTCTCACTGTTCCTCTGTGTCTCCCCCGCCCTTCTCCTCTCCTCTCTCTCTTCGTCAGCCTGTCTCTCTATCTCTGTCTCTCTGCATTTCTCTCTCTCCTTCTCGTCTCCAACACCACCGGCCCCCAAATATGCACTGACCCTCTCGTCCAGTCCCATCATCAATTGATCCCGGACTGAAATGCCCAGGAGACTGTGCTCATCTCTGGCCAGATGTGTGGTGGGGGCAGTTATGTCTTACAAACCTACCCACCAACTTCTGTCTCTTCAACCAGGACTAAAGGTGGAGCCGTTTCCTTTAAAAGCAGGCCCCTTGAATTGAACCTGGTTCTGCTGCCCACTCCTCTCTGATCTTGGATAAATTGTGCCTCAGTAGTGAGCTCCCTATCACTGGACATAATCAAGCTGGAAAACATCCATGGACTGTGCTTAGCTGACGTTAATCAAACATTTACTATATACCAAGCATAGTATACCTGAAGCAGGGCATGGCAACCCACTCCAGTATTCTTGCCTGGAGAGTCCCATGGACAGATATTGACAGGCTACAGTCCATAAGGTTGCAAAGAGTTGGATACGACTGAAGCGACTTAAACACATGCACACAAGCATAGTATACAGGCTTTACATGAGCTAACTCAGTGAATCTTCACCACTTCTTAAGATGAGGAAACTGAGGGACAAAAGGTCAAGTACCCAGCTCTGGACCAGACAACTGATGTTCAGTATTCAAAGAAGTGAAAGCCTGACAGAGGTACCACTTCCATTCCACAGACTGGCAAAACAGGAACGCTGTGTAGATCTGGGTGCAAGCAAAGTGACCCTCTCCTGTGATGCTGATGTGAGTGGGGTGTGGAAGAGCCTTTCTGCAGAGCAGAAGCCCGGAGCTGTTCATCTTGGTGAGTTTCTATTCAGTGACCCAGCAAGTCCACATACATGTTCAAATCCCAGAGGAACTGTCCCCAAGAACTCAAGGAGGTGGCCTCAGAGTTGTTCATTGCACTGTTGTTTACAGTGGCAAGGGACTGAAAACACCCAGGCTTCCACATGGAGGATGGAAATGAACATGCATTGTACACATCTACGTAGGAGTCAGCTGAATTTCTAAACCAGCATGTGGAGTGAAAAGCCTGCAGAAAATAGAATCTAATATATTATCCATTTAATAAAAGATACACATATATTCCTAAAACAACTAATTTCCTTGGGTTATACAAGTAAATAAATATTTGGAAGGACATCCAGTATGTGAGAATGAATGTGTATGGAAGGAGAGGACAACTGGATTGGGAAGAGAAGATTAAGGGAGGAAAAAAATTAAATGGAATGAAATAAAAATTTAAAAACAGTCACCCTGAAAACTCAGCTTCTGAGGACCAGCCCAGTCAGGTGCAAAGAACTGCTGTGGACGCCAGATGGTTCTCTCTGAACTGGAAGATAAGGGGCCATGCAAGGCCTGCCATCCTGCCATCCTTCTCTGAAAGAGGCATTTCCAAGTCTCCTTGCAATGCATGGATGCGGCATCACGTTTGTTCTGGACTTTTAACCATGTTTGGAATATTTAAGAAACACTTAGAAATCTACTTGGTATTTAGGAAAGGATGGAAGCAGCTCATTTTTCACGCTTTATTTCTCCCTTAGGTCTGGTGGGAATAAAAGCCTAAGGGAAAAATGAGACGATTTGAAAAGAACCTTTGGAGAGTTCTGTGCCACTCATATCCAAGGGACCCTTAACCCTATGAGAAACATTGTTTTCCGGATACACCCAGCTGTCTTTCCCCAGGAGACAAAGCCAGGCCCTGCTCCCAGCTCCGTAGCATCCATGAGCATCAGCACCTGGTCCAGCTCCCATGGCACAGCTGGTGTGAGTTGAGGACCCGAGAGGGCTTGGGGGTTGCAGTAGGTTGAATGGTGGTCCTCCCTCTCAAAAGCTGTGTCTGCTTGGAAGCTGTGAATGTGACCTTCTGAAGCCTATTCATGGCTTCCTGCAGTTAAGAATGCCTTGGGAAGCAGAGAACAGAACACTGAAGAAGGTAGATGGTCTCCCTGAATCCAGTCCCTTCTTCAGTGAACATAGCTCTTATCACACGGCCATAAGGACCCACTGGCTGCAGACAGAGTCCAACCCTCAACCTGGAGAGCAAGGCCTTGCTGACCCCCAGAGTTCACACCAGCCTCCTAGCAGTTTCCCCTGAGAGGATCACAGGTCACCCTCTGGACCCCAAAACAGTTCCATTTCTACCCGTATCTGGTACCCTGTTAAAGGGCAAATGCCCCAGAAAGAGAGCATGGACTAAAGCTAATTAATATAAGTGGAAAGTGTCATCAAATTTTATGAGCATTAGGACCTTGAAGCTGATTAATTACAAAAAGAAAAGAAAGGATCTGCTTAATTGCAGTCGGTT
Source organism: Oryx dammah (assembly GCF_014754425.2). Taxonomy (NCBI): domain Eukaryota; kingdom Metazoa; phylum Chordata; class Mammalia; order Artiodactyla; family Bovidae; genus Oryx; species Oryx dammah. Next base: position 9,056,312 of record NW_024070200.1, on the reverse strand, counting down.
TTGCCCTATCCCAACCCCTGAGAAAGATGCTGCCACAGACATCTCTGCCCCCCTGAGCTACCATGCTGGTGGCTTCATTGCTATGGAATATTTTTCCCATAACAGGGTTGCAGGGTTAAGGTTCATATGAATTTTTCATTTCAACAGATGTTGGCAGATTGCCTTCCTGAAACGTTGTAACAACTCCCACTTCCGCCCACAATGTATGAGAGAGACTTTCTTCTGAATGCTCTCTGGCAACAATTATCACTCTTGAATTTTACTAGGCTTTGGGGGATAAAGTGCTATATTGTAACTTTAATCTGCATATTCTTGACTGCTGGTGAATTTCCATATTAATTTTTGGCTATTTGCATTTGCTGTTGTAGACATTGCTTCTTCATATAGGTGACCCATTTTTTCTACTGTATTGTTTGTTTTTATCAGATTTTAAAGCCATGAGTATATGTTGAATATAGGGCTTCCCAGGTGGCTCAGTGGCAAAGAATCCGCCTGCTACTGCAGGAGACATGTGTTTGATCCCTGGGTCAGGAAGATCCCTTGGGAGAGGAGATGGCAACCCATTCCAGTATTCTTGCCTGGAAACTGCCATGGACAGAGGAGCCTGGTGGGTTATAGTCCATGGGGTCACAGTCAAACATGACTTAGCAACTAAACAATACGTTGTATATATATTGACTATCGCATGTGCTATGCATATTGTTTTCCAAATCTGCCATTTGTATGATTACTTTGTTCACAAGAGATTTCTTGCCATATATATTTAAAATTTTTATGTAACCAAGTGTGTCTACCTTTCCTTTTATAGCATCCAGATTGCTTGTCTTTGTTCAGAAAGTTTCTCTTATCCCATCCCTAGATGATACAGTTTATCTTGCAAATTTTAAATTTATCTTTTGAAACACAGTCTGCAACTCATCTAAAATTTTGTATGAGCTAAAATAACAATTCACTTTTGTTTCCTTCTAAATGGATAACCAACTGTGTCATCATTTTTCAAAAAAAATCATTTTCTCCTTTATTGAGCTACCATTTAAGTTTCATACTAAGTGGGGCCTATTTTTGCATGCTTACGCTCACTTTCCTGCATTGGAGAAGGAAATGGCAACCCACTCCAGTGTTCTTGCCTGGAGAATCCCAGGGACGGGGGAGCCTGGTGGGCTGCCGTCTGTGGGGTCACACAGAGTCGGACACGACTGAAGCGACTTAGCAGCAGCAGCAGCAGCAGCATGCTCAGTTTTGTTCACCTGATCTATTGATCTAGTCCCAACCCAAAATGAGATTGATTTGGTTACAGTGGCTTTGTAAGCTACTCTGACATCAAGTAAGGCAAGTTGTTTATTTTTCATCTATACCTTTGACATATCTGGTGGGTCCTTTTTTCATGCCTACATTCATTTGGAATATGCGTGGGGACAATTATTAGGCATTTATTTTTCCATAAATGTATATATTATATTGTTCAATAACCTATCCCAGGGAGAGAAAAGGATTTTGAAATTCTAATTGAAATTTTATTTCATTTACATATTTAATTTAGATGAACTGGCATTTTAATGATAAAACATATAGTTTTTCAATGCACAATATTCTTTCACTTGTTTTTTTTTTTTTTTTTTTAAGTTGTTTGCCACACCATGTGGCATGCAGGATCTTAGTTCCCCAACCAGGGATGGAACCTGTGACCTCTGCTTTGGCAGTGCAAAGTCTTAACCACTGGACCACCAGGGAAGTCCTCATGATATTCTTTCATTTGATCAGAACTTGGTTTTCTATCCATCAATGAGATTTTCTAATGTTCTTCATATAGATCCTGCCCTTCTTTATTATATTTATTTCTAAATATTTTAGAGTTTTTATCACTATTGTAAATGAAACATTTCTTCCTATTTCCATTTCTAGTTGCTTCTTATTAGAAGAGACAAAGTCTATTGATTCTTGTATTTTCAGCTTGCAACCATTTCATCTTGGCCATTCACTTTATTTTAAATATTTATTACTGGTTAGATTTTATCTTTTTAATCCAATATGAAAGCCTTCGTCTTTGGGGAAATCTAACCATTCATACTTAGTGTAATCACTGATAAACTTTATTCTAGTCCTTACAGTTTATTTTATGTTTATTATTTTACTGAGCTTCCCCCAGTAGCTGAGCGGTAAAGAATCTGCCTGCAATGCAAGAGACACAGGAGCTGCAAGTTCCCTCCCTGGATCTGGAAGATTCTCTGGAGGAGGGTGTGGCAACGCACTCCAATATTCTTGCCTGGAGAATCCCATGGACAGAAGAACCTGGCAAGCAGTCCATGGAGTCGCAAAGAGTTGGACATGACTGAAGCAACTTGGTACGCATGCACTCGTTTTATTTCTTCCCATTGTTGATTTGGAACCTCTCTTATCCTTTCCATGTCATCAGTGCCTACTCACCCTTTGCCTGCTCTCTTCACTGAGTATATATTTGCTACAAATATTTGGAACTACTCTGTTACCTTGTCTCCTTCCCACCAAAGATACAGAATATCTCCACCAAGATGCTCTATGTCACCCATAATTCCTCCTCACCCAGTGAGATGGGTGCTGGAAATACTTTCAATTTCCACTTCTACTTTTCTACCCAATTCACATAAGACTGTGACGGTGCTTTTACTCTTCCCTCTCACCCCCATCACTCTCATCTCCTAGGTTTTGCTGAGCTGGCTTTATATACTCTCAGTTGTGTAGCGTAGTCTGTCCTTCCTATTTCAGGAGTCTTTATTCAACAAACATATTACATGCCCAGACAGTCTGACCTTGTTCATTGTCTAACTACATGCATATGTATATATAACATATTTTATTACGTGTCACTTATTCACTGTTGCTTCCTTCCTGTTCATGTCGCCCATCCTGAGGCCTCTGAGTTCATTTATTATTTAATGAGCATCATGATCAGGCTTCCCTGGTAGCTCAGCTGATAAAGAACCCACCTCCAGTGCAGGAGACCCCGGTTAGATTCCTGGGTTGGGAAGATGCCCTGGAGAAGGGCGTAATCGGGTCATCTTTCAGGCAGATCATGTGGGAACACGTTTGGTGGAACCTGAATTTGGCATCTCCATCCTGCGCACCCGACTGTCTGCAGACAATGCTCCACTGTCACCAACCTTCCAGTTGATGCAGAGGAGAAGTCTGATACCAGCTGGATTCGTTTCCCCTGTAGGTAATTTGTTATTTATGCCCCAAAGCTTATGAGCATTCTCTTTATCTTTAGAGCTGGAGTACTTTAGCCATATATGCAAAGACTGTGCTTCTTCTTATTAATCCCAGCTGGAATTTGGCAAACCCTTCCAATTCACAGACTCAGGAGGGTTTTTTGACTCATAAAATGTGTCTTCTGTTATTTTTACCTTGTCTTTTCTCCATCTATCCCTTTTTCCTTTTTTTGAAGTTCTTACTGCTCATGCATTAAGTTCTCTGCTTCTCTTTTCCTAGTCTCTTATTTTTTATCTTGTGATTTCCAAGTCTTTATAATTTTTTCCCCAAGATTTCAAATATTTTGAGTGCTTGTCTCTCTAAGCAATGGCTTAGACTTGGGTCTCAATCATGACCAAAATCTCCTATTTGTTTTTTAGCATCAAGATCACATTTTTCAGTCCCAGAGAGTCTTATCCACACGATCATCTACATCTTGTTACAATTCTTTTGTTTTAAAATTCAAGTTGTCATCTGTCTTTACCAGACCTCCATTTCTCTAGGTATCTTCTCCAAGTATCATGATTTATCTCCCTCTCTCAGGCTGGACCCCTTAGATAGGTTATTTTTGTCACCTCTTTACATCTCGTTTAGTTTGATTATTCATGCATCCTAAGCAGCACAAGTTCTGCATGTGAGAAGGTAGAATTGGTGGTAGACCAATGGGGAGTTCCCTGCTAAATAAGTCTCTTGCCTACAGGGGCTTCCCTGAGCTCAAGTCTTCATATGTTGTCCAACATCAAGAGCAAAAGAGAGTTAGCCCTTTGTTCTATTAATTCTTCATCACCGATTGCCAAGGGATCCATGTCCGTACATGGAGGTAAACGCTGGCCTTTCCTTCATCCTCCCAGAGTCCTCAGGTCTCAAAGGATCAAGCACTTTCCACTGGGCATCTTAAAATATTCAGTTCTCATTCTGGAACTCCTGTAAGGTGATCTCTAGGTTCTTGCTCAGTCCCATAGGGAATAACATTTGGAATTGCCACAAAGTCCAAGGCCTCACTTGAATTCAGCTGTCTTTGGACCCCACAGGTGAGTGGGGAGAGAAAGAAGGGAGAGAAAGAGCTGGTCAGGTCACGTATTTCCCAATTCTACATTTTTATCATTATTTGTATTAGATATTAGGAGGGACAATGGTACAAGGAAGTGAGCAGAAGAAAGAAGCATTCTGCAGTTCATCAAAATGTGAAGGAATGTGGGACTAATATTTATTGAGCACCTACTGTGTGCCTACAGACAGTCATCGACGCTTTTGTACATTATCTCATTTCATCCTCCCTTCCAACTTAGAGTTAAATATATTCATCCCCATTTGTCTTAGTCAACTCAAGCTGCTCTAATGAAATACTACAGACCGAGTGGTTTAAACAACAGATGTTTATTTCTCACAGTTCTGGAGGCTGCACCATCCACAGTCTAGGAGCCAGCTGATTCAGTTCTGGTGAGAGCTCTCTTCCAAGCTTGCAGATGGTCATCTCCTTGCTGTGTCCTCATATGACAGAATGAAGAAGCTCTGGTGTTTCTGCCTCTTCTTATAAAGGCGCTAATCCCATCATGGGGGTCCTAACCTCATGACCTCATCTAAATTGATTTATCTCTCAAAGTCCTTACCTCCAAATACTGTCATGTTTAGAGCTGGGGTTTCATCATCTGAATTGGGGAGGGGGTACACCAGCACTCAGGCCTTCCTGGTGGCTCAGTGGTGAAGAATCCACCCGCAATGAAGGAGATGCGGGTTCAATCCCTGAATTGGGAAGATCCCCTGGAGAAGGAAATGGCAACCCACTTCAGTATTCCCAGAGGACCTTGGTGGGCTACATACAGTTCATGGGGTCTCAAAAGAGTCAGATACAACTTAGCAACTAAACAATGACAACAGCAACATAAGCATTCATTCCATAACACCGTTATAGAAAACAGTCATAAATGAGATATTCAAGTAGATTAAATATTTTGTTCAAAGTCCAGCAGCTGAAAATGGCAGTGGTGAAATTGAAGCCAAGGTCTCCCTTATTCCAAGGGTCATGACCTTTGTACTACACCATGCCAAGCACAGACATTCTTTTAAAATCTTTTTCTTAAAGAACGCCTAACTCTGTCCAGGACTGCAGGTTATTTTGTAAGCCTTTACAGCATTTGCTTTTCCCTGTGGTAACACTACTTGGAACGAACTTGCTGTTCCTAAGCAGAGGCAGAATTCATTTTCCTCCTCTAGAATCTGCCAGGACTAAGAATAGGCCAGGGACGATCTGTGTATTTAATAACAGTCTGAGCCGGGAGCGCCAGCCTGGTGAGGCATCACCTCGGCTAATGGAATGAGACTGGCAAGGGAGGCAGAGAGAGGCCTGTGGCCACTTTGTGAGGCAGGGCTGGGGATCACCCGGGCTTGCCTCTGAGATGCTGGGTCAGGCACACACACACACTCACATAGATATATGCATACACACGTGCACGCCCATACATGCATACATACACACATGTACGCGAATTCACACATACATGTACATGCCCTTGTGCACGCATGCAGACACACGTCTGCACGCATACACGCAGCATACACACATGAAACCGTTTAAAACCTTTTTCAACTCGATGCATGCTGGACTCTTTTATGAAATAGATGTAGTGTGGAAGTAAAGAGTAAGCCCTTTTCAGTCAATATCTTTATGTTTAAACAATCGTCTTTTTTTAAGTCCTGAATTATATTGCACAAGCAATGTTCTGCTAACAATAAAGGAAATAAGGAGAAAGGGGAAACATTTGGTCAGAAAGCCTCTGGTCCAGCCTAACACTCTCTTAATTCCCCAGTGTTTCTTTGCATGTCTTCTTCAGATGGAGATGTATTTTGACAAAACTCCAGTCCTCTCACTCCTGCTTTGCAGATTACTCTCAGAATTATCTTTGTTATCAGTCAGGGTTTCACCCCACAGAGCAGGATTTCCTAACTTACTTTGTTGTGTAAATATCCCTTGTTGTTGCCGTAGTTCAGTCGCTAAGTTGTATCCAACCCCATGAATGCCAGGCTTCACTGTCCTTTACTATCTCCTGGAATTTGCTCAACCTCATGTCCCTTGAGCCATCCAACCATCTCATCCTCTGTCACCCCCTCTCCTGCCCTCAATCTTTCCCAGCATCAGGATCTTTTCCAATGAGTTGACTCTTCGCATCAGGTGGCCAAAGGATTGGAGTTTCAGCTTCAGCATCAGTCCTTCCAACGAATATTCAAGGTTGATTTCATTTAGGATTGACTGGTTTTGGTCTCCTTGCTATCCAAAGGATTCTCAATAATCTTCTCCAGCACCACAGTTCAAAAGCATCAGTTCTTCAGTGCTCAGCCTTCTTTATCATCCAACTCTCACATCCATACATGACCACTGGAAAAACCATAGCTTTGACTATATGGACCTTTATCAGCAAAGTGATGGCTCTGCTTTTTAATATGCTGTCTAGGTCTGTGATAGCTATTCTACTGAATATTCCTACTGCCTATCTTTTTGGTGTTTTTGTGGTTTAGCTACTGAGTCGAGTCTGACTCTCACGACCCCACATACTGTAGCCTGCCAGATTCCTCTGTCCAAAGGGACTTTTCAGGCAAGAACACAGGAGTGGGTTGCCATTTCCTTCTCCAGGGGATCTTTCAGACTCAGGCACTGAAACTGTGTCTCCTGCATTGAAAAGTGGATTCTTTACCACTGAGCTAGCTGGGAAGCCTGATGTATCTTTTTAGTTGTTGACAAATTTTTCCACCATAAATATTAGCACAGAGAATTCTTTTGTGAAGAGGGGTTTTAATGTCTTTGGAGTATGTGTTCAGGATGGATGGATGGGTTGCTGGATAGGTAATGGGAAAAGTTGGGCTAAAACTGTCTTATAAAAGTCATCTTTGTGCAATGCTCAGAGAAATCCAAGGATGGTATGCTTGTAGCATACAGGAAAATGAGAGATTCAAAGACGGGCTGAGCTGGGAGAGTCCAGGCAACCCCACCGCCACTTGAGTCAGAGCCTCGCTTTCTTCTTCTATGTGTTAGACTCTTGCAGACCATCTTGTTTCATTAAAGAGTTGCACTGCCAAACACATATTTGAACACTGGAGATCAAAATTATCCCTAAGAATATTCCTATGCAGCTTTCATTTGTTCATTAATGCATATTCTTATTCATTTATTCATTAATGCATCTTCTCAGTCATTTGATAATCCCTGAGTGAGTATTTTCATTTATTTAATCACTGAGCACTTCTTGAAGATCTTTTATGCTCCTGGCTATACATCAAAGGCAAAATATGATTAGCAAGCCCCTGCTATCGGGCCCAAAGTTTAGTATGAGAGAGAGAGGCACACTGCATAGTGATCATGAGAAAAACTCAGGAGCCACCAGGACATGAACTTACTTACTTCTCACAAAAGCCTTTGGGGGGCAATCCTTGTGATAGCCCCATTTTATAGATAAAGAGATTGAGGCTTAGTCACAAGTCAAAGATCATATGGCTGATGAATACCGTACCAGACTCAAACTGAATCTCTGCTCAGAATGGGAGCTCTCTACTGCCATGCAACCTTGCATGTCTCAGAGAAGGGACTGATTAAGCAACGTGGCAAGTACTCTACAGTATAAGCCGTGGGCTACCAAGGCTCCAAGAGAAAGAAGGAAAGTTGGGGCGGTCCAGAGAGGGTAAGTGACTTCAGCAAAACTGCACAGCTCAGTGGGGATACAGCTGAGGCTGGACACCAGGCTCCCTGACTCCCAGTCCAGTGCTCCTGCCTCATCACGCAGAGGACAGGCCCCCGGCTCTTTGCCCTCACGTGGGGTGGGAAAGAAGCTGTGGTTTCCTGGGAAGTGATGTACTGTCCAGGGCAAGGACTACAGAAGCAATGACAAGGGGAAATTTCCCTGACAAGGGACAATGGCAATGTGGATTTTAAGCACAGCAAATCCTCTCGGGCTCTCTGAAAAACTGGGTCAGCTCCCAATGCCGAATGCCCTCTTTGCCTGGAGTTTTCTACCTGCAACAGCATTTCACGCACCACAGACATCATTACTGCCCCCCAGGGGACTGAATGGCCTGACAGTGCTCCCCCAAAGTTAATGAACAAATTTGTACAAAATCTCAAGGAAATGAGAATCAGAGAAAATGTCCCTCCTTCCCTCTGGGGCTGAAGTTATGAGACATGAAACCAAACCACTTTAACATGCACCTCTTTGCTTCTGCACAGGATGAAAGGGTGCACTTGAAAGGGGATGAAAGAGGCCCTGCAGGCCCTCTGGTGCTTAGCTCTCTCACTATCACAGGTCTCAGAAAACGTTTCATTGGGGGAACAAAGAAGAGCCCAGGCCTGTGGGTCTGGATACCCAAGATCTAGCTACCAACTCAAAGTGTGACCTTGGGAGTGTCACTTCACCCCACTGGCCTTTAGTCTCTCTTTACTGTCAAATGAGGGAATTAGACCAGGTGTATCTGTCAGGGTTCTCCAAAGAAACAGAACCAATAAGATAGCTTTATATATGGGTATATTTATAAACATAGAAATATATATCCTTCCATATATCTTTATATATCTACCTATATACATATATGTATCTTTATCCATATATATCCGTATATCTAAATTCTTACATGTATCTTCATATCTATCTATATTGATATCAATGTTGCTGAGTCGCTAAGTTGTGTCCGACTCTTTTACAACCTCACAGACTTAGCCCGCCAGGCTACACTCTGTCCGTGGGATTTCCCAGGCAAGAATACTGGAGTGGGTTGCCATTGCCTTCTCCGGATCTATATCAGTACTGATACATAAAAAGATATACTTTAAGGAGCTGGCTCACATGGTTGTGGAGCTTAAAATGTGTAGGGCAGGCTGGCAAGCTAGAAAGTCAGGCAAGAGTTGTTGTTGCAGTCTGAAAACAGAATTCCTTATTCCAGGAAACTTCAGGTTTACTCTCAAGAACTTCACATGGGGGGCTGGTAAGATGAAGACGATGGCATGATGGTGGTGGTGGCATAATGATGGTGATGGTGATGAGATGACATTGATGGGATGATGAAGTGTGTGTGTGCATGCTTGCTTCCCTTGTATCCAACTCTTTGAGACCCCCACCAGGCTCCTCTGTCCATGAGATTCTCCAGGCAAGAATACTGGAGTGGGTTGCCCTGCCCTCCTCCAGGGGATCTCCCCAACAAAGGGACCAAACCCACATCTCCTGTATCTCTTGCAGGTGGGTTCTTTACCACTAGACCCCCCTGGGAAGCCCAGTGTAGTGTGTAGATATATGCAAGGATATGTAAGGCTGCTGTAGTGTAGAGCAGCCCCACGAATCCTGCTCTAAAAATACCCAGTTTGGACAGAGGCCAAAAAAATGGGTACTGAAAGAATATAAACTTAATGTGATCACATCTGAGTTCTCATTCCAGGTTTATCACATTATTGCAAGTGGTTTAACCTACCTGAGCCTCATTCATCCAACATATGTAGATAAGATTTATCCCAAGGACCAAAGGATAGTAAAATTCTGCCTCAGCTGGCTGCCATTCCCCAGGAGGTCTTTGAGGGAAATTCAGGCTCGGAGAAGCAGCAGACAGAGAGGCCTTTATGACCAGCTGGGACCTTCACGTAGGTGACGGACGCTCACCTACAGCCAGTGAACTTTCCTGAGTAGCTGGCTTGGCTGACCTTGGGCTGACATTGGCTGGGACGCCGGTTCTACTCCCAAACCCCAAAAGCTTGTGTCTGGGGTCACCTCCCGCCTCCCCTGACCTCCATTCAGCCTCCCTGCCTTAAGACGCACCCTCGCCCCTGCCCCACTCTTTCTCTGTTTTCATCAGCCTCTCAGCTTTCAAAGACAGTGCCCACAGCCTTATAATGGCTCTGTTTATAATTTTCCTTTCTGCCTTGATTCACCTGCATAAATACTTTAACTACTGAATTACAATGAGTTTAAGATTTTGAATGTGCTTTCCCGCTAAATATCATATCCACTTAACATCCTCAGTTGTGTTTAGTTAGTTGCTGTATGTTATTTTTAATACCTGTGAATCCCCTGGCATGAGGGTCAGCAGTGAGCGCCAAGCCAGATCCATCTCGGCCGTCTGGTTTCATGATTTCACGCCCACATTTACTCAAATATTTCCTGTTATTGGATGGTGGGCTTCGTTCAGATGTCCCCTTTCATAAATGATTCTAGGATTACTGCCTGTGGGCGCAGAGGTTTTCCCAGTTCTGAATCATGTATTCTTGGGCCATTTACGGAGGACCTCTGCTCCATCAGGTGGTCTGTTTCAGCTCGGCAACATCCTCACCTCCTTCTGCCTCCTTTACTGCATCTTGCGGAAATGCACAAACTCAAAACCCCCAAATCCTCTTGCAGGATGATTCTTATTTAGTTTCCGCAAAAGAGAGGTCCTTCTTGAGAATGGAAGGGAAAAGAGAAGAATCCATTATTATCTGAGACAGCTAGGCTCATCAGTACCAAATGCTCTTCATCTCAGGCGTCCCCTGGAGTCGGCCTGCTCCACTGCTGCAGGCAGCTAGAGTCAGTGATGGTGCCATCTGCGAAACCCCAGGGCCTTCGTATTATCTCAGATGGACACTCTGGTGTCCCCTTCTAGGTCCCCTCTTCAGGGATAATAAACACCTCCCCTGGGGAGTTTTCTGGTGGTCCAGTGGTTGGGAATCTGCCCGCCGATGCAGCGGACACGGGTTCGATTCTCCATCTGGGAGAATCGCAAAAACCATGGAGGAACTAAACACCACAGTTTAGACTGAGCCTGTGCTCTGGCGCCTGTGCTTTGCAACAAGAGAAGCCACCGCATTGAGAAGCCCAGGCGCCGCAACAAAGAGTAGCCCCTGCTCACTGCAACCAAAGAAAACCCATGCCCAATAACAAAGATTTAGCACAGCCGTAAATATACATGAAACAAACACAACCCCTGGCTGCTGATGGCTTACAGCTGTGGCCCTCACTGGGCCTTGCCTTCCAAGTTGGGTTAATCCACAGCCAAGTTTATGTCCTCTCCTGATGGCCAGTGCCCGGACACACAGGCCCTACTCTCTTGCTCCAGGTTGGGACAATGACGGGTGATCCCAGCTCTAGAACTCCCCATTCGATTGGCTGAGACCTCCCTGGTAACCACGTTACAAGTCAACTTTTCCTTCCACCCGACCCTTCATTCCTCACTTCCTTACAGGTGTGTCTCCCCAAAGGACTCTCCAGTGGAACTACGCATACAACTCCTTCTCAAAGCCTGTTTCCAGGGAACTCATCCTAAGACATTGGTCTTTGCTGCCCAAGACCTTATAACGGTCATATAAGTGGAACAACTGGCATTAATCATCCTAACTACAACAGAAATTGGGACAAGAAGTGGACTTCTGCTGGAACAGCAAATCTAAAACCTGTTCCCTTTCCTTAGTGGTAGAGTGATGGGCATTGATGAAAATTAAGACTTAGGATGGAACTATATCAACTCATTGTATTATAAAATAGCACAGTTCAGTTCAGTCACTCAGTCATGTGCAGCTCTTAGTGACCCTATGGACTACAGCATGCAAAGCAGGCTTCCCTGTCCATCACCAACTCCTGGAGCTTGCTCAAACTCATGTCCATCGAGTCAGTGATGCCAGCATAAGGTCAAACTGTTGCTTGCAGTTACCTGAGAGGCAGACCCTGGGCTTATTGAAATGGCAACTCTAGGGCAAGAATTGGGAAAACATCATTAGTGATATATGTTGGTTACTATTGACTGGATTTGATAAGGTATTATAAGAACAGATAAGCTCAGATTTAAAAAAAAAAAAAAAAAAAAGAGGGCAATAGAGAGTCCAGAAATTACGGCCTTTGCAGGGATAAAAAAAAAACAATTGTTTCTAGATCCGAAACAGGAAGAGATGAGATCAAAAGAGCCTTTAAGGTACAAAGTCCCGCCAAACTTTCCAGGAAAGATCAATCCACAGCAGAGATCAGAGTAAGAGTGTGGGCTGCCAACCTACTGCTCCAGATGACCTCAGTGGGACCCCCGTTAAGTTGGGTGGAACATGGGGCAAGGGAGCGAAGGGATAATGCAGATTGGGAACTAGTTTAGAAACAAGCTCTGGGTGCAGTTACTGATGCACAGACCCCGCTGGAAGCAAATGTATCAGTGAAGGGCTGTTTTTGAGGATCATCTTAAACAAGGAAATCATACAGCCAGGCTGAGGAAGCCTTTCACAGTTCCAGTTTTAAAACAATCTCTCTGCCAAAACTTCTGAAACACCAAGTGGGCCAGAGTCAAGGAGTCCCCAGAGAGGGCTTAACTTCTCAGTGAACATTTCATATGCTCTTGTTTACTTAAGAAGGACCACATTAAGTTCTCTAGAGGCAGGGGTGAAATGTAATTTAACTGCTAGAACAATTAAACTACTGATTGCCTCCAAATGACTTTCAGTTTACTGATGGAGAAATGGAGACCCCGACTGGGCTCTAGGATAAAATAAGCCTTACATTTTAGGTCTACTTTGTTTTATACTTTTGAAGAGTGAAAGTGAAAGTCACTCAGTCGTGACCGACTCTTTGCAACCCCATGGACTATACAGTTCATGGAATTCTCCCAGCCAGAATACTGGAGTGGGTACCTTGAAGAGGATTGTCCCAACCCAGGGATCGAACCCAGGTCTCCCAAGTTGCAGGCGGATTCTTTACCAGCTTAGCCACAAGGGAAGCCCAAGAATACTGGGGTGGGTAGACTTTCCCTTCTCCAGTGGATCTTCCCACCCCAGGAATCGAACTGGAGTCTCCTGCATTGCAGGCAGATTCTTTACCAACCGATAAATAGTATTTGTTTCATATAAATAAATGTATAAATGCATTTATGCTGCTGCTGCTGCTAAGTCGCTTCAGTCATGTCTGACTCTGTGCTACCCCATAGATGGCAGCCCACTAGGCTCCTCTGTCCCTGGGATTCTCCAGGCAAGAATACTGGAGTGGGTTGCCATTTCCTTCTCCAAAAATGCATTTATAAATACTACTATTTTCAAAGACAAACCCAACCTAGTTTTTATTGCACACTGCATTCCCACACTGACGTACAGCCAGGTTTGAGGTTTCCTGTGAAGCCAGTTGTCTCTCCTGAACTTTTGCTGCACTACTTCCTTGATCTGGAATGCCCATCCCAACAGGTACTTCCATGTATCTCCACCTCCCAAACTCACCTGATGCACACCTGCCCATTTTTTCAAGTTGGGCTTTCTCTGTGCTCCCAGATAGAGTAGACTACCTCTACCCTGAGCCCGTGGAGCCTTCTGCTCACCTGCCTCTCATAAGTACTGCCTTCTCTTCTCAGCTGTGAACTCTGAGTCCAAGATCTGTGTTTCATGGTTTCTGTATCCCCTGAACCAGAACATACATCGGTTTGAGTTATTCACCAGCCTTGGTGTGAGAGATTGGGTTTAGGGAGAGGGGCCCTTTTTACCTGATGGTTTCTGGTATGTTGAAAGACCATGCAAAGTGGGTAGCTGGGCAACACTGGTCCTCAAGGCTGGGCACCAACCACACCCTGCTACATCTCCCTGCAATCAGCGGATCTTGTTATTAAAAGTAAGGAAACCTAAACAGCACACTTCTAACATAGATCAAAAAATAAACCTAGAGAAATTTTAAAATATTTTGAATTAAATGAAAATGAAAACCCAACTTGTAAATTTATAGGAGATGCAGGAAAAACACCACTGAGAGGGAAGTTTATAAACTCACAAAGATTTAAAAAGGAGAAAGATATAAAATCAACAATCTGTGTTTCCACTTCAGGAAACCAAAAAAAAAAAAAAAAGAGCAAATTACACCCAAAGTAAACAAAAGAAAAGAAATAATAAGAATTAGAGCAGAACTCAATGAATTTGAAAACAGGAAATCAACTGAGAAAATCAATGAAACCAAGAACTAGTTCTGTGAAAAGATCAATAAAATTGATAAACCTCTAGCCAGCCTAACTAACAAAGAAGAGAGAGAGAAGACACAAATTACTAATATCAGAAATGAAAGCGAGGATATCGCTACAGATTCCATGGACATTAAAAGGATAAAAAAGGAATACTATGAATAACTCATCACCAACAAATCTGATAACCAAGATGAAACAGACCAATTCCTTCAAACATACAACCTGGCAGAATTCATACAAGAAGAAGCAGACCATCTGAATAGGTGTATATCTATTATAGAAATTGAATCTGGCAGGGATGTGGTGGGGAGAGGGATTCAGGATGGAAAGGAAAAAAGTATGCCTATGGCCGATTCATGCCGCGATATAGTGAAAACCATCACAATACTGTAATTACCCTCCAGTTACAATATATTTTTTTAATAATTAATAATCTTCCCAAACCAAAAATGTCAGATCTAGATGGATTCACCAGTGAGTTCTACCAAACATTCAAGGCAGAAAGTATACCCATGCTCTACAATCTCTTTCAGAGGATGGAAGCAGAGGAAGTATTTCCTAACCCATTCTATGAGACCAGCATTATCCTATTACCACAACCAGACAAAGACATTACAAGGAAACTGCAGGCTCATATCTCTCATGAACATGGATGCAAAAAGCCTCAATAAAATATTAACAAACTGATCCCAATAGTGTATAAAAAGAATTACACTCCATTCTGGGTATGCAAAGCTGGTTCAACATTCAAAAGCAAGGGAGCCTAGAAAGAAAGTTGGGGAAAGAAACCTAGGAACCAGGAAGGAGGCATTGTCTGAGAGAATTTTCTCTTAGGAACTCCCTATGAAATAGGACAGGCCCTGTAGGACTCTAATTCTGCCAAGATCAGACACCTGAATAGGGCGGGCAAACTAGATTCACACTCCAGTTATTCCTTGTTGTTGCCCCTCAATATTCAATGAAATCTTTGGAATCTCTTACGGTGTCAGCTCAGGAATTCAAGAGCAGGGGCTTGGTTTTATACAAGCTCTGATATTCAAGGGTGAAGGTAACCACTCTGCTCAGTCGCTCAGTACTGTCTGACTCTTTGGAACCCCATGGACTGTAGCCCTCCAGGCTCCTCTGCCCATGGGATTCTCCAGGCAAGAATACTGGAGTGGGTTGCCATTCCCTTCTCCAGGGGATCTTCCCAACCCAGGGATTGAACCCAGGTCTTCTGCACTGGAGGAAGGTTCTTTACTGTCTGAGCCACCAAGGCATCCACACAAACAAAGAAGGCTCTTTACACACAATGGCTACCGTTTACTGAGCATCTACTCTGTGCCAGGCTCTTTATAAACAAACTCCAGTCATCTCAAAGATGGTTGAGGTTCCCAGCTGAGCTTCCCAAATCTGAAGCTCCAAAAGGTTTAAGGGACTGGCCTGAGGACCACAGCAAATAGCAGAGCTGGGATTTGAACCCAGGCTGGTCAGACTCCAAAGGTTATACTATTTCCAGTTTCATTTTGTACCTGCTGCTTTGTCCCTTCCCTGTTAAACGCAGCTCTGCACTATTCTAACTTCCCTACTCAATCAGTCAGCATCGTCCCACTGTTTACTGTGCGTCAGGTACTGTGTGCCATTGAACATCTGGGATGACCAAGGTGTGAAAAACAAAGGGCAAGAAGAGCAACTGCCTGAGTTTTGCACCATCTAAATCGCAAAAGCTGATCTCAGTCGAATATGAGAAAGGCCCAGATGGTCAACGTCCCCTTCCCATTTCAGCTTCCCACTTTGCCTCGCCTGCAGTTGCAGAGCTCATGTCTGCTGGTGGAAAAGCTGGATTTAGAAGCCACCCTCCTTCCTTGCCTGCCATGGCCCTTTATCTACAGAAGCGTGATGGCAGAATAGTCATCTGGGGCCCTAAGTTCTAGCCTGACCATTAAGACCCAAGACTGGTCAGCTGGTGGAGCCCCTGCTGCTCTTCCTGTGGGGCATTTTCACTGAATAAAGCACTTGGAAGCCAATGAAATAAATCTGTGGTGATGTCAACACAGGTGCTGCAATGAGGGAGAGCTGGGGACAGGTAATGTCCTTCTGCCAAGCCTCAAATCACTACACAAAAGAGTTACTGGGTCACTGCTGAAAAGACGTATGGTCTCAGCTTGTGAATTCGAGAGCAGGGGCTTGGTTTTATACAAGCCCCAATATTCAAGGGTGAAGGCATCCACTTGGGAACATTAATAATCAGAGGGGAGCTGATGGCTTAATGACATCCTTTGATGTTGTTAAGTGCTGTGCATTTTAATTCAAGTACAGTAGCGTATATAAAGGCACGCTGGAGTGACACTGATGGTTGGACTGTGGGTCCTTGAAAGGCCAATGGAAATGTTCCTGGAGCCCCTATCCGAGCCCTTGTAATAACAGGAAACTCTATTTAATGCAGACTATTCTGTGTGGGGATGCTTGAAAGTGGAGTTCCACGTCCTCCACCAGACTCTTTAGGCTCTGTTCTTTATACCCTAGGAAGCAGAAAGAGGCCTCTCCCCCTGGATCCCAGCCAGAAACTCGAGTATCGCTCTTTCTTCATCAGAGTTCATTTTGTTCATATAAAGAAAACTCTTTGGAGGGGAGAGGGGGAAATTTAGCAAGTTAGCATAGGTCCATTTCTTATGCTCCAGAGCCCCCTGCTGGCTACATATGAATCTTGCTGGTCCTTGGACATACCAGCTTAGAAAGCTCCCAGTTTAAGATGTTCAGACTTTTCTACTGGTGAAATCAAATCACATGTGATTCAAAATCCATGGAGCTGAAGGTGGTTTGTTCTACAATGAGTGCTGAGGGTCAACAGTATGGAAGGGGTGGTGGAGAGGATTTAATTAGCTTCGACTTCAAGCATTACGCTGGTATGAATTCCAGGTGAATAAAAGAGTGACATAAAAATATGGAGCCCTGAAAGTATTAGATTCAGCTGGTAAAGAATCTGCCTGCAACGTGGACCTGGGTTCGATCCCTGGGTTGGGAAGTTCCCTTGGAGAAGGGAAAGGCGAGCCATTCCAGTATTCTAGCCTGGAGAATTCCATAGACTGTATAGTCCATGGGGTCGCAAAGAGTCAGACACAATTGAGCGACTTTCACTTTCAAGAGAATTAGAAGATGCACATTAATATGTTTCATGGCGGAAAATATTTTATAAATGCAGAACCAAGACAAGACTTCACAAAGGAAAACTTTAATAGATTTGACAAGCAGAACTGTGTTCATTTTCTCGTGGCTGTTGTCTTGGATTAAAATAGATGTAGGATGTGTGAAGCACAAGCTGGATGAAGCACAAGCTGGAATCAAGATTGCCGGGAGAAATATCAATAACCTCAGATATGCAGATGACATCCCCTCATAGCAGAAAGTGAAGAAGAACTAAAGAGCCTCTTGATGATTGTGAAAGAGGAGAGTGAAAAAGCTGATTTAAAACTCAACATTCAGAAAACTAAGCTTATGGCATCCAGTTCCATCACTTCAAGGCAAAGAGATGGGGAAACAATGGAAACAGTGACAAACTTTGTTTTCTTGGGCTCCAAAATCTCTGCAGATGGTGACTGCAGCCATGAAATTAAAAGATGCTTACCCCTTGGAAGAAAAGTTATGACCAACCTAGATAGCTAATAAAAAGCAGAGATATTACTTTGCCGACAAAGGTCCGTCTAGTCAAGGCTATGATTTTTCCAGTAGTCACGTATGGATGTGAGAGTTGGACGATAAAGAAAGCTGAGCGCCGAAGAATTGATGCTTTTGAACTGTGGTGTTGGAGAAGATTCTTGAGAGTCCCTTGGACTGCAAGGAGATCCAACCAGTAAACCCTAAAGGAAATCAGTCCTGAATACTCATTGGAAGGACTGACGCTAAAGCTAAAACTCCAATACTTTGGCCACCTGATGCGAAGAACTGACTCATTTGAAAAGACCCTGATGCTGGGAAAGATTGAAAGTGGGAGAAGAAGTGTGTGAAATGAAAATATATCCTGCTATATTAATAAACAAGAAATGGCACAGCCACGAGCAATTTCTGGCCTCCAAATGTGAATGAGGTCTCCCAAAACTGCAATCCAGGGGATACTCCCAACCCCCATGGTGACTGCTGAGGAGCTGGGGGAATGCAAGAAGCAAGATGAACAAGGAAACAGGACTGCCCCAGATATCTGAGGTGTATATGAAAGGAAAGAATTCAGTGAGCCCAGAAACTTGCATCTTCCCCATACATAGAATGCTAAATTCCTTAGCCTGATACCTGATCTTTGATGTTTAGACTACCTGTTCCTTTTGTTGCAAACTTCTGAAATGCATGACTTTCCCTCCTGCCTCCTTGGAGCAGTTTTCTCAGAGCTACTGAGATGCTGTCTCAAGGTGTGGCTATATCTTTCAGTTGACAGTTGGAGATTTGGTTTATTGGGAAAGGGCTCTCACTTGTCTTGGTGGCTCAGACAGTAAAGAAGTCACCTGCAGTGCAGGAGACGCGGGTTCAGTCCCTGGGTCAGGAAGATCCCCTGGAGAAGGGAATGGCAACTTGCTCCAGTGTTCCTGCCTGAAGAATCCCATGGACAGAGGAGCCTGGCTGGCTACAGTCCATTTGGTCTCAAAGAGTTGGACACGACTGAGCAACTAGCACACACACACACACGTTGTCGAGGAGGAAGTAAGACAACCAAGACTGGCAGAGAGAAAAGTTGAACTGCAGTGCAAATGCAGCAGAGCTGTCTACATGGGGAATCCTAGAACTGGGAGAGCGCCTCCAATGGTCCTGAATGAAGGCAAAGGGCTCAGCCTTTGGCATTCCGATGCAGGCCTGCCGCTGGATGTGTGATGCCCTAGGGAGTCAATTCCCAGGTGTGAGTCAGCTGTGAGCTATCTACGAGCAGCCCTCCTGGTAGCTGGGGCAATGGGTGCCTCTGTCCTACTGGGAATCCAGATGGCACACTACAGCAGTATTTCTCTATGCCCCTGTCATCCTGCTCCAGGGAGAAGCCACGCTGACTCCGTGTGGGAACTGTTTCTTTGACTTGCTTTTCATGGTGTGCATTGTTATAATCGTACAATATAGCCTGCCGCAGAGAACCCTGCCCCTCTTCCTGACTGTTAAAACGCCTTTGTTCAGAATCCTGTCCACCAGTAGGAGGCAGGAAGGAAGAAACCGACACACACGCCTGCATGAGGCTTGCCTTTCTAGGGGATATTTATAAGATTAACGGTCTTTTTACTTTGTTTCCTCACTTTTCTCCCATCTCTAATCCATAAAAGAATCTGGCCTTCAGACCCCGACAAGATCAGCCAGCTTCCCGAATAAAGTCCTATTCCTTGCCTTAAAACACCTCCTCTGTCTCTCAGATTTATTGGCCTCTCGTCAAGCAAGCAGAACAAGGTTGGCCTCAGTAACAATCCTATCCTTGGCGGTAGTAACGATGAATATTTTAAAATAGTTGCCAGTTTGGGGGGATAGACAATGGAATAGTTTTAATTTGTTATCTTTTAATTCCTTTATTTACTAATTTCCCCCATCTAATGTGACACACCTCGTCAAATCCTTGCTCTTTTTTCTACTAACTAAATTTAGCTTCTTTATAAAGTAGGAGATTGGATCACAACCAATCAACAAAGGTAATGTGAGAGCAAGTTCTGAGTGGAAGATGTCTCCCATCACTATTAATTATAAAGCTTTAAGTGTATTCCTAAGAACAGAAAACCGTCACATCCTCATTTATGCTTTCCCCCCATCCCAACCAGCTGCATTTTGATCCCACTCTCTTCCTTTTTCTTTAAAGCCCCAAAGACAACTTTGATGAATGCCAGCTGTCAACTGCTAAAATGATAATCAAGCTCTTTTGAGAGAAATTTATCTTCTAGCAAAAAGGCACTTAGCTCCTTTTGAGATGTTCCCAAATCTGGATTTGATTACTAAATCTTTTGTATCTCAAAAAACATGTACTTGTCTACTGGCCTTTTTTTAAAAAGCTGTTTTTTTTTCTTAAGGATTACCTTCTGATCAAAAAATCACATTGTCAAGACATGAGAGTTTTCTTTATAATGAATATAAATTTCACATATTGATATAGTAAAAGTATTCTGAGAAAGGCTCTTGTTAAAATAGACTTGGTGGAGCTGAAACTTGGAAAATCACCTTGAAGTAAGAGACAATAGACTATTGAAGACAGAAACAACGAAGCATCTTGTTGTCACAGCCATTTAATTCAATTTCACAAGTGACTGCTGAGTTTCTGCCATCTGGAAGGCACCAGACTAAGCTCTATTGTTCTCTGTGCCCACATTCCTCGATGCGGCATCCGAGGGCCTTCCATGCTCTTGCACAGGCTACCATTCCAGACTTTTCTCCACCCATACCCCATACAGTAGAGCTACACAGGACCCTGACATGGGTCCCCAGGGTCTCCCTGTCCCCACCCCCCCGTATTTGTGATTGAGGTTTTCTCCCATTATCCTCTTTTTCCCTACAATGTACGGCTTCTGAGACCTCAGGCCGCAGCCTCAATTCCCTCTCGGTATAAACTGTTCTCTCTCCCCTGTCCCCAGCAAAGTTACTCTTCCTCCTCTAGTTTTTGTCAATTGTTCTTTCTCACCATTAACAGTGGCTACAGGTTCTTCAAGGGAATGAGCTGTCTCTCCAAATCGTGGGGAAGCTGTAGGCATTATTAACATGAGTTTGTGGATGGGCACAGGAGCAGATCTGAAAAGCAGTCCGTATTTACAAAATGTCTTCTTCACAGAGTTGAAGTGATTTAATTTTAACAACAGCCATGCAGGCTCGATACTGTGTTATCCCATTTTTGTTGTTGTTTAGAGATAAAGATTGAGAGAAAGAGAGTAGGGGAGGGGAGGCAGAAACAGAAAAAAAAAGAATTAAGGAAGTTCCTCCCCTCAAGGGGTTTACAAGCTAGTGGAAGAAAGAGAAGCTGTGTGCACTTATTAGTAATAGGGGCTTCCAGGGGGCGCTTGGTGTTAAAGAACCCGCCGGCCAATGCAAGAGACGTAAGAGATGCAGGTTTGATTCCTGAGTCAGGAAGATCCCCTGGAGGTGGGCATGGCAACCCACTCCAGTATTCTTGCCTGGAGAATCCTATGGACAGGGGAGCCTGGCGGGCTACAGTCCATGGGGTCACAAAGAGTCAGACACGACTGAAGTGACTTAGCATGCACGCAATAGTAACAGAGGCCTAAATAAAATACTGTATAACTGGTCTTGGAG
Source organism: Oryx dammah (assembly GCF_014754425.2). Taxonomy (NCBI): domain Eukaryota; kingdom Metazoa; phylum Chordata; class Mammalia; order Artiodactyla; family Bovidae; genus Oryx; species Oryx dammah. Next base: position 9,034,946 of record NW_024070200.1, on the reverse strand, counting down.
GTCAAGAGGTGAAAGAGATGAATCCCAGTTTAAGGTGAAAAGAATGTTCACTGATTTCCCCCTGAGTTAGGAAAATCCTAGCAATAACTTAAACACACCACACAGGGGCAGAAGAAGCCCATTAGAACTAGGATTTAATCCTCAACAAGTTTGTTCCTGTTCATACTTCTGTGCTACGTATCCACTGGAGAAGGAAATGGCAACCCACTCCAGTATTCTTGCCTGGAGAATCCCAGGGACGGGGGAGCCTGGTGGGCTGCCGTCCATGGGGTCGCACAGAGTCGGACACGACTGAAGTGACTTAGCAGCAGCAGCAGCAGCAGACTGTAAGGCTCGGAGGGCCGCACTCTGAAAAGGACAGTCAGGGACAGCCTCTAGTGGACTGACAAATTTTATTATCCAGGTTTTTGCAGATATATGGTCTCAGGGAGCAGAGCATAAAGCAGACTTGCATGTAGCCTTTCTCGATAAAACATCAAAGCATTCAAGCATAAAATACAGTTCCCACCGCCCAAGCCGTAACATAGCTTTGGCGAAACTCTAAAGGGAGTCTTATCATGAAACAACAGTCCTTGCTCCCAGAAACAGGTGGTCAGAAGGAAGCCTTCGAACGCCTCAAGGCCGGGCGTGTAACCCTTCCTTATCCATTCCCAGCCTTGGGCACTCGGTGAACACTCATAACCCTTTGTTATGCTCGTCCCAGCTTCCAACCTCCGTTACGAGTGGAGCAAATACATTCTCAGTATTTGCTTAAAGCCTTCCAGCTCCTCCACAGCATACTTCTGTGCTAAGTCTCCTCAGTCATGTCTGACTCTTTGCAACCCCGTGGACTATAGCCCACCAGGCTCCTCTGTCCAGGGGATTCTCCAGGCAAGAATACTGCAGCGTGTTTCCATGTTCTCCTCCAGAGGATCTTCTCGACCCTGGGGTTGAACCTGCATATCTTATGTCTCCTGCATTGGCAGGCAGATTCTTTAACGCTGAGCCACTGAGGAAGCCAGTTCATACTTCCACGTCGGCTAAAATCATGGAAGGAGGTTAGGTCGCTTACATTATTGAGTGCCTACTATGTGTCAGAATATTTATAGTTAATCATGTCAACTAAAATGATGTACAACATGAGAGTTGTGAGTTAAGCCTTATTTGGGGCAAAATGAGGACTGTAACCCAGGAGACAGCTCCTCAGATGGCTCTGAGAGGCAGTTCCAAAGAGGCAGTGAGGGAAAGCCAATATACAAGATTTTGGTGAAGAGCAACCAAGTACTCATTTTACAAAAGGTCTTCTGCTAGTCGTGAAGAGCTGATGTCACCATGAAGGGATTTAATGCTTTCCTAGATATGAGGAGATGCAAGGATTGGGATCATGAAATCAGTTCCTGAAAATGTCTAACTATCTAAAGACTTGTTCCACCAGATTCCCTGGAGCACAGAGTGCCTCACTCTCCACCCTGAACCCCCTTCAGGGAGTTCAAAGGTCAGCAGCTGCAGCAGCACAGGCAGGTAGCAAATGTCCTTGTTCCTGCCCAGTCGCTGGCAAATGCTCTTGGCAAGTGCCAATTTGTAGTTGACACTCATCTAGTCTACATAAGGGATTCTTATCCGTGTCCCAATGCCACCCCATTCCTATCCACTCTTCAGTCTCAAGGGCGATGTAACTTGTCCAAGGTCACACATATGGGACTCCCCTGGAGGTCCAGTGCTTAATGCAGGGGAACAGTTTCGATCCCTGGCCTGGGAAGATTCCAAATGCCGAGAGGCAACTAAACCCGTGGACCACAACTCTGCTGAGTCCGTGCTCCCTGGAGCCTGTGCTCTGAAGCAAGAGAAGCCACCGCAACGAGAATCCCGCACACCACACCTAGAGAGTACCCCCTCTGGCCAGAACTGGAGAAAGCCCATGCAAAAACAAAGATCCAGCACAGCCAAAATAAATAAATAAATAAAAGGTCACACATATGGTCGGCAGGAGAGCTGGGCTTCAAGCCCATGTTGGATTCTGAAGCCTGTTTTTATTCCTTTCATTTCTCTTATTTTCTTTCCTTTATCCTTTTTACATTTTTTAGATTCCAAATAATACAAGAACACATTCTCACTGTTAATAAAGACATTCAAGATAAAACATATGTCACCCTTGACTCCCACCCAAACCTACTCCTCTCTCAAGGATGAAAAGGATGTTTGCTGATTTCTAGAATTCTGTCCATGAATTTGAAAGCCTAGAGATTTTTATTTGAACACAAATGATTTCACATTAAATTGGTAATTCACCGCTGTGATATATTTATTGACTTAAAATATATCTTATTGACATATTATGTTTGAAATCTGATACTGTATAGAATTTGCTGCAAAATTATCCACTGGAGTAGGATGAAATGAGACAAAACAAGAAGGGTCTTAATTGTTGCATTTGGGTGATGAGGGTCATTGTACTGTAATTTACCATGCTAAAAATCTTTTCATATGCTTATAGACTTTCAGGTTCTACTTGGGATGTAGGAGCATGGAAAGAGCATTGCTTCCACCTTTACAACAATAAGAATATCAGACAATCTGTAAATTCGTAACTTCTTGAACCTTCAGAGCACCGAGGTCAGAGAGGGAATGACTATTGCCACAAGACAATAAACCCCGTCCGTCACCCTCAGCGCACTGGTGAAAACCCAAAGGAAAGCCGACCCAAAAATGCCCTCTACTTTTGCGGAAGGTGCGTGGCCACTGTGCAGTGGGCAGACCCACAGCTGGAGGTGGGCAAGATCACTGAGAAAGCCGTATCTCCAGGATCAGGCCACAGAGCTCCTGCCTAAAACTGAGGCTTAGTCAGAACAACGCCCCAACCCCCGAGTCCCTACCAGAGGCAGGGATGGCTTTACAGGGATGAGGTCTGTGTTGTCACATGGAGCCCATGCTCAGAGGGTCCTGAACTTGGTTTGCATGCTAAGTCACTTCACTCATGTCCAAATCTCTGCGACCCCATGGACTGTAGCCTGCCAAGTTCCTCTGTCCATGGGATTCTCCAGGCAAGAATTATGGATCTTGAAGAATGATGGCCCTCCTCCAGGGGAACTTCCCAACCCAGGGATCGAACTCACATCTCCTGTGTCTCCTGCACTGCAGATTCTTTACTGCTGACCCATGGGGGAAGCCCTATGTGCCTTATACCTTCACTTAAAACATGAGCAATATTTGTCTTTAAAAATAGAGAACCCTTGTCATAGAGGGTTCTAGAACATCATAGAATGTTCATACAGAACATTCATCATAGAACCTGCATATGTCAGTACTTAGAAAACCAAGCCACTTTTAGAGAGCTACATAGCATTCCACACTGTGGATATATCATAGTTTATTTATCCATTTCCTAATTGATGGTAACTGAGGTTGGTTCTTTCCTTTCTTTTTCTTGCTATTATAGCATCACTTCCATAAGTATTCTGTACTTGTTTCTCTAAACTGTGTGTTTTCATTTCTCTAAGACACACATCTACAAATGAAGTTGCTATGTCTTAGTGCTCTGCTGAACGTAGAGAACCCTCAGGGATTCCCCTGCCAAGTGCCTCCTCTGCAGCCCAACATGGGGCTGAATATTGAGCGCTGCTCCTCAGTTTCCTTTTCTAAGGGTTGGTTACTTTTTAATTCAAAGACTTGTCTGCTGTTTGGTGCATTGCTGCCCTGTTTGGGGCATTGAATTGGCTGATACATTTCCCTTCTGTGGCTAATTTATCTTGCTTTCAATCTGTTTTTCAGGAGGTGGCTGATAGATTTGATTCTAAAACTACTTAGCATTTTGGGGGCACAATACTGATATTTTAAAAGCCATACTGGAAAGCCTTAATTATGACAATCAATGGCTTTCTTGATATGCACAGATGATTCACACAGGTTTTTGGTGTTGATATGCACAGATGATTCACACAGGTTTTTGGTGTCTAATTGGAAATCCTTAGGAAGCATTGGTTTTTCAAGGTGATGAAAATACTACTTTTTTTTTTTTTTTAACAATACATGTGGTTAGCCATAGAGAATGAAACTAGGAGGAATCCACTACACCCATAAGGGAAGAAACTGGGGATGAAGTTATTCATTATAGAATACTCACTGTCTAGCTTGGTGCCTGGCATGTAGTAGGTGTGAAGTAAACCCTGAGGATAAAATCCCTCCAGGTCATTCAGTGGAATCCAGCCAGTCTATTTGAGTATGTATACACACAAACACACACACAATTTTGAATCAAGCCTCTGTCTCCTGAAGCCCCATGACTCTGACATCGCCTTCTTTACCCCAAGATTCTTTTCTGAGCACTGGAATTACGTGCTTGTCTACCTACCAGATGTTCCCACTGGGATGGTCAATCATGATATATCTCACCTGCAACATGCTTAAAAGTGGACTCTAAGTTTCCTCCTGTCTGCTTCTCCTCCAGCGTCCTCACTTCAGAAAATGGCAAAAAATCACCTGCTTAGCTGGTCAAAGCAGAAACCAGGGCGTATTGGGTCACTCTCACACACCCAATCAGTTTCCAGTCCCGTTGATTCCACCTCCTAACTCTCTTATAAATGCTTTTGGAACCTGCTGACTTTATCTATCTCATCATCACAGCCATGTCCAGTCTGTTTCTTAGAATGACTACAACCTGTTTCAAACTTGTCTGTTAACTTCTTCCTCCTTCACACTAATCTCCAATTAGCAGTGTTATCTCTTGAAAGACGCCTGATGAACCTTCAACACCGTATTTAGAATAAAGCCCCAACTCTCTCTCGCGTGCCTTCCAAGCCTGCTTTGATCTGTCCCTTGTCTGGATCTCCAGCCTCACTCTTTACTCTTCTTCCCTCCCTCCCTCCCTCTCTGCTCTCACCTTACTAACTCAGGGTTGTCTTTCAGTCTCGGTAGGTATTTCTTTCTCTTAGAGACTTTCCCTATCTCCCAAATTTTATGTTATTTGCCTGTCTTTTGTGTTCCTGTAACATCTGGCATATTCTGACTTGTTTCATTATCTGGCTTTCCCACTTGACAATGAACTTGATGAGGGCAGAGCTATGTTCTTAATCATTTTGCTTCCAGGAGTTACTGCCATTCCTTCCAGGTAGGTAATAAAAATGTAGTAATTGGAAGAGAATGATAAGGAGAAGAAAGAGAATGAAGAAGAAGGAAGACGGGGGGAATGGAGGGAAGAAGAGGGGGAGGGGAGAGAGAAAGGGAGGAGGGAGGGAGGAGGAAAAGAAAGCACTCAAGTATTTATTGGATGGACGACAAATCTGGGTTTTGAGGCTCTATTTGGCCACTCAATAATCTTTGAACTGTGATGGCCGTGGCTGATACTGATGGACAACTGGTTGGCTTCTTTGTCTGTGTATCTGATAAAGCACAGTTCCCTGGACCCCTTGTGGTCTTTTGTGTTCCCCTTGTGGGATGGTGGTTGGATGGTGATGTGGAGCTACTTCCTGTCAATGAGTTGTGAGCAGGGTCCCAGAGCAGTGTGAGATTCTCTGATCTTCCCTTTCCTCCTGCATGTCAAGTGAGCAACTCACCTCCATTTATCATTTCATTTAGTCCTCACTACCATCAATGACACAGGTACTATGATCATTCCCATTTATAAGAAAGGAAAGTACAGCTCAGAGAGGCAGAACAATGTGCCCAGATGGTAAGAGGTACAACCAAGGGACAACATCATGCCTGATGTTGTGGTTCTTAACCACAACCCTACATCAGCTCTGAAAGGCTTGAAGACCTCTCATCAAGGCCAAGCAGAGAGGGTAAGTCCCTCCACCAGCTGCTGTACAGCAACACAACAGCCTAAAGCTGCTGATGTCCAGCTAGTGATCTTTCTACCACACCAGGTTCCCCAGAGGGTGTCTGGAGGAAACATCTGGGAAGGTGTTTTAACTTCAATTGCCTCTCTTCTTCTCTTTTCTTTTTTTTGGCTGTACCATCTGGCATGTGGGAACTTAGTTCCCCAACAAGTGATTGAACCCATGGCCCCTGCATTGGAAGCACAGAGTCTCAACCACTGAACCACCAGGGAAGGTCTCAACTGCCGTTCTCACCCCGTTCTCTGCCTCTGAGCCTTCTTTACCACTGGGGCAATTCAGAAATGGTTTTCCATTGAGTCTAAATGGTGTGATGTGGACAGGGGCCCTCAGCATAGCTACCTTTGGCCTCATTAGCTTCAAAACATCTGCTACGGCCTCTTTCTAATGCCTTCTGAGTTCCCCCCAGGGTGCAATGCACAGATGTGCTGCCTGGTTGGCAGGCCCAGGAAGGCATCTTGATGATAACACAGACTCACTCGAAATGAATGCATCACTATATCCCCAAAGTGATGATTTTTAGCTTGGAAAACAACTGCCTAATTAGTGTAATATCCATTACCAGAAACTAAGTTCATTGACCTGGAGTTCTCTTCTCCTACTGCCAGACCTCCTGGGGTATACAATGCTGAGAGAAGGCAGGATACCTATAATACACAGCTATGCCCCGTTGGGCTGCAGGGAACTCTTTCCAAAATAATATAAGCAGGAGGCTTTCTGGCAATGCCAGTGACCCAGACATACATGCCCAAGTCCACCCCTCTCAACTGGTTGATGTCAAGGTTGATTGACATGTGTGGAGTGTGAGACAAATGTCCCTGTGGAGGATTTCAAGGTGATAATGATTTACGGTGACCTGGGCCAATATTGACTTAAGACTTTTGTCCTTGGGACATTCCAAGTAAAAGGCCAAGAAGTCAGTCAAGCAGGTCGATACTTTAAGGACACACTGAAAAGAACAAGGAATGAATGAATTCAAGAGTAAGTCAATTAACCAGTGAGCTAAGAATGATAGCCTATTTTGTTGAGTATGTCCTGTGGGCAGGTACTGAGCAGAGTACTTGGCATGGATCATCTCATTTAACTTTCATGACAACTCTGTGACACACTATCATTGTTTCCACTATACAAAGGAGGGAATTCTTTGGATTTCAGTTCCTGTTGTTGTTTTCAGTAGCTCAGTTGTGTCCTACTCTTTGTGACCCCATGGACTGCAGCACGCTGGGTTTCCCGGTCCGTCACTATCTCCCTAAGTTTGCTCAAACTCGTGTCCATTGAATTGGTGATGCCATCCAATCATCTCATCCTCTGTCTCCCCCTTCTTCTCCCGCCCTCAATCTTTCCCAGCATCAGGGTCTTTTCCAGTGAGCCAGCTCTTCACATCAGGTAGCCAAAGTATTGGAGCTTCAGCTTCAGTATCAGTCCTTCCAATGAATATTCAGGGTTGATTTCATTTAGGATTGACTGTTTTGATCTCCTTGTAGTCCAAGGGACTCTCAAGAATCTTCTCTAGCACCACAGTTCGAAAGCATCAATTCTTTGGCACTCAACCTTTTTTATGGTCCAGTTCTCACATCCATACATGACTAATGGAAAAGCCATAGCTTTGGCTAGATGGACCTTTGTTGGCAAAGTGATGCCTCTGCTTTTTAATATGCTGTCTAGGTTTGTCATAGCTTTTCTTCCAAGGAGCAAGCACCTTTCAATTTCATGGCTGCAGTCACCAGCTGCAGTGATTTTGTAGCCCAAGAAAGCCTTGCCTGAATTTCTTACCTGGCCTCTAGTCAATTTCTATTGAGGGAGGACCAGGATCCAGGTCAGTATCATTTCCACACCAGGAACATGCAAAATCAGGTACCTTCCAAGCTCCAGGCCACTTCATACCCCCTTTCAGAGCACAGAAGTGAACTCCCTTCCCTCCATGATAAGAACAAACTTAATCTTGAGATGCAAAAGAAATTCAATCCTCTTTGAGGCAAGAGAGCACCCAACTTGGAACTCAAAGCCTGGTTGCTCACCCTGTTGGGACACGGAGGGGACAAATCCCTTTCTACCCTTCCTTAAGTGTCCTGAACAACCACAGAAGCCAGATACCAGCTGATTTCTCAAACAGGCACTTTGCCACATAATGAGGGTTTTTTTGTTTTTGTTTTGTTTTGTTTTGTTTTTGAGCAACATACCATAGCTAGAAATAGAATGGTTAAAACAACTGGATATTGTCTGCATTTTACATAAATTGTCTGAATTTTTTTCAAGATCTCTGAGCTTTCAGAGAAGCTCATCAGAGTTTCCAGTGTTGACCCTCTGTAAGTTCAAAAGCCCAGCAACTGGGGGATCTTGATGTAAACACCAGTCCCAGTGAAGGAAATCAAGGCTTCTTTGAAAAATGTCTAGTCCCCAGACTGGGACAGGAAAAGTATGAGGCAGGTCTATAACCTCAAATTGTGTCTAAAAGTAAGAAGTGGTGGTGGTGAAAAGTGTTAGCTGCTCAGTTGCGTCTGACTGTTTGCGACCCCGTGGTCCCTGGGTCAGGAAGATCCCCTGGAGAAGGAAATGGCAAACCCACTCTACTATTCTTACCTGGAAAATTCCATGGACAGAGGAAACTGGCCGGCCTGAGTACTGACTCACTCACTCAAAACCCCAGGGTAATGGCATTTGGAGAAAAATCCTTTGGAAAGTAATTAGGGTGAGATGAGGTTGTGAGGGTGAGATCTTCCTGTGGGATTAATGTCCTTGTAAGAAAGGATACCGGAAAGAACTTGCTCTCTTTCACAGAAGAGAGCAGCCATCTATGAACCAGAAAGTGGGCCCTTTCCAGACACAGAATATGTTGGCACCTTAATCTTGGACCATCAGAGTTTTGAGAAAAAAAGATCTGTTATTTATAAGCCACCCAGTCCATGGCATTTTGTAATAGCAGCCCAAAACAGCTGAGACACCAACTAATGAGTGTTCTACAACAACAACAACATAAAGCCAATATCTAGAAAAACAAGGATGAACTAATGAACCACTCCAGACTAAAGGAGACGAAAAAGTAACAGAGATTAAATGCAATGCTTAATCCCTAAATTAGGTCTTAGATTATAATAACAATGACCATAATGGGCATTATGGGACAATTGGTAAAATTTGAATAAGTCAAAGAGATTAAATAGTAGTATTATATCAATGTTAAATTATCCGAGTTTGGTCATTGTATTGTAAGATGAATATTCTTGTTCTTAAAAAATACACAATAACTATAAGTAAAAATGCATGGAATCTGCAACTTCATTCTCAAATGGTTCAGAAAAAAAATTATTAATTTGAATATTTGTGCTTAGAAAGAGAATGATAGCAAAGTATTAGTAATTGGTGAATCTGGGTGAAGTGAGTATGGGGAGCTTTATTGTGACTTTGAAATTACATATCAAAATATGTATTTGAAATTACATATCAAAGTAAAGTCCAAAGTTAACTATACTCATTTACTACCTCCAATATGGAAGGGGAAAAAAAGCAAAATTCAAACAGTAAGATTTCCACACCTCAGTAGCTAACTAGGTCCACTTTTCTATTGGATTCACACAGCTATGAGAATCCTGCAACTGGTTATTGGGGAGTTTCCCCAAGTCATTTATTGTAGTTGGAGGCAAATGCTGAAGATGAAAGTGTTATTCACTCAGTCATGTCTGACTTTGCGACCCCATGGGCTATAGCCCACCAGGCTCCTCTGTCCATGGAATTTTCCAGGCAAGAACACTGGAATGGGTAGCCATTCCCTTCTGCCTCGGAAATTCCTGACCCAGGGATTGAACCAGGGTCTCTTGCATTGCAGGTGGATTCTTTACCATCTGAGCCAAAATTCCCAGTGCTTTTATCGCCAACCACCCTCAGTCCAAGAATCACACCTTGAGTTCCTCTATGTCAAGGCTCTTTCAACTGCAAATAGCAGAAACTCAGTGCAAACTGGCTTAGCAGAAAAGGCTTATTGGCTCGCTTAGCTGCAAGTTCTAGGGCTCCAGAGTATCCTGGAAGGCATCCAGGAGGTGTTGCCATAAATCTGTCTTACTCAGGCTGTCAATTCTGATACTTCTGCTTGCAGGAAGGCTCTCCTTTCATAGGAGCAAGATGCTACCAGCAAATCCAGGCTTGCCTTCTGCCACTTTCATAGTCTCAAGGGAGAGGACATCTCTTTTCCCCTGGTAGTTCCAGAGAATGTGTTTGCTTGATTCTCATTAAAATCGTGGTAAAGAATCCACCTGCCAATGCAGGAGACACAAGAGACTTGGGTTAGATCCCTGGGTTGGGAAGATCCCCTAAAGGACGAAATGGCAACCCACTCCAGTATTCTTGCCTGTAGAATCCTATGGACAGAGGAGCCTGGTGGGCTACAGTCCACAGGGTCTCAAAGAGTTGGACATGACTGGAGCAACTTAGCACAGCATACTGGAATGAATAGCCATTCCCTTCTCCAGAGGATCTTCCCAACCCAGGGATCAAACCTTGGTCTCCTGCATTTCAGGCAGACTCTTTAATGTTTGAGCTAAAGGGAAGTCCTTTCAAAAAGCATGTCTATCCCTAATGGAGTGTGGACTGTAATCACTGATCATCCAGGTTTGTGTCATGGGAAAGTAATCATTAAGGTAAAAAAAAAAAAAGGGAGGTGAAGGAAGTGTTCAGTTCAGTCACTCAGTCGTGTCCGACTCTTTGCGACCCCATGAATCGCAGCACCCCAGGCCTCCCTGTCCATCACCAACGCCCGGAGTTCACTCAGACTCACGTCCATCAAGTCAGTGATGCCATCCAGCCATCTCATCCTCTGTCATCCCCTTCTCCTCCTGCCCCCAATCCCTCCCAGCATCAGAGTCTTTTCCAATGAGTCAGCTCTTCACATGAGGTGGCCAAAGTACTGGAGCTTCAGCTTTAGCATCATTCCTTCCAAAGAAATCCCAGGGCTGATCTCCTTCAGAATGGACTGGTTGGATCTCCTTGCAGTCCAAGGGACTCTCAAGAGTCTTCTCCAACACCACAGTTCAAAAGCATCAATTCTT